>NC_041388.1:685850886-685967262 GCF_002162155.2 Triticum dicoccoides
GATACTTAACCAAGTCCCTCTGTAACATCATCATGTTTAAATACAAATAACATATAGAAAGAAAAACCTAAAAAGAAATTTGCACAGATCTACATGTAAGATCTAAGGAATGTAGCAGCGACTGAGAGATAACTAAGTTCGAGTCAACTGAGATTTTGCCAAATCAAAAAACTTAAGGGTGTGACTAGATCTTAGTCGACTAACACTTAACCAAGTCTCAGTCTAGTGACATCATCTTGTTTAGATACAAATAACATATAAAATAAAAAAAACTAAATTTAAATAATTGCACGGATCTCTGTGTAAGATCTAAGGAATATAGCATCGCCTCGGACATAACTAAATCCAAGTAAACTGAGATTTGCCAAAACCAAAAAGTCAAGTGTGTGATTAGACTCAGTCAACTGATGATTGATACTTGACCATATCTCGGTCTAGTGACATCATCATGTTTAGATACAAATAACAAATGAAAAAGAAAAGGGAGGAAGAACAAAAAAGTAAAATTTGCATGGATTTCTGTGTAAGATCTAAGGAATATAGCATCACCGAGACGTAACAAAGTCTGAATCTATTGAGATTTAACAAAATTGAAAAGTTAAGGGTGTGACTAGATCTTAGTCGACCGATACTTAACCAAGTCTCGGTCTAGTAACATCATCGTGTTTAGATAGAGATAACATACAAAAAAGAAGAAAAAAAAACTAAAACACGGATCTTCATGTAAGATCTGAGGAGTATAGCATCAACTGGGACATAACCAAGTTTGAATCAACTGAAATTTAGCAAATCCGAAAAGTCAATTATTGCTAGACGATCGTGCCCTCCCATTTGAAGAGGTACATTCTAATCTTCACCGTTGATTCAACTTACGGTGTAGTGAAGCAATCTCTCCCTAATAATAAAGCACGGATTGGCTCTCCGGGTTCACCGTCACAATGCGCTTTCTTCTCATCTCATAATACGCTTTTACAATTTGTATGGACAAAATCTTGTAATATAAACGAGGTGGTACTAATTGAATTGAACCGGTACGAAAAGAAAAAAGAACGCAGCCACGCTCTGCATCGCGGCGCTCCGCCCCGCCCAACCCACCTCCAGCCTGGGCCTTGGCCTGTCGCGGTCGTCCGCCTGGGCCTGGTGATGGGGTTATGTACCTAGGGTAGGGTCATGGACCTGATCCAAGTAACTTACCCCAGGACATCCTTAGAAGAGGTCGCCTTCCAGTCGACCAACGAGGATTCACTCGACTGGCCTGAAGGACTCGACCACGAAGACTCACTCGACCACCAGGAGGTCAAGAGGCACTCTGCACTGCAACGGCCTGTAATCAAGTAGGCTTTATGATAGTAAAGGCACTTTATGTGGGGCGTTACCAGTAACGCCCCAGACTTAACTCACCTTAAACCCTCTCCTGCGTGGGCTGGCTAGGGTCCTGGCGCACTCTATATAAGCCACCCTCCTCCACAGGCAGAGGGGTTCGGCACCTTGTAATTCATACATTCGTAATCCACTCGACCGCCTCCGGGCTCCGAGACGTAGGGCTGTTACTTCTTCCGAGAAGGGCCTGAACTCGTACATCCTTTGTGCTTACAACCTCTCCATAGCTAGGACCTTGCCTCTCCATACCTACCCCCTACTCTACTGTCAGGCTTAGAACCACGACAGTTGGCGCCCACCGTGGGGCGGTGTTTTAGCGATTTTGTGGAGAAGTTGCGATTCTTCCGAGTACTCTCATCATGGTGTCTGCTGGAGTTTTGGTCAAGGGTCAAGAGATCCGTCTCGGCACCCTCACCTTCATCGCCGACGACTCCGCATGGCTCCAGGAGGCTCCACTCGACGTAGACGCGCTCCCCGTCCGCGGTGCGACGCACTTTCGCGCATGTGTCCGCGGCGTTCTGCTGCGGCAGCCGTCGACCCAGTATCGGTCGGCTCCTCCATCATCCACCCTCCCGGTCTCCCGCCAGCGCAAGCGCTCAGGCCGGTCGAGGCTTCAGCGATGGGTGAGTCACGCGGTGGCTCGCCGATCGGCCACTACACAAGTTGCGGCAATCGAGCCCAACGAATCTCTCTACGGCTTGTTCGATCAGTCGACTGGCTCCGGAGAGACTGCATCCGAGTGCGGAAGCAGTGATCCAGCGGCGGAAATCTTGATGGTCGACGGGCCCCACAGCCCTCCTGGCTTCGCCCGTGGTGGTGGAGCAGGTGACGGCGGCGACCCTGCACGAGACTACGAAGAGTACCAGCCCGAGCCACTCGACTCTCTGCAAAGAGAAGAGCTTCGCCGCAGGAACGAGGATCCCCTGCGTATTCCTATCGCAGGAGAAACCCCCGAGGCTCATGCCTTGGAGGAGGCGCGTCTGGCCAATTTGGCCGAGCGCACTCGACTGGAGAACCTTCAGCGAGCACTCGACGAGCGCGCGCGGCAACAAGTTCCCGACACCAGTCGACGTCAACTCTTCCCGCCGACTCAGGTATATCGAACCCCAATTCAGAATTTAGCAGCTGCGACCCGTATAGCAGAGTCCATTCAGCCTTCGCAGTCGGAAGCTGGCAGAGGTTTGCTGCAGATCAGGGATCTGCTCCGGGCAGCAGGAGATCAGAATTCAGCCGTGTCTCAGTCGCGCAACAGAATTCACAGTCGATCTGTCACTGTGAATACGGTTCAGTCGGCTCACAGCCCCAGATCGCCTCCGCGGCGCGAAGGGCGTGAGAATCGGCGAGATCAATATGGCGACAGACTCGACCGAGATGATAGGCGTCGAGTGCCCTATTCCCCTCCGAGGGGTGGGTCTTACGCTCCTCGGCAGCCAGATGATAGGCGTCAGTACAGTACAGGGCGTAGGGTTCCAGTTGACCCTAGAGAGCCAGGCTTCGACGCGCGATCCATTATCGTGCAAGGGTTGGTCGACCGGAACAGAGCCCATCGAGGCGCACTCGACAGAGATGTACCCACGAGTAGTCGAGTACATGTTTCTGGTCCTGAATGTTTCAGCAGAGCTATCAGAGCCGCAGTTATCCCCCCCAATTTCAGGTTGGCAACAGGAGTCAGCAAGTTCACTGGTGAGTCTAAGCCTGAAACTTGGCTTGAAGACTACCGAGTGGCAGTTCAGATCGGTGGTGGGAACGACGAGGTGGCCATGAAGCATTTGCCCCTCATGTTGGAAGGTTCTGCCAGGGCATGGTTGACTCAATTACCTCCTAGCAGCATTTACACTTGGGAAGATCTGTCCCGAGTGTTCGTCAGAACGTTTGAAGGGACTTGCAAGCGACCAGCGGGATTGACAGAGTTGCAAGTCTGCGTGCAGAAAACTAATGAGACTCTCAGAGAGTATATTCAGAGGTGGATCACTTTGCACCACACTGTGGAAAATGTCTCTGATCATCAGGCAGTATGCGCCTTCAAAGACGGCGTCAAGAACAGAGAACTGAGTTTGAAATTTGGTCGAACCGGTGACATGACCTTGAGTCGGATGATGGAGATTGCTACCAAATACGCCAACGGCGAAGAAGAAGACCGACTCCGAAGCGGCAAGCACAAGCCGAGTCAGTCGGAAAAAGGAAACGCCAGTCGGAAACAGAAGCGGAAGGCTGAACCGGCAGCTCCTGGAGAGGCTCTGGCCGTGACTCAAGGAAAGTTTAAGGGGAAACCAAAAGGATCCTGGAACCCCAAGAAGGTAAAGGATAAAGAAGGGAACGACGTGATGGATATGCCGTGTCACATTCACACGAAGAAAGATGAAGAGGGGAATATCATTTACCCAAAGCACACCACTCGCCAATGTCGACTCCTGATCCAGCAGTTTCAGGGAAAACAGTCTAAGGACAAGGAGAAGGAGTCGGACAAGGCCGAAGACAAAGAGGACAGTGAGGGAGGATATCCGCATATCAACTCCACTCTGATGATCTTTGCAGATGTGGAAAGCAGAAGTCGACTGAAAGTGATTAACCGAGAGGTGAACATGGTTGCCCCAGCAAAGGCAAATTATCTGAAGTGGTCTCAAACACCCATCACATTCGACCAATCTGATCACCCGACTCATATTGCCACCCCGGGAGGCAAGCTTTGGTGGTCGATCCAGTTGTCGAAGGCACTCGACTGACAAAGGTGCTGATGGATGGTGGAAGTGGGCTGAACTTATTGTATGCAGACACATTGAAAGGTATGGGCATTCCGATGTCCTGACTGAGCACTAGTAACATGAGCTTCCATGGAGTTATACCAGGGAAGAAGGCCGAGTCACTCGGCCAGATAGCTTTGGACGTAGTGTTTGGTGATTCGAAGCATTTTCGCAAAGAAAAGTTGACGTTTGAGGTCGTGGATTTTCAAAGTGCATATCATGCCATTTTGGGGAGACCAGCCTATGCACGGTTCATGGCTCGACCATGTTACGTGTACCTCAAATTGAAGATGCCCGGTCCCAAAGGTGTGATCACTGTCACCGGTGATAGGAAAAAGGCAGAGGAGTGCTTTCAGAAGGGCTCCAAGATTGCCGATTCCCAAGTGACAGCGGTCGAGTTCGAAGAATACAAGCAAAACGCAGATCCGAGTGACTTGCTGCGATCCAAGAAGCCCGCCACAGAGTCTGCATTCCAGTCGTCCGGTGAGACGAAGCCTGTTCACATTCACCCGACCAACCCCGAAGCAGCTCCGACCCGCATCTCCACAACACTCGACTCAAAATAGGAAGAAGCGCTCATCCAGTTCCTCCGTGAGAACTGGGACATTTTTGCATGGAAGCCCGCTGACATGCCAGGTGTTCCCAGGGGACTGGCTGAGCATCGCCTAAGAGTCGACTCGTCTGCAAAACCAGTCAAAGAGCATCTTCGGCGGTCCGCCGTCCAGAAGAGAAAGGCCATCGGTGAAGAAGTGGCTCGACTGTTGGCGGCAGGATTTATCCGAGAGATCTACCACTCCGAGTGGCTCGCTAATGTCGTCATGGTTCCTAAGAAGGACAAGTCGCTCCGAATGTGCATTGATTTCAAGCACATCAACCGGGCCTGCCCGAAAGATCACTTTCCTCTCCCTCGCATAGATCAAATTGTTGACTCGACCACGGGATGCGAGAGGTTGTCTTTTTTAGATGCTTACTCCGGGTACCACCAGATCCGTCTGTACGGGCCCGATGAGGTAAAAACAGCTTTCATCACTCCATTTGGGTGCTTCTGCTATATCACCATGCCATTCGGCCTCAAGAATGCCGGAGCCACATTTATGCGAATGATTCAGAAGTGTCTACTCACCCAAATCAGTCGGAATGTGGAAGCTTATATGGATGATATTGTTGTCAAGTCACGAAAAGGTTCCGACCTGCTCGCTGACCTCGCCGAAACATTTGCCAACCTCAGAAGGTATGATATCAAGCTCAATCCATCAAAGTGCACATTTGGAGTTCCTGGTGGCAAGTTACTCGGTTTTCTCGTTTCCGAACGGGGAATCGACGCTAACCCAGAGAAGATTGGCACTATTCTCCGGATGAAACGCCCTGTGCGAGTGCACGATGTCCAGAAGCTTACTGGATGCTTGGCCGCATTAAGTCGATTCATCTCATGACTCGGTGAAAAGGCACTGCCTCTTTACCGACTGATGAAGAAGGCTGACAAGTTCGAGTGGACTCCAGAAGCTGATGCAGCGTTTGCCGAGCTAAAAGCTCTGCTCTCCACCCAGCCGGTGCTTGCTGCTCCAATCAGCAAAGAGCCTCTGTTGCTCTACATCGCAGCCACAGGACAAGTCGTCAGTACTGTGCTAACGGTCGAGCGGGAAGAAGAAGGAAAAGCTCTCAAAGTTCAGCGCCCAGTGTATTATTTGTCTGAAGTCTTGACTCCATCCAAGCAGAGATATCCTCATTATCAGAAGCTTGTGTATGGAATATACATGACCACAAAGAAGGTTGCTCATTATTTCTCTGACCATTCCATCACAGTCGTCAGCGACGCTCCACTATCAGAGATTTTGCACAACAGAGACGCAACTGGTCGAGTGGCCAAATGGGCGATTGAACTTCTTCCCCTTGATATCAAGTTTGAGGCAAAGAAAGCCATTAAGTCCCAGGCGATAGCAGATTTCCTCGCCGAGTGGATTGAACAACAGCAGCCGACTGAAGTTCACTCGGAGCATTGGACCATGTTTTTCGATGGCTCTAAGATGTTGAATGGTTCCGGTGCTGGGGTTGTCCTGGTTTCCCCCAGAGGAGATAAGCTCAGATATGTGCTCCAGATTCACTTTGATTCCTCCAACAATGAGGCAGAATATGAGGCCCTCCTATATGGGTTGCACATGGCCATTTCACTCGGCGTCCGTCGCCTAATGGTCTATGGCGACTCGGATTTAGTGGTCAATCAGGTGATGAAAGAGTGGGACGTGAGAAGCCCAGCCATGACTGGATACTGCAGTGCAGTGAGGAAGCTGGAGAAGAAGTTCGAGGGGTTGGAGCTCCATCATATACCCCGACTGAAAAATCAAGCAGCTGATGATCTAGCAAAGATAGGTTCCAAGAGAGAAGCCATTTCGAGTGGTGTGTTCTTGGAGCATATACACACTCCGTCAGTCAAAGAAGATCCTTTCACCGAAGAAACTCCGCAGCCCAAGAGCGCCACAGATCCGACTAAAGTTGAAGTCCCAGCGGTGGTCGACTTGATCATGAAGGTTTTGGTGGTCATTCCCGACTGGACGATTCCGTATGTCGCATATATCTTGAGGAAAGAGCTTCCGGAGGATGAGGAAGAGGCTCGACAGATCGTCCGTCGATCTAAGGCCTTTACCGTAATCAAAGGACAATTATACAGAGAAAGCGCGACTGGAGTCGGTCAGAAGTGCATAACACCAGAAGAAGGTCGACTCATCCTCAATGATATTCACTCGGGGACCTGTGGTCATCATGCGTCCTCTCGGACCATCGTGGCCAAAGCATACCGAGCCGGATTTTACTGGCCCAAGGCGAATGAGATGGCAAAAGAGATAGTAGATAAGTGCGAGGGATGTCAGTTCTACTCGAATATGTCGCACAAGCCTGCGTCAGCTTTGAAGACCATCCCACTCGTCTGGCCTTTTGCAGTTTGGGGGCTGGACATGATCGGTCCTTTGAGAACAGGACGAAGTGGCTTCACGCATGTACTGGTGGCAGTCGACAAGTTCACCAAGTGGATCGAGGCTAAACCAATCAAGAGCCTTGACAGCGGTACTGCTGTTAGCTTCATCAGGGAACTAATATTCAGATATGGAGTTCCGCACAGCATCATTACGGATAATGGGTCGAACTTTGACTCAGAGGAATTCAGAGCTTTCTGCGACTCCCAAGGCACACGGGTCGACTACGCATCAGTCGCCCATCCGCAGTCGAATGGACAAGCAGAGCGAGCTAATGGACTGATTCTCAAGGGACTGAAGCCTCGACTGATGCGTGATCTCAAACACGCGGCTGGAGCTTGGGTCGACGAACTTCCATCTGTACTCTGGGGACTGCGGACCACGCCTAATCGGTCGACCGGAAGAACTCCATTCTTCTTGGTCTATGGAGCTGAAGCAGTCTTGCCGAGTGATCTTCTCCACAATGCTCCTCGAGTTGAAATCTACAACGAAGCAGAAGCTGAACAAGCGCGGCAGGACGCAGTCGACCTTTTAGAGGAAGAAAGGGAGATGGCTCTGATCCGGTCGACCATCTACCAACAAGATCTGCGGCGTTTCCACGCCCGAAACGTGAGAGGTCGAGCCTTCCAGGAAGGGGATTTGGTTCTCCGAGTGGATCAGCACAAACCACACAAGCTTGCTCCTTCTTGGGAAGGCCCCTTCATCGTCACCAAGGTTCTCCACAACGGGGCGTACCGTCTTTACAACGTCGAGCATAATATCGACAAGCCCCGAGCTTGGAACGCGGAGCTACTCCGCCCGTTTTACACTTAAGCTTTATCACTCGGATGAGTTGCAATAAAGTACTTCTGTAATTCATGGACCTCAAAATAATAAGTGTCATAGTTCCTCCATAATATCTGTCACTTTTTATTTTTTGTCCAATGAAATTCCCCTCAATGGGTGACTTAGCTGCGAATCCGTTTCGCCTAAGTTTGTAAAAATCCTACCGAGTGGTGAGCCAGACTCCCACTCGGAGGCTTAGCTGCGAATCCGTTTCGCCTAAGTTATCAAAATCCTACCGAGTGGTAAGCCAGCCTTCCACTCGGAGGCTTAGCTGCAGCCTCGTGCTCGCCTAAGTTATAAAAATCCTACCGAGTGAAGAGCAACCCTCTCACTCGGGGGCTTAGCTGCAGTCCAAGCACTCGCCTAAGTTATAAAAATCCTACCGAGTGAAGAGCAACCCTCTCACTCGGGGGCTTAGCTGCAGTCCAAGCACTCGCCTAAGTTGTGAAAATCCTACCGAGTGGTAAGCCAGCCTTCCACTCGGAGGCTTAGCTGCAGCCTCGTGCTCGCCTAAGTTATGAAAATCCTACCGAGTGAAGAGCAACCCTCTCACTCGGGGGCTTAGCTGCAGCCCAGTGCTCGTCTAAGTGGATTAAAGAATAAATCGATTGCAGCACAGGCACCTTGCCTTGAACCTGCAAAATACATTCCGAGCCGAAGGCAATCGTATTCAAGCACCAAATCCAAGCTTGAATCGACATCTAAAGGAACCGAAAGTGCTCAGGCGTCAAGCCTGTTAAGGTTTGTCGGTTACAATTTCACTCGGCATACCGAGGCAAATTTAAAGCATCGAGCCAGAAGAAGTTTTTTACCCCTCCTGTGGAGGGCTGGAAGGTGCAACAAATTCATCAAGGTCAATCCCGTCGGCGATCCGAGTGGCAGCTGCAAGGAAAGTTTCCATAAAGGATCTGAAGTCGTGCTTCTTGGTATTGGCCACCCGAAGGGCCGCCAGCTTCTCTTCTCGCGCATCTTTGCAGTGGACTCGGGCCAGACACAGAGCGACATCTGCACCACACCGAGCCGAGGACTTCTTCCACTCCTGCACTCGACCAGGGATCGTGTTCAAGCGGGCCATCAGCGACTCAAGGTCATTCTGAAGTGTCTCCTCAGGCCAGAGCGTCGAGTCGATGCGAGATGTGGTGGCCTTCAGCCTTGCGAGATAGTCCACGACAGCTGCAACACGAGACTCCAGTCGGAAAACATCCATGGCAACTTCGTCGTTCACCGGAGAATTGACGGGGTCAAGGTTTGGCTCCAGTCGGCTGGTTTCTTCTTCAAAGTTTTGACAAAATTCTGCAAGGGTGATCACTAAGTCAAGGAGATAGTCGAATGGAAAAAGCCACAATTGGAAATATTTGCCAAACATGGAGGTCTACCTTCAAGCATAAGGAACAACTTTTTGGCAAGGCCACTCAGGAAGGCCTCCAGTTCAGTTTTCTTCTCAGTCAATTTGCTGACTTGGTCGGTCAGGGCAGCTTTGTCAGTTTTCAGTCGACTGACCTCCTTGTTGGCAATCCCAAGAGCAGCTTTCAGATTGGTATTGTCTTGTACGAGCTTGGTAACTGAAGCTAACTTCTCGTCAGCAAGCTTGATCTTCTCAGCTAGCTCAAGGTCTTTCTTCTGCTGGGCCTCCCTTACCTTACCTGCAAGTTACAGCAAGATCATATGCTGAAACAAGCAAGGGGAAAAGCAGTCGTCAGGGTCTCACCAAACATACCTTCGGTCTCCTCCTTTGCCTTTGTCAGCTTCTCCTGAACCAGCCTCAAGCTCAGCTCGACTTGAGTATGTTTTTGTTCCAGCTCTGAGTAGCGAGCCACAAGATCACAGGAGTTCTGTGAAGAACCAATCGACTAAATGTCAAATATAATTCACTTCCGAGTGAAAAAGGGATAAACACACGTTTCTAAGACTACAGCCAAATACAAGCATTCGACCGTAGTCTCGGAGACTACACCCAGTGGGTGCACTCAGCGTGCCCCCACTAATCCTGTTGAAGACAAAGTCGACCAGTCGACCTCAAAAAAAAAAATGTGTGCGAGATGCATTCTCTAAGACTGTGATCAACTGCAAGCAGTCGACCACAGTCTCGGAGACTACACCCAGTGGGTGCACTCAGCGTGCCCCCACCGGTTTGTGAAATCCAGTCGACCAGTCGACTGACAGAAAGATTGACATTATAAAGCCTAAGGCCGACTGCCAGCAGTCGACCTTAGCCTTGGGGACTACACCCAGTGGGTGCACTCAGCGTGCCCCCACCGGTTTGTGAAATCCAGTCGACCAGTCGACTGACAAAAAGATTGACATCATAAAGCCTAAGGCCGACTGCCAGCAGTCGACCTTAGCCTTGGGGACTACACCCAGCGGGTGCACTCAGCGTGCCCCCGCTAACACGGAGTTTATTCGACACACCCAGTGGGTGATTACTATAAATACCGGAAAAGAAAAGTTTTTGGTAGCATATCCAACAGAAAAAACAGCGGTCGACTGACCTGGACATTGATTTGGAGGGCAGAGCTGGCGTCATAAGCTGCCTGGCTCGCGTCCCGGATAGTCTTCAGCTGCTCCATCATGAGTCCCGCCTGGCGTATTGCCTCCTTCGCTGCGCCAGCTTGGTCCTCTGGGACGTGGTGCGTCGTGAAGAGGGAGGGCTGCTGAGCACTCGTCAGTGGATTTGCGAAGGACACCGTGTGTCGAGTGATGTTCTCTTCTTCCACAGTCAGAATCTCAGGCGCCGTCACATCCTGAGGCACCTTACTGGCGGACGCTTTCCGACTCCTCCTGCGTGCCAGTGTTTCTTCATCCTCGTCGTCATCAGGGAGATTGATAACAGTATTGGGTGGAGCTGCGGAGAAGAATCAGGATCAGAGATCGCGAGTCAGTCGACTAAGAACGATGTTAAGAATACAGTACCTGGGTTCGAAGTTGCTGCATCCTCCATCTCGTGGTCATCAGCCCGGGTCGAGGTCTCAGAAGTAGCAGCACTGCAACTCCAAAGGATCGGTCGACTAACTTCAGCGTCGACCAGAGATAAAGTTCGCACAGAATAAGAAAATATGAGCAGCACAATTACCCTGATATGGTGGGGATGGACACCTTCATCTTCGGCAGGAGCTTGGTCGGCTTTGGCGGAGCCCCCCTAGGCTGCTTCGGCGCCTTTTCAGTCGGCGCTGGAGAAGTGGTCCTAGGGCGCTTGGTCGACTGCGTCGCAACCCCCTTGCCACGTTCGGTCGAAGGGTCGTGGACGAGCTTCGACCGCCTTTCCGAGCGCGGTGGCACGACCTCCTCCTCTTCCTCCTCGTCTTCGGCGTCATCATCATCGCTATCGTCATCATCATCGTCGTCGTCGTCCCCTGCAACGTCCGAGTCCCATTCCTCCTCGTCCTGGCTCTCGCCCCCACTCGCCTCACCCTCCTCAGTCGGAGTTTGTGCCCCATTGGGCATCGAGTACAGCTCGGTGAGGGCCTAGCAGATATCAAGACAATGATCAGTCGACCAGTCGGCAGAGTAGACAGAGATGAATGCGACAAGAATGCAGTGGAGAGCAGGGCAAGTGTACCTTATTTGGATCACTGTTGTGGTCGAGTGGAGGAATCCTTCTGGCTCCGCGTGGGTTGTCCTTGTTTCCGGTGACGGCTGCCATCCATCTTTCCAGAGTGACATCGTCGAATGCTTCTGGATGGACTCTAGTCTCGTCTTCGGTCCCACAGTACAACCACATGCAGTGGCTCCGGAACTGGAGGGGCTGGATGCGACGCCTGAGGAAGACCTCCAGGAGATCCATGCCCGTCACTCCCTCCCGAACCAACTGCACCACGCGCTCCATCAACATCTTCACATCAGCTTTCTCCTCCGGGATCAACTTCAGAGAGGAGGGCTTGTTCACTCGGTCCATGGTAAACTGTGGGAGTCCACTCGACTGTCCCGGCGTCGACTGGTCCGGCAGTAGAACCAGGTCGACTGCCAGCCTCTGACTGACTCGGGAAAGGTCATGGGCGGAAAGGTGCTCTTGTTCCTCACCTGGATGCCCAAACCCCCACACATTTGGACGACTCGGGTCTTTTCGTCGCCTGGACTCGCCTTCTTCACGGTCTGAGAGCGACACATGAATATATGCTTGAACAAACCCCAGTGCGGTCGACAGCCCAAGAAACCCTCACACATGGACACGAACGCGGCAAGATAGGCAATGGAGTTTGGGGTAAAGTGGTGGAGCTGCGCTCCGAAGAAGTTCAAAAAGCCACGAAAGAAAACACTCGGCGGCAAGGAAAACCCGCGATCAACATGGGTGGCCAAAAGCACACACTCACCCTCTTCTGGCTGGGGCTGCCACTCCTTCCCCGGAAGCCTCGCAGCTCCGTGGGGGATCAAGCCCTCGTTGGCCATGTCGAGAATGTCATTCTCAGTGATGGTCGACTGGATCCAGTCTCCTTGGACCCAGCCTTTCGGCAGGCGGGATCTGGACGAGGACCCTCCGCGGCTGGTGGATCTCCCCTTCGCCTTCTCCGACGCCGACGCCTTCTTTGCACGCTCCAGCGCCGCCGTCTTCTCCTTGGCCATGGTCGCCGGCGAGATGCGCGAAGGGAAGTGGTGCGGGGGTGAGAGCGAGCGCGCTGAGCAGGGAGGAAGGAAGCAGAGAGAGGGGGAGAATGCTAAGGCGCAGCACAGAAATCCTCGCCGGGCACATTTATAAGGTCCCTTCCGAGTGGATGACAGGTGGGCCCGGTCGATCTAATCATATCTGGAACAGTTATGCAGACGGGATACGTGGCGAAAAAGGCGGCGCGGAGATCGAGGCGTCCATGCCCCGTCCCATCCGAACGCCGCGGTCCGCCCCGCTTCGCGCGCGCCCCAAAATTTCGCATCCCGCGGAATCCGCGAGCAACAAATCAGTCTGTCAGGCGCGGTGTTTCCGGCGATCCGTCGCTCGGAGATCGTCGAAGCCTGAAAGATCACTCGACGCAAAAAACAGAATGGATCAAGTCGACTGAAGGCAAGTTGTTTCCTGTCGACAAAGGGATTCTTTGGTCCAGAACAGCGCACAACCAGAGCACAAAGATTAATCGGAAACGACATCAACTCCTTCTTCACTCGAAGCCTCAATCCATTCGGGGGCTAATGATGGGGTTATGTACCTAGGGTAGGGTCATGGACCTGATCCAAGTAACTTACCCCAGGACATCCTTAGAAGAGGTCGCCTTCCAGTCGACCAACGAGGATTCACTCGACTGGCCTGAAGGACTCGACCACGAAGACTCACTCGACCACCAGGAGGTCAAGAGGCACTCTGCACTGCAACGGCCTGTAATCAAGTAGGCTTTATGATAGTAAAGGCACTTTATGTGGGGCGTTACCAGTAACGCCCCAGACTTAACTCACCTTAAACCCTCTCCTGCGTGGGCTGGCTAGGGTCCTGGCGCACTCTATATAAGCCACCCTCCTCCACAGGCAGAGGGGTTCGGCACCTTGTAATTCATACATTCGTAATCCACTCGACCGCCTCCGGGCTCCGAGACGTAGGGCTGTTACTTCTTCCGAGAAGGGCCTGAACTCGTACATCCTTTGTGCTTACAACCTCTCCATAGCTAGGACCTTGCCTCTCCATACCTACCCCCCACTCTACTGTCAGGCTTAGAACCACGACACCTGGGGCCATGTCTATGGTAGTGTTTTCCGGTCAGAACACGGGTGCACGGGTCAACAAACAATCATCCCATAACCCTTCGATGTCGCCGCCGCCCAACACCGGCCGTCTCGCGCGACAGATCGAGGGACGACCAGACGAGGAGGAGCAAGTATGCAGAGCAAGGGACGAGCTTTCCGCGGTTTTCCGCGGTTCAGCTTCAGCGCGTACATGCAGGAGCCCTCGCTGTTCCTGTCCAGAGGCCACGGGATCGACCGGCTTTGGGGCTGCTAAGAAACAACGGTGGCGGCAACCTGGTGCTACTATGTACATAATCCATCTGATCCCGTTCGAACTCACCAAAGAGGTTGGCAACAAGATCAGTTGATAGCCGCAACACAGAGCCCGTCACGGTAGGTGTTTGTTCGTGTGGCCTCCGTGATGGCGGTGGCTTCCGCCAACACCGGCGTGATGTTCCCTCTTGCGAGCTCCACGTCCAAGCTCTGGAAGGCCCTTCCTTCTTCTACTAGAGGAAGCAATGCTAAAGTGTTGGCCTGAATGGGGAACACGAGCTACCTCAACTTCGAGTCTACCGTCTGGAACGACGACGCTGTCGGCGCAAAGCTGGAGAGTGCGGTGTTTTGGTCTGAGTGTTGCGTATACGCGGTCGTTGAGTGGGTACTGTAAGTTCAGTTTGGCCCAGTCGCCGGAAGTGTCCTAGAGTAAATTCTACAAATCTCAGTACACGACACTGGCCCTCGCCGTCACGACGGCGGCCGACTAATCTTCGTGAACGGTGATGGTGGCCGACGCAATTCCCATGCCCGGCGTAGAGGCGGTTTCTAGCACAGAGCACATGATGGCCGTCGGCTTGACTCCCTCCAATGAGAAGCGATGCCGACCGCACGGCTCCCTCCAGGGCGAATGAGATGGCCTTCGACTTGGAGCGTCCTACCGCATGACACACTCTAGCCTGAGGCAGCCGACAGCACAGAAATCAGGCAGAGGCTGCCCACGAAGCGGAGCCACAACTAACTTACAAGACTTTACAACAATGAAGGAGATAGGCCACTCGCTTTCCACAAATCTCGCTTTCATGTGTTCGGCTTCACAATGGTCCTGGTTCGGTGTCCACTGGCTTTCACGTGTTTGGGTGCACATGCCTGTGTGACCTCTCCTTGCTGTTGTTTTCAGTGTCGACGGCACCCCCTTGACTACGAAGTCGCCTAGAGCTTCACTGCCTTCTAATTGCCAATACACCATATTGGCAGAATATTACCGAATCTGCTATGCAATGTGAATTTTTTCTAACTAGCGAATTCATGTATGTGTTACTATTGCAAGGCTACAATTGACGGAGTCATCTGGCTCTATGGCCCCGGTGGTAGGGCTAGAGGAGACTCCATGGCACATGGTTCCATCCGCATGGATCCGTCCACCGGCGAGGATCTCGGGCCAGGCCAACGAGTCAAGCTCTGAATTTGGGCCAGTCGTCATGACAAAAAATTCCCATGATGCACTATGCTTAGATATAACATTCAGTTTTCTCCCGTTGCAACGCACGGGTATTTGTGCTAGTAAAGCAAAAATAAACATCTCCCCAGATCCCCCCTCCAACTAAAAGAAATGAACAATTGAATTGGATTGAGTTAATGAAAATTTACAAATACTTGTTCATTACTCCACATACAAGACACATCAAATGGAATCTGTGGCGCACGCATTTGGAATCAAAAGAACGCAAACAAGCAAAGAAAACATAAACTAGGCATTGTCCATGGCGGCTGGTCTGATCGGGATTCCCGGGCTGGGCCTCAACATCGTTGCCACCTCCAAAGTACTTCTTCGGCAGGAGCTTCCTGGCCTTGTTAAACACGATGTCGAACGACAACAGCCCGTGCAGCGCAATGAAGACGACCACGATGGCTACGAGCGCGATGACGTAGCCAGACGTCTCCCAGTCCCTGCAGCTGCCGGCGGCGTACGCGCCAAGCAGCCCGAGCAGGTCCAGCACCACGGCGGTCTGCAACGTCCGCAGCGGCGCGCCGGGCTGCTGCTTCTTCAAGGTGCGCTGCAGCAGCAGCAGGATGACGGCGATAGAGGCCACAAAGGAAGTCGCGTTGCAGTAGAAGAATGCTTGGTACCGTGCAGCGTTGAAGTCAAGCAGGATCGGGTTGCCAGCTACGGTGGGCGGGTGTGCCGATGGGGACGGCGACGGGGTATCGTCGTCACCCCACATGCCTCCGGGACGCGCGAGACCCGCCTGGTACATCACGCTGGCCTCGAGGATGCCAAGCAACATCAGGTACTTGCGCTTCAGGTACCTCTCGCTTCAAAACCGGAAGATCTAGAAGCGTGAGGTGGTAAATGGCAATGGTAGTGAGCACGGCCTTGATCAAAATAATGCGCCCCAGCGTAGCCACATGCATCGACGACCAAGGCGGAAGCTTGCCTGCCACCTTGTCCTCCAAATACTGAAAATGGATGCACTTTAGTCTTGTGACCGACAATAGAAGACCATGATATCGCATGGAAAAAGTAGTACGGACTGCCGTGAAGGCCGGTAGAATGTTGTCAAGGTCAAGGCTTGTTGCATCCTTTTTGTGGTCGGCCCATCCGTGCATCCTTGTATGCAGATGATGCTGCCATCTTTGTGGCGCCGATCAAGGATGATCCTACTTTGCTTCGACTTTGAGCTCCTTTGAGGAGGTTACTGGCCTGGTCACCAACTATGCCAAAAACCTTGTGGCCCCTATTCGCTGTGGCAACATCGACCTTGTCCCAGTCCCAGTAGACGTAGCCATCACTGTCGCCGCAGATGTTCGACGTGGGCAGGCAACCGCCCTCCCCACCGAGCCTCCCGCTCCCACAGCACGCGCTGGTCGCGTTCACGAAGCCGGCAGCCTGCGGGTTAGCGATGAGGGCTTGTCTGTGGGCGAAGCCGTCGGCGAGTGAGTAGGCGAGGCCCGGCAGCCTGGGCGCTAGGTCGGCGAGGAAGAACTTGAGGGCGCCATTGAATCCGGCCGCGAGCTCGTTTACGCCGTCGTTGCATGCGCCCCTTGCGTCGTGGGCGCGGACCATTGGCAGACATCCGGACAGGCCCACGTTGATGATGGCGATCTTCCTCGCGCCCATCATGTACAGATCCTGTGTGCCGGCAAACAGAGATGGTTGGTGCCCATGATGAATCAAGGAACCCGTCTCTTTTGTACGACTACCTAACATAGCAGCTGGCTGATCTCGATATGGTGCCGGCCACGAAACGACTTGACTGTTTGGTAATTCTAGCTATGAGCTGGACTGGAGTAATAATGCAGGATGGATGTTGAACGACGCAAACAAGTAGGAGTATACTCTACTTTGAACGAGTGGAGGAGGCGGTACCGTGATGGTGGCGGAGTAGTTGGAGATTAGGCTCTCTACGGCAGCTTTTAGCGACAGATAAGCCGGAGGGCTCCTCTCGAACCCCAGATTCTTGGCTGCATACATGAGTAACATCACCAACTAACATATCATCATTTTTCTACCAACAAATGATATGATCAACTGACCGACGTACCAATGAAGTCGGCCACATTGTAGCCATTGCTGAACCTTCCGGAACCCCAGATTCTTGGCTGTGGTGGATGTGTTTGTATCGGTTGGTTCTTGTGATATTGCTTTATATATAAAGTGGAGAAATCCAACGCTTTTACCCGGCGCGACAGCCAAAACTTAGGCCGGTCACGCGGGAATTACGCGAACTGCACAGATCTGGTGCTGCTTCCTTCACAAAATTTTATTTTCCCCTCCCCTCGTTGTGGTCCTGCGCAGCTTACCTCCCCCAACCTTGTCTTCTTCTTCTCCCAACCCCTACTTCCTTGGCGAAATTTCCTTTCTCCTCCCCTCCATTCCTTTTTCTTCTCTGGCGAGGCAGGCTCCGAGGCCCGGCCATGGGGATGCTACTCTTGTTGCTTGGATTGTTAAACTGTATATTGTTAGGATATAGGAGGTTGTTAATATTGTATCTATCTCCTGTATCCTAGCAATATACAGTTTAACATGGATTGCTTCGCCGGCCAGCTAAGGAGGGGAGGCGCTGCTGCAGGGGGAAGACAGAGGGGGACGACGGCACTGCCGCCAGGGTATGGTGAACTTTGGCGACGACCATGGGGGATGTGGTGCTGCAACCAGCAGTAGGTTTTGCTGGAACCGACCGCCAACAATGCTGGCACCTTCCTGGCGTGGTACTCCAAGCAGCAATCATTTTTTGCTAGAACTAGCCGGGGCGGCGGTGCTGGAACCGGCCTGGCGCGGTGCTGCGACCGGTAGTCAGAAATGCTGGAACCAGCTTCACTGCATGCTGGAACCAAACAACCAGAGTGCTACCTTGGGCTAAAGGCGTAGTCCTGCCGGCCGACGAAGGTGTTGCAACTGGCGATCTATGATGCTACCACCGACATGCCGAGATGCCACAACAGGCGTGGTGAGGTGTTGGCCGCTCAGCGACTGGGCGGTGCTACAACTTGCATCCGAACATGCTACGACTAGTGATCCCAAGTGCTACAACCGGCAGTAATTTTTGCTACGATGACCGCGGTGACCACGTCCTCAAAATGCTACAACCACTGTTGCTAGATGTTGGAACCATGTCGGAAGATGCTGGAGCCATGGTGACCAGGAAACCACCCACGCTGGACCATGGGACGGTGGTGACGATAGCAAGCCTCGATGGCGAGGCGAGCCAGGTAGAGGAGATCGGACATGGAGGGCCAGGGGCGAATGCTGCAACGGGTCACCGGCGAGCTGCAACGGGTTCACGGCGACCGAGACGGTGACCATGCAGTGCTGCAACCTAGACCCGAGGAGCTGCAGCATCGACTTTTTTTTGGCCGGAACCTATGACCGCGGCAAGCACGACGGCCACCACTACGAGCACGACGAGCGGGGGTGGTGGCGCAGGGCAGCTCATTGTGGGGGAGGAGAGGGGTGCGGGAGAACTAACGCGAGAAAGAAGGAGGGGACGACGCGGTGAGGATGGAGAGGGGAGGGGCTGAATCGCGTAGTCTCACTAGTAGAAAGACGACTTTTAGTATCGATCCGTAAGGACCTTTAGTACCGGTTCTGGAACCGACACTAAAGAGTGGGGACTAAAGGTCCCCCCTTTAGTCCCGGTTTAACACGGTCCGGGACCAAAGGCCCACCATGTGGCACGAGGAGCGCCGTGGTCCGAGGGACCTTTAGTACCGGGTTTTTTCTGATTTATTTTTGAAATAAAGCAAAAACAACCCGTCTACTGGGCCGGCACGGCCTGCATACGACTAGAACCCAACCTCTAGTTGGGCCAGGATGCAGGCCCGTACGGCCCAGTAGGCCTCACGGGGCAGAAGACTTGCAATAGGCCCACAAAGGCCTGCTTAGAGAGGAGCTCGACACGGTAGCCGCGGCGGGGCTTATAAATCGGTGCGAGCTCCTCTCAACTAACGAGGTGGGACTAAACATTGTGCACTGCGAGCGGCAGCGCACCACCTTTAATACCGGTTGGTGGCTCCAAGCGGTACTAAAGGGGGGGGGGTCTTTAGTATCGGTTGGAGCCACCAACCCGTACTAAAGGCCGCCACCTTTAGTACCAGTTGGTGGCTCCAACCGGTACTAAAGGGGAGTCTTTAGTACTGGTTGGAGCCACTAACCCGTACTAAAGGCCACCACCTCTTTAGTACCGGTTCATGGCACGAACCGGTACTAAAGGTTCGCCACGAACCGGTACTAATGAGCGCCGCCCGCCTAGTCGTTGGAACCGACACTATTGGTCACATTAGTGCCCGCTCAAATACAAACCGGGATTAATGAGCTAAACATTTGACCTTTTTTCTACTAGTGTCTGGGACGCACACATCGTGTGGCCGCGGCCGCGGTGCAACTGCCCGAAACTTTAGGCCGGCGCATCGGCGCCTAGTACCGCCCTCTATATATTATGGGAAGCTACGATGTGTAAGCAACGTGTGTGATTCGTTTCCAAAAGAAGACACCTAGGGGCAATATCTCCATTGCCATGATTCCCGACAGGAATGAGCACAACACACGGCGGCTGGACTAGACAGATCGTGGCCTCGTGGGTATATATATCAGTCTTGCTAAGTCTTAGTCAATTAAGACTTAACGAAATCTCAGTCGATGCTATAATCATGAGATTTTATATTAAGATCCGTGTAACATTTTATTTTTAGTATTTTTTTCTCTTACATCTTATGTCATTTGTCTGAGACTTGATTAAATTTCAGTCGACTAAGACTAGACACCTAGCCACACTTTATAGATATCACTGCCCGTGTTCCCGACCGGAAATCATGACGACGGAGCCAACGAGGACATTGAGTTCCTTTGGAAGTGGGGCAAGTACCTGCTTCTCCTAGCCACGCTGGTCGCTAGCGTCAGCTACGTGGCCGGCCTCAACCCGCCGGGCGGCATCAGGCCCAAGGATGGAGGCAACGCCCTAGAGTACCGCGTCCGCGCTGTCCGGCCGTACCCGCCGGCGCCGGTAGCGCCGGCACCCGCGGTCTACCCGTTCCGCGTCGGCGACCCGGTGCTCGTGCACACCTACTCGTGTCGGTACATCGCTTTCTTCTACTGCAACGCGACCCCCTTCGTGGCGTCGCTGGTCATCATCATGTTCCTGCTGGACTAGCGCATCAGCGGCAACCGCGTCGGCCTCATCGTGCTCCGCTCCGCCATGCTGCTCAACCTGCTCGCGCTCACGGCCGCGTTCGCCACGGGGAGCTGCCGCGACGTGGTCGCCTCCATCTACGTGTCCGCGCTCTTTGGCCTGGGCTTCACCTCCGTCGCCGTCCACGTCTACGTGGAAACGCGCCGGAAGGAAGTACCGGTGGACTCGTGTGCTTGGAGGAGCCCCGAGGAGGAGAAGCGCCTCAAGGAGGGGCGCAAGTTCCTGCTGCTGCTCGCCACCTTCGCGGCGCCGCTTTCGTACATCGCGGGGCTAGCGCCGCCGGGAGGCTTCTGGAGCGAGACCAGGCCGGGGCACCGCACCGGCGCCCCGCTGCTGCATGACGGCCCCTACAAGATCTGCTACCACGTGTTCTTCTACGCCAATGCCAACTTCTCCCTCGCCATCATCATGCTGCTCATGAGTGTTGGAATTCTGCTAGTAGGCCTTTGGCCCAAAGCCCAACTAAAATTCTGAAATTCTTTTGGCCCATTCATGCACACATGTGAGTGGAGTGAGTGAGGCTAAAGCTTAGTCCCACCCCGGAAGTTGAGAGAGAGTTGCACCTCTTTATAAGGTGAGCTCTTCTACCACTTGTATGAGCATGAGAAGAGGAGACTTACACGCGTGCTCCTCCTCCACGCCTCGTCACGACGCGCCGTGGGTTGCGGGATTGAGCCGAGCCGAGGACAGAGCTATGCACGTTGTCTATATTTTTGCTGCATGGGAAAATTAATGAGTCATTAATTAATAATTAACGGACGCGTTAATTACTGAACCGTTTCCAAATCTTTTGGATCGTGACGACTCGGACGTGGGGTTTACTCCCACGACCTACCCGGCCCGCACTATATAGTCAGGCAGACGTCTACCCTAGCCGCTGCCGCTTCGTATGGTTTCTCACCATCGTTCCAGATCATTGCGCCGCCAAGCAAGTCTTCTCCATCCCTCCTTCCGGCGTGCACCGCGAGAAGGGACAGCAGGCCTCCGGAACCCTGCCTCTCGTGATCCTGTACGGGAGAGGGACGATCAGGTTTTTGGGGAGCGCACTCGCGCGACTGCTGCCAGCAACGACTTCGCGAACGACGACTTCTTCCCCGACCCCGGCAACCTCGTCCTCGACGACATGGGCGACAACGTCAACGCCGGCGGTGCTGCACCCGCTGCACCGTATGTGATTCTATCCTTCCTGTTCGAGATCGTGGTAGAATTCATGCTTCTAGTATGTGCCCTAGATGTGATATGTTCATCTGCTATGCTAGTTCGCATGATTAGTTTAATCTCTGCTGTTGTGGTCATAATTTATCTTCTGTTTATTCGGATTAAATCTCGTAGTAATTTGCTTATATTTCCAACAATCCAAAAACCTGATGATAGGCAATTTACTCCGAGTGGTTTTGCTGCGCATCTGAAGCCGCCTGCCTTTAAGGGGGCGCAATATAAGAGGTGGCGCACGAGAGCGGTCTACTGGTTTCAGACCATGGGCTGCTATGATGCCACCAAGGGCAAGCCTGAGGGCGATCTTAATCCAGCACAGTTGGAAGCTTTTGAGAAGATCGATACCCTCTTTAAAGGTGCTCTTCTGAGTGTTCTTGATGACTCTATTGTGGATTCGTATATGTCGTTTGACAACGATAAGGACATGTGGGCTGCGCTCGAGGCCAAGTTTGGTGCCTCAGGCGCCGACAGCGAGTTGTATGTCATGGAGCAATTCTATGACTACAAGATGACTAATGAGCGCCCTGTTGTACAGCAGGCTCATGAGATACAGTCGCTCGCAAAAGAACTTGAGTACTTCAAGTATGTGTTGCCGGAGGCATCATTGCCAAGCTTCCACCTTCGTGGAACAATTTTGCTACTTCCCTGAAACACAAGAGACAGGAGTTTTTCGTTGTGGACCTCATTGGTACTCTTGATGTTGAAGAGAAGGCGAGAGCAAAGGACACACGTGCTCGAGTTGCTGAGGGAGGTTCTAGTGCCCACATGGTACAGAAGAAGAATTCCCAGCCCAACAAGTTAAAAAACAATAAGAACAAAACTCAGGGCAAAGGCAAGTTTGATACAAAGAACAAGCCATCACATTCTACCAACTTCAAGAAGAATTCTCATAAGAAGGGGAAGGGACTTTGCCATGTCTGCGGTGATCCTAATCACTGGGCTCCGAAGTGTCCTAACCGCTTTGAGGAGCGCGAACATGAGAAGAGCGGCAAGTCCGCTAATGTTGTCATCGGTGATACTGATATGAAGGAATCAGGGTACGGTATTTTTCCTACCATCCTTTCAGTATTTCAATCCCCTGATTGGTTAATTGACACCGGTGCCAATGTACATGTTTGTGCTGACGCCTCCATGTTTTCTTCTTACCAGGCAGCAGGGACTTCACCCGTGCTGATGGGGAACAGGTCACATGCCATCGTTCGAGGTGTTGGTACGGTCGATCTGAAGTTTAGTTCGGGGAAGACTGTGCGTCTGAAGAACGTTCATCATGTGTCGTCCATCAATAAAAATCTCGTTAGCGGTTCCCGTTTATGTCGAGATGGTTTTAAGTTGGTTTTCGAATCCAATAAAGTTGTAATTTCTAAGTGTGGACAATTTGTTGGAAAAGGCTATGAGTGCGGAGGCTTGTTCCGCCTATCTTTGTCATATATTTGCACTAAAGTTATTAATAATGTTTGCCACAATAATGAGTCTGATATTTGGCATTCACGACTCTGTCATATTAACTTTGGTTGCATAACGCGGTTAGCCAATATGAATTTAATTCTGAAAATCTCTACTGTCAAAGGCTCCAAGTGCCAATTATGTGTGCAAGCTAAGCAACCTCGCAAGTCCCATAAGACTGCAGAGGCAAGAGACTTGGCGCCACTAGAGCTTATACATTCTGATCTTTGTGAGATGAATGGCGTGTTGACAAAAGGTCGAAAGAGATACTTCATGACGTTGATTGATGACTCCACTAGATATTGTTATGTCTATCTTCTGAAATCAAAAGATGAGGCTTTGACTTTCTTTAAAAACTATAAAGCTGAGGCAGAGAACCAACTTGATCGAAAAATTAAACGGCTTAGGTCCGATCGTGGTGGAGAGTATTTTTCCAATGAATTTGATCTGTTTTGTGCGGAACATGGTATAATCCATGAGAGGACGCCTCCCTACTCACCCCAGTCAAATGGGGTAGCCGAAAGAAAGAACCGAACTCTAACTGATATGGTTAACACCATGTTAGACACTTCGGGTCTATCCAAGGAATGGTGGGGGGAGGCGCTAATGACTGCGTGTCATGTCCTAAACCGAGTTCCCACAAAGCATAAGACCATGACTCCATTTGAGGAATGGGAAAGGAAAAGGTTGAAACTCTCTTACCTACGTACTTGGGGTTGTTTGGCGAAAGTCAATATACCAATTCCCAAGAAGCGCAAGCTTGGACCAAAAACCGTGGATTGTGTTCTTCTGGGCTATGCTTTTCATATCATCGGCTATAGATTTTTGATAATAAAATCTGAGGTATCCGACATGCATGTTGGTACGATTATGGAATCAAATGATGCAACTTTCTTTGAGGACATATTTCCTATGAAGGATATGTCGAGTTCATCAAATCAGGAGATACCTACTCCATCTAGTGAGGAATCCACTGTAATTCCTGAACCCACCATTGCGATGGAACACGTTGAGAATCCTGTTGAGGGTAACAATGGAACTCCTGTGAGGAGTAAGAGACAGAGGACTGCAAAGTCTTTTGGTGATGATTTCATTGTGTACCTCATGGATGACACACCCAGGACTATTTCAGAAGCCTATGCATCTCCTGATGCTGACTACTGGAAGGAAGCTCTACGTAGCGAGATGGATTCCACTTAGCTAACGGTACCTGGGAGATCACCGACCGTCCTTATGGGTGCAAACCTGTAGGATGTAAGTGGGTGTTCAAGAAGAAGCTTAGACTTGATGGTACGATTGAAAAGTATAAGGCACGGCTTGTGGCCAAGGGTTATACCTAGAAAGAAGGTGAAGACTTCTTTGATACTTACTCACCCGTGGCTAGACTGACCACTATTCGGGTGCTACTATCACTAGCTGCCTCACATGGTCTTCTCGTTCATCAAATGGACGTTAAGACGGCTTTCCTCAATGGAGAGTTGAAGGAGGAAATTTACATGGATCAGCCAGATGGTTTTGTAGTACCTGGTCAGGAAGGAAAGGTGTGCAAGTTATTAAAGTCTTTATATGGCCTTAAACAAGCTCCTAAGGAGTGGCATGAGAAGTTCGAAAGAACATTAACTGCTGTCGTCTTTGTAGTAAACGATGGTGACAAGTGCGTGTACTATCGCTATGGTGGGGGCGAATGAGTTATTCTTTGTCTGTATGTCGACGACATATTGATCTTTGGAACCAAACTTGATTTAATCAAGGAGGTTAAGGATTTCTTATCTCGCTGTTTTGAGATGAAGGATCTAGGAGTAGCTGATGTTATCTTAAACATCAAGCTGTTGAGAGATGAGAATGGTGGGATCACACTGCTTCAGTCTCATTATGTGGAAAAGGTCTTGAGTCGTTTTGGGTATAGCGACTGCACGCCTTCTCCAACTCCATATGATGCTAGTGTGTTTCTTCGAAAGAATCGACGGATTGCTAGAGATCAACTGAGGTATTCTCAGATTATTGGCTCGCTTATGTATTTGGCGAGTGCCACGAGGCCTGACATCTCTTTTGCTGTGAGCAAGCTGAGTCGGTTTGTGTCAAAACCGGGAGATGATCATTGACATGCGCTTGAGAGAGTTATGCGCTATTTGAAAGGCACCGCGAGCTATGGGATTCACTACACTGGGTATCCAAGGGTACTGGAGGGTTATAGTGACTCAAACTGGATATCTGATGCTGATGAGATTAAGGTCACAAGTGGTTATGTTTTTACACTTGGTGGTGGCGCTGTTTCCTGGAAGTCTTGCAAGCAGACCATCTTAACGAGGTCAACTATGGAAGCAGAACTCACAACATTAGACACTGCCACTGTTGAAGCAGAGTGGCTTCGTGAACTCTTGATGGACTTACCTATGGTTGAAAAATCAATACCCCCTATCCTGATGAACTGTGATAATCAAATTGTGATCGTCAAGATAAACAGTTCTAAGGACAATATGAAGTCCTCAAGGCATGTGAAGAGGAGACTAAAATCTGTCAGAAAATTGAGGAACTCCGGAGTTATTATGTTGGATTATATCCAAATGTAGAAAAACTTAGCAGATCCCTTCACAAAGGGTCTATCACGTAATGTGATAGATAATGCATCGATGGAGATGGGTTTGAGACCCACCGCATGAGTTGTCCATAGTGGTAACCCACTCTATGTGATCGGAGATCCCGTGAAGTAGAAGTGGGAGACAAGCTATTGGTCAGCTGGGAGGAGAGTATCCCTATATTAATTATCCCACTCCGTGAAGATGCAATACTCTCCTGATCTGCATGGCAGGTTGATACTTATCTTAATGTGTTCCAAGTGGCTTATTCGGGTAAGCAGAGATGTTGTCCTGCAGAACATCTTCTGAGGAACACACCTATATCAATTTGACTGCTAACGTCACAGTCTGTGAGAATTGGGTGTTCTCTAATAAATTCATGAAAGGCCCTGGAGTATGACGTATACGCTCCACCCGCGGGGAAGCCTTGCGGCAGCCCAGTATCGGTCAAGAATTTATGTGAAACTAGTTTCACAGAAAACTTGTAGTTCAATACATAGTCCACTATTCAAGTTGTGATCTAGTGTAGCATAAATTTCTAAGTGGAAGTTCAACTTCACAGTCTCCACTAAGCACCGATATATAAAACAATGTTTTGGAACTAAATGATGAGATGTGCCAATGAGACTTTGTGGGGGATTATTGGAATTTTGCTAGTAGGCCTTTGGCCCAAAGCCCAACTAAAATTCTGAAATTCTCTTGGCCCATTCATGCACACATGTGAGTGGAGTGAGTGAGCCTAAAGTTTAGTCCCACCCCGGAAGTTGAGAGAGAGTTGCACCTCTTTATAAGGTGAGCTCTTCTACCACTTGTATGAGCATGAGAAGAGGAGACCTACACGCGCGCTCCTCCTCCACGCCTCGTCACGACGCGCCGCGGGTTGCGGGATTGAGCCGAGCCGAGGACAGAGCTATGCACATTGTCTATATTTTTGCTGCATGGGAAAATTAATGAGTCATTAATTAATAATTAACGGACGCGTTAATTACTGAACCGTTTCCGATTCTTTTGGATCGTGATGACTCGGACGTGGGGTTTACTCCCACGACCTACCCGGCCCGCACTATATAGTCAGGCAGACGTCTACCCTAGCCGCTGCCGCTTCGTATGGTTTCTCACCACCGTTCCAGATCATTGCGCCGCCAAGCAAGTCTTCTCCATCCCTCCTTCCAGCGTGCACCGCGAGAAGGGACAGCAGGCCTCCGGAACCCCGCCTCTCGTGATCCTGTACGGGAGAGGGGCGATCAGGTTTTTGGGGAGCGCACTCGCGCGACTGCTGCCAGCGACGACTTTGCGAACGACGACTTCTTCCCCGACCTCAGCAACCTCATCCTCGACGACATGGGCGACAACGTCAACGCTGGTGGTGCTGCACCCGCTGCACCTTATGTGATTCTATCCTTCCTGTTCGAGATCGTGGTAGAATTCATGCTTCTAGTATGTGCCCTAGATGTGATATGTTCATCTGCTATGCTAGTTCGCATGATTAGTTTAATCTCTGCTGCTGTGGTCATGATTTATCTTCTGTTTGTTCGGATTAAATCTTGTAGTAATTTGCTCATATTTCCAACAATGAGCAGGACGCTGAGCGGCCTCCTCGCCGGCTCGTACGTGCTGCCGGTGTGTGTCCTGGTGGAGCTGCTGGGACTCATGGCCGCCTACGCTACGCGCCGCAATCACATTCACATGCGAAGGACGGCGTATGTGGCTCGGCACCTTTGAGACGTCCGGGCTCGCCACGCGCGTATGACGCATTTGCGTGGAGGCACGGCCGGAGCCGATCTATCCCAGTGTTGTAGAATTATGTTGTTTGAAATGTTTAATGTTGAACGAGATTCACTTAAAATGTGGAATGAATCATGTTAAAGTTTTCTCTCTCCTACCCTATATGGGTTTTTATATCACCAGTTGGAGGTGCTCTTGGTGAACATGACCACCCTAAATCATGTCGATAATGCTGCATCTACGTAAGCCTGTGAAACGAGAGAGATAGAGATTGGATTGGCGCACCAAACCTGGTGGCCTCAGGATGTATTTATAGGGTGCAACTAGGGCACAAGATACAGTTGGTTACAGGAGATAGATACAATATTAACAACCTCCTATACCCTAACAATATACAGTTTAACATCCCCCCTCAATCTAGACTTCCTACACGAAGGTTCAGATTGTATCTGTTTGAGACGAAAGGTGTCTCAGCTAATGGCTTGGTGAAGATGTCCGCAAGCTGTTCTTTGGAAGAGATGAACCTAACATCCAATGCTTTGGCTGCAACTCGTTCGCGAACAAAATGGAAATCCACCTTGATGTGTTTTGTTCTGGCGTGGAATACCGGGTTAGCAGACAAGTAAGTGGCGCCCAAATTATCACACCACAAGATTGGAGGCCGTGGCATAAAAACTCCAAGCTCTCCAAGAACTGACTGAACCCAGATTATCTCAGCTGTACCATTTGCAATGGCCTTGTACTCAGACTCCTTACTGGATCGCGAGACAGTGGCCTTCTTTCTAGAGCTCCATGATACAAGATTGGGACCAAGAAAGACAGCAAACCCTCCTGTAGACCTGCGATCATCACTGCACCCAGCCCAGTCTGCGTCAGAAAAGCAACTCAACACCATGGATGGAGACTTGCGTATGGAAAGACTCATGCCATGGGTGTACTTTAAGTACCGCAAGATCCGTTTAGCAGCTGAAAAATGTACAGTCGTTGGTGCATGGAGGAACTGACAGACACGATTCACAGCAAAGGAAATATCTGGTCGAGTCAGTGTTAGGTACTGGAGAGCGCCAACCAGACTGCGGTATTGAGTGATGTCATCCTGAGAGAGAGGTACCCCATAATCCTTATTGATATTTTCACTGGAGGACATGGGAGTAGTGGAAACCTTGCACTTCTCCATGTTGGCACGATGAAGAATGTCGCCAATGTATTTTTGTTGTGAGAGCATAATCCCCTGTGGCAACGATCTCACCTCAACACCAAGAAAAAAGTGCAAAGGACCAAGATCCTTGAGAGCAAAAGTGGCATGAAGATCAGCAAGCAACCTGGTCGTGGCAGTAGGCGAGGAGCTGGCCACAATAATGTCATCAACATAGACAAGCATGAACATGGTGACACTGCCATGATGAAAGATAAACAGAGAAGTGTCTGCTTTAGATGCCACAAAGCCAAGCTGAAGCAGTCGAGAGCTGAGCCGAGAGTACCAGGCTCGGGGTGCCTGTTTGAGTCCATAGATAGCTTTCTGCAGCTTACACAGAGCCCGAGGAGCAGTGGGATCCACAAATCCTGGAGGTTGCCGCATATACACCTGTTCTTGGAGAACTCCATGAAGGAAAGCATTCTGAACATCCAAATGGCGCAGACTCCAGCCACGAGAAACCGCAATGGAAAGGACCAAGCGAACAGTGACTGGTTTGACAACGGGGCTGAACGTATCATCATAGTCAAGACCATAGCGCTGTTTAAACCCTTTGGCAACGAGACGTGTCTTGTGACGATCAATGGTGCCATCGGCCTTGTACTTGATTTTGAAAACCCATTTGCAGTCAATGACATTAACATGGGGTGGCGGTGGAACTAAAGTCCACGTACCATTGTGACAAAGCGCATCAAGCTCAGACTGCATAGCGGCACGCCAAGCTGGAGATGCCATGGCTTCACGATGATCACGAGGTTCCCGATAGACCAGAAAGGCATGTATTGATGGATCATAATTAATGGTGCCGTCCGTACGTTGCACAGCCTTGCGAGTATGATCGCGTGTGCGTGTCACCATCGTATGCGCAGGTGGTACAGCAGCCCTGGGCACAGAGGATCCGGAGGCAGAAGCTGCGGAGGGGACAAGATCCACCTGGGATCGCGTGTCACCAGGGGACACGGCAGGCGGGATCGGATCCCCCTGGGATCCCGTGTTGCCAGCGGGTGCAGGAGAATCCTGCAGCGATCCCGAGGAGAGACCAGGCGACTCGTGCGCGCCTGACGCGGGACAGGGCCGGCCCACCGGCTGGCGAGCGGGCACGTGGGCGCCTGTCTGCGGCGGGTTGGAGGCGACAGGGGGCGGGCCCGTGCCAGGCCCCGCCACTGAGGGGGGCGGGTGGGGCGATGGAGCGACCAAGCCGCCAGAAGGCGCCACATGGGCCAACGGCACCCCGCGACCGCCTGGCGGACTGCTGTCCGGGAGTGGCGCGTGATCCGAGGCCGGATCCACTCCGGATTCCGTGCCCAGATCTTCCTCGGACGCGGGATTGCCCGCCGCACCTGGGATCATCTGCGCCAAAGGGGATCCTGCATCCAAATTAGTAGACACAGCAGGTATACCATAGTTCATGTGGTCATGCAGAAATAAAAGTATGGCGTGTTCGGCAACGCGAGGTGGTATGGGAGAGGTAGAAGGGGTGGCAAAAGGAAAAATTGTTTCATCAAACGTGGCATCCCTAGAGATATAGACACGAGCCGTGGGTAGATGAAGGCATTTATATCCTTTGTGGCGAATGATATAGCTAACAAACACACACTGTTGGGATCGAAAAGCAAGTTTGTGCGTGTTGTAGGGACGCATGTTGGGCCAACAAGCACAACCAAACGTACGAAGAGCTGTGTAGTCTGGTTTGGTTTGGAAGAGTTTCTCCATAGGACTAAGGCTGCCAATGACACGACTAGGGAGTCTATTGATGAGGTAGCAAGCCGAGAGGTAGGCCTCATCCCAAAAATGAAGTGGCATGGATGCATGTGATAGTAAAGAAAGTCCCATGTCAACAATATGGCGATGCTTCCTTTCGGCTGAACCATTTTGCTGGAATTCACGAAAAACTTCAAACACATCACATTTTCTCTTGAGAAGGTAAATCCACACAAATTTACTATAATCATCGATAAATGAAACATAGTACTGGAACCCACCAGAAGAAGTTTTGGCAGGTCCCCACACATCCGAAAAAATAAGTTCTAATGGAGAAGAAGAAACACTTGATGATCTGGGAAAGGGAAGCTGGTGTGCTTTGCCTTGTTGACAAGCGTGACACACATGGGTCATAGACCGACTAGAGGAAGCTAGTTTATTGGATGATAAAACTTGCTGAATGACTTGAATGGGTGGGTGGCCAAGCCTGGCGTGCCAATCTTCAGATGACAGCCGAACCGAAGACAGGGCATGATGGGATGACGGCCGAATGGGGTAGAGCCCATTCTCACATCTGCCTTGAGGTAGAACCCTCTTGGTGATCAAATCCTTCATGAGAAAGTGAGTAGGGTAATACTTTAGATAAGCATTATTATCCACAGCAAGACGATTGACAGAGAGAAGGTTCTTGTCAGCATTGGGAACATGCAAAATATTGCGAAGTTTGAGATTGGTAGAGGGAGTAGGAAGAATTGCATGACCACGATGAGCTATGTGCAAACCTGAGCCGTCAGCAGTGTGGATGCGATCTCTTCCTGGGTACTTCTCCCGGATGGTGAGGCGATCCAGATCGCCGGTGATATGATCCGTGGCGCCGGTGTCGGTGAACCAAGTAGGGTCACCTAAGATGGAAGGAGGAGAAGCAGCGGCAAGCCCGACCATCTTGGACTGTTGTGGCTGGAACGCATGATTATAGCGTTGGCCACACTCCCAGGCATAATGCCCAGGACCGCGACAGAGTTGGCACTGGACGCGGTGATCGCCGCGGTCGCCGTAGTCATCGCGGTCACCACCGCGGTTTCCACCAAAGTCGCCTTGTTGGCGCACGCCGCCGCCACCGCGGTTCCCGCGATCACCGCCGCGAGAATTGTTGTTGTAGTTGCCGCGATCACCGCCGCGAGAATTGTTGTTGTAGTTGCCGCGATCTCCGGAGTTACCGCGGCCCTTGCCACGGTAGTTGCCCCTGCCCCAATTGGAGTTGTTGGTGTTGCCGTTGGGGTCTCGGGCGACGTAGTTGGCGGAGGAGCTGCCATGTTGAAGATGAAGGCAGAAGCATTGTACTCACGGCGCCGTTCGAAGGAAATTGCATGAGAGTAAAACTCACCAAGAGACATACCCTCAGGACGGGTGGTGTAGGCGGTGATGAGGGGCTCGTAGTCGCTGTCGAGGCTGGTGATGACAGCGGTGATGATGTCCTCCTCACGCATGGGGCGGCCGACGGCTGCAAGCTGGTCAGCGTTGGCGCGGATCTTGGCAAAATAATCTGCCATGGACAAGGTGCCCTTCCTGAAGACCGCCATGTCCAGCTTGATCTGGACGATGCTGGCGCGGCAGTGGGCGGTGTACATCTCCTCGACATGAGACCAGATGGCCCGAGAGGTGTCCAGCTGATGCACTTGCTGCAGCACCTCGTTAGAGAGAGAGGCGAGGAGGTAGCTGAGGATGCTTTGGTCCTGGCGAAACCAGGTTGCATACTCCGGGTTGGGAGCACACACCCCCTTGTCATCGGGGTCCAGAAGCTTGGCGGGGGCAGGAAGCGTGCCATCGACGTAGCCCGTGGCGCCAGCTATACGCAGAGGAGGAAGGATTTGAGCCTTCCAGAGAAGAAAATTGGAGGTGGTGAGTTTGGCGGTGATAAGGCTAGCGGAGGGAGGAGGAACGGCATAGGCCGGCGGGCCATTGAAGGCGGCAGGGAGGGAGAGCGTGGTTAGGGTAGCAGAAGAAGAGGCGGAAGCCGTGGGAGAGTCCATGATGCGATCAAGCGAGAAGGCCTGATACCATGTGAAACGAGAGAGATAGAGATCTGATCGGCGCACCAAACCTGGTGGCCTCAGGATGTATTTATAGGGTGCAACTAGGGCACAAGATACAGTTGGTTACAGGAGATAGATACAATATTAACAACCTCCTATATCCTAACAATATACAGTTTAACAAAGCCTACCTAAAACATCTACGTAAACTTCCTAACTAACACTTCTCCCCCCTGATTTTCAAGGGGGTGGGCTCCTTCCTCCCCAATCCTCCAATTCTAATCCACCAGCTGGCCGATTACGTTAAACATGTAACACAAATTTCGTAGGTGTAGCATTACTGCCCTAAATACTGTATTACAAACCCATTTAAGCACAAAAGTAATAATTACTTACCTACTACTCCCTCCGTAAACTAATATAAGAGCGTTTAGAATACTAAAATAGTGATCTAAACGCTCTTATATTAGTTTACAGAGGGAGTACTTTCTGGCTTTTGGGTATGATTCAAGGCATACACAATCACATGATAATGACAAATTTTACGAGGACACCGGGTGTTTATTATTCCATTAGGTCCGCCCCTTTCTTCTCTGCCAGCTGCTTGAAAGTAAGAGGCATGGTAAACTGCGCCGGGCCATGGAAGAATGCGTCGGCCGCAATCTTAGCGGCCCGCTGTGTGGCGTGCACCCAGTCCCAGTAGACGTAGCCATCACGGTCGCCGCAGATGTTCGAGGTGGGCAGGCAACCGGCCTCCCCGCCGAGCCTCCCGCTCCCGCAGCACGCGCTAGTCGCGTTCACGAAGCCTTGAGCCTGCGGGTCAGCGATGAGGGCTTGCCTGTGGGCAAAGCCGTCGGCGAGGGAGTAGGCGAGGCCCGGCAGCCTGGGCGCTAGGTCGGCGAGGAAGGACTCGAGGGCGCCATTGAACCCGGCCGCTAGCTCGTTTGTGCCGTCGTTGCATGCGCCGGTCGCGTCGTGCGCGCGGACCATTGGGATACACCCGGACAGGCCAACGTTGATGATGCCGATCTTCCTCGCGCCCATCATGTACAGATCCTGCATAGTATTAGAAAACAGAAATGGTTGGTGCCCACGATGAAGCATGTACTGGTACGGTGGTACCTAACGTGATGTCGGCGACGAAACAACTTGGTTGGCTTGTGTTTCGACGTGAGCTGGAGGAATAATGCGGGATGGATGGATGTTCAACGAGGTAAATAACTGTACTAGCAGATTGCTCATGCCCGCGCACGCTTAATTAAAGGTACCGTGATGGTGGCGGAGTAGTTGGAGATGAGGCTGCCGTAGAGCGCGGCGACGTCGCTCTGTGTGGTCGACTTGTTCTTGGCCTGCTGCGCCATGGCGAACTGTATCAGGTCGTTGCTGCCGATGCCGATGAGGAAGAAGGACTCTGCGAGCAGGTCGCTGACCACGGCGGAGCCCAGCTTGGCCTCCATCGCCGCTCTTGTCGAATGGAAGTATTGGACCTGCTTCGACAACGGGATGTTGTTTCCGGCGCCCTGCATCCGGCCAGAAGCACGGACCAAATTTTTGAGGAATTAAGCAAGGACCAATCACAATACATTGACAGTCTTCAAAAGGAGAACAGATCTCTCGATCTGGCTCGACTTCATACTAACTGGTTTGAAACTACTCCTCTAAGCAGTGGATTAATTAGTACTTACCGTCGAATCGAGAATCCCAGCTCCTGCAGAAGCATAGCTTACACCTCTGAGCAGAGCAGTGCCGATCAGACGACGATGAGCTTTCAGCGACAGATAAGCAGGAGGGCTCCTCTCGAACCCCAGATTCTTGGCTGCATCCATGAGTAACATTCACGAACAAATCATCATTTTCTACCAACTAATGATATCACTTTCTACCAACAATTGATATGATGGATCGATTGACTGACGTACCAATGAAGTCGGCCACATTGTAGCCATTGCTGAACCTTCCGGTGGGCCTTGGCCCTCCGGGTCCAGGGAAGTCGACGCCATGGAAGGGCTTGTTGGCCCTTGGGACACTGTTCCCCGGCAGGTAGTTGTTGTTGCCCACGTCCAGTGACGAATCCCCGAGCACGTAGATCGCCGGCACAGCTCTCGCCGTCTTGCCAGGCCGGAACCCCGCAAGAGCACTGAGCACCATGACAAGGCCAGCAACAACGCCCTTCATTGTATCAATCTAGTCAAGAGTTATTACTCAGCTGAGGATCCAATACAGAGCTCATCAAGAACAAGTACAGGAAGAAAGGAGGAAGAAGAGGGACAGCACGCCTTTCCCCTGCACAGCAGCTCTTTAAACTCACGCACGCACGCACACTTACAGACGGGCCCCGCACAGCCCTGTCGTCGGGAAGTGATCCAACCGTTGCTGGCACATCGGACGGCTGGCTTCTGTGCGTGTGTGGACCGTCTGGCCCATGCTCATATGCTAATGCTATGCTTCAGCCTCCTCTGTCCTGCTCTGTTCAGCTAGGGCATGCTGTGTCTCAAAAAAAAAAAAAGCTAGGGCATGCTCTGCTTCGGCTCTCTTGGCTGTTGCTTCTCCCATTCACATTCATTTCATGGCCTGTCTCCATGCCTGCCTTGCGAATGTACATCTCGCTAGGGGCCATATTTAGCTATTTCATCAGTACTCAACACTGATTCCGATTAAGGTAATGTTAGTTGGTCAGCCCAACGTGGTTGTTCGGATATTAAATCTTACCGTTGAGTTTGTAGAAAACAAGTTTTTATCTGATTTTTAGTTAAACCAGTTTCTTTACTAAAAGGATTGTTAATAGTCAGGTTTATAGAGCGTTACATTTGGGTTGGGAACTGTGTTTGTTCAGTTCCATCTTTGGATAAAAAAATTCAAAAACGAGATTCAGATTCTACTTGTAATGCATGCAACCAGTCTTATTAATTATAAAGCGGAGTACAGAACAAGGACAATCACGGCTGAACCCTTATAAGATGGGTGCATCCGTTGAATATGGGTCGTTAAATCAAAGGGATTGGATGGTGCAAATCCATTTTACTACCTCCGATTTTGTGTAGTATTTCTTAGCCTGAGGGGCCAATTGGACATTACACAGTTTCAAATCGGTGTGCGGGTTCCCTCCAACGAGCAGAATGGGATCTGAAAAAAATTTGTTTGAGTCAACGTTCTCGTCTGCCCGCTCTAGTCCTCTCTTTTTACATGAAGCGCTAGGGTTTGAGCCCTCGTCGGCTGAATCGAGACCTGCACCTGCCCCTCTCACCATCTGCCACTCCCCCACACCCAATTCTCGCATGCGCATCTACCTCCCCGGAGACAGAGGCGGCGGTAGGAGTCGTTCTCAATGCTAGCGGACTCCTATGGGATGGGGATGAAGCCGGCCTGTTCGGGGGATGAGTGTCGGCTGGGGACATGGCGAAGAGGAGATGTGCATGGTTCCGAGTGCCATCGGGGCCTCTACGAGAAGGAATGGAGTCCCAAGGCAAAATGATGGTGAGCTCCCGTTCTTTGGCCTCATCCACCCCACATACAAAATCCAAGTAATTCAATGACTGTTAATCCTGTGGAATTATTTTAGGAAATGATTTGACTACTAATACAATTATAGATCATATTTAAGCTTTGTCATTTCAATTTGGCTGATACGTGAGACTTGGTCCATTTTGGATTGGGGGCAAAGAAAGAGAGATATTAATCTATTATTTTCAGATTGTAGTACACACAAGTGATAGCCTTTCTTGATGAATATTTTTTATGGTCGCTTCTTCATGTGTAATTGGTGGATTGGAGTAATATATGAGACCTTATGTATGAGTGGTTGATGGACATGGACATGTGGTTTTTCTAATTGATAGATTCAGAGGACATATGCACTATTTGAGGATTCTCATAAATGCTTATTATGGTGATGTAGCTTTGAAACACTTAGTCCATCGAAGGGTGTTGTTGTTGAAGATTTTATCTGCAAGAACAAAGGATTGAGCATGAAAGGCTCGTCCACCAAAGGGATAAACTGTTGGATATCTATATACGATTTTACTTCTAAGAATTTGTTTACGTAGGCTATGGTAAAGTATCAATAATTTTTGTTGGTAATTTTTTATCAACTTTAGTTGTCGACTTGTAAATTATGACCATGATAGTTTTTCTTATGAATTTTGTCATTATAAATATTGATGATGGCTAAGACTGTTGCACTGGATTGTAGAAATATATGTTATGCGAATAGTTATGACAAGGTGAGAGCCTTCCGCACAAGTCATGTTGTAAGATATAATTTATCATGAACTCCAAGTTCTGGCATTATATATGCACTACAACATTAAAGTAGCAACTCCAATGTATGGGCGGTGAGACGACTTTGCATGGAGGCACAGACAGCGGCGCAGGGCGGCGGCCTCCGAGGCGTTGTCAGGGATACGTCTCGGTCGATCCAGGCGGTCTCCCATCTCTGGCACCAGGTCATTCCAGGGCATGTCTGGACCAAATTGGTGGGAGTGCGAGAGCGGTAGTATTTCCAGCGTCATGACTAATCGACAACATCGTACATTGCCTCGTCCATCGCTCAGAGAAGGACATCCATTCTAATGGCCAACTCGCCATATTTTTCAATCATGCCCCGCTGCTCCTCCTCTTTAAGAGATATGATCGCGTACTCCGCCGTGTCCACCATATCCTTATAGGTGACATGCCATGAAGTGATCTCCTTCATCTTTGCCCACTTCGCAGAACCACCTGCTGAGTGCGCCTGAAACAACCTGTTCCATCCCCTACTGCCATCCATCTTCATAAAACCATACAAAGATGCCATTATTAATAAAAAACATAATGCGACATGTGACATATATAGCAGCATATATAAATGACTAACTAAATAGCTAGCAACTAATTCTAACCTAGAAGGCTCACCATCATCACATAAAGATCTCTTGTCTCTTTTTCAACATACCAAAATTCATCATACAAAATACATATATAACCTATAGCAAACATCACATCACTTGACGCATACATGCAGCAAAAAATCATCACTACTCAAGTCATATAATAGCTTCCACAAGCTCATATCATATGAAAATGGTCTACATTTCATATTTAATATCCTCGATCTTCTCACATACTACACGATTGCCAAACAACAACTAACTAATAACTTACTAATTAATGAAAATAAACATTTCACATTTTACCTAAAGAAAAACCCCAAAATGGTGAAGAAAAGCTCAAGTTGCTCGGTTGTTGCCAAAGGGGCAGACGAGCCGGTGGTGGAGGGTGTAGGTCGGGTGGAGGAGGTCATCCAAGGCCCAGGGGAAGACATCCGGATGGAATGCCATCGGGAGGAGTGATACATCTCCAACGTATCTATAATTTTTGATTGCTCCATGCTATGTTATCTACTGTTTTGGGCAATATTGGGCTTTATTATCCACTTTTATATTATTTTTGGGACTAACCTATTAACCAGAGGCCCATCCCAGAATTGCTGTTTTTTGCCTATTTCAGTGTTTCGAAGAAGAGGAATATCAAACGAAGTCGAAACGGAACGAAATCAGCTGGAGAAGTTATTTTTGGAAGGAAAGCTACCGGATGGACTTGGACCCCACGTCAGGAGCCAAGGGAGGTGCTCACGAGGGTGGGGGCGCCCCCCCTAGGGCGCGCCCCCTGCCTCGTGGGGCCCCCGAAGCTCCACCGACGTACTTCCTGCACCCATATATACTCACGTACCCTAAAACTTCCAGAACGCACAATAGATCGGGAGTTCCGCCGCCAGAAGCCTCCGTAGCCATCGAAAACCAATCTAAACCCGTTCCGGCACCCTGCCGGAGGGGGCAATCCTTCTCCGGTGGCCATCTTCATCATCCCGGCGCTCTCCATGACGAGGAGGGAGTAGTTCTCCCTCGGGGCTGAGGGTATGTACCAGTAGCTATGTGTTTGATCTCTCTCTCTCTCTCTCTCTCGTGTTCTTGATTTGGCATGGTCTTGATGTATCGCGAGCTTTGCTATTATAGTTGGATCTTATGTTTCTCCTCCCCCTCTACTCTCTTGTAATGAATTGAGTTCCCCTTTGGAGTTATCTTATCGGATTGAGTCTTTAAAGATTTGAGAACACTTGATGTATGTCTTGCCGTGCGTATCTGTGGTGACAATGGGATACCACATGATTCACTTGATGTATGTTTTGGTGATCAACTTGTGGGTTCCGCCCATGAACCTATGCATAGGGGTTGGCACACGTTTTCGTCGTGATTCTCCGGTAGAACTTTGGGGCACTCTTTGAGGTCCTATGTGTTGGTTGAATAGATGAATCTGAGATTGTGTGATACATATCGTATAATCATACCCACGGATACTTGAGGTGACATTGGAGTATCTAGGTGACATTAGGGTTTTGGTTGATTTGTGTCTTAAGGTGTTATTCTAGTACGAACTCTAGGGCTGTTTGTGACACTTATAGGAATAGCCCAACGGATTGATTGGAAAGAATAACTTTGAGGTGGTTTCGTACCCTACCATAATCTCTTTGTTCGTTCTCCGCTATTAGTGACTTTGGAGTGACTCTTTGTTGCATGTTGAGGGATAGTTATTATTGTTGAGGGAACTTACACTAGCGAAAGTATGAACCCTAGGCCTTGTTTCAACACATTGCAATACCGTTTACGCTCACTTTTATCATTAGTTACCTTGCTGTTTTTATAATTTCAGATTACAAATACCTTTATCTACTATCCATATACCACTTGTATCACCCTCTCTTCGCCGAACAAGTGCACCTATATAATTTACCATTGTATTGGGTGTGTTGGGGACACAAGAGACTCTTTGTTATTTGGTTGCAGGGTTGCTTGAGAGAGACCATCTTCATCCTACGCCTCCTACGGATTGATAAACCTTAGGTCATCCACTTGAGGGAAATTTGCTACTGTCCTACAAACCTCTGCACTTGGAGGCCCAACAACGTCTACAATAAGAAGGTTGTGTAGTAGACATCAAGCTCTTTTCTGGCGCCGTTGCCGGGGAGGTGAGTGCTTGAAGGTATATCTTTAGATCTTGCAATCGAGTCTTTAGTTTCTTGTTTTATCACTAGTTTAGTTTATAAAAGAAAATTACAAAAAATGGAATTAAGTTTGCCTCATACGCTTCATCTTTTAAATATCTTTCGTGAGTATGATGGAAAGGAAAATTATGCTCAAATTCTAGAAGAATAATTACATAGAATGCTTGGCATAAAATATTTGAATGATGAGCATGATTGCAATGTTGTTAGTATGAATTCTTTGAATATCCATGATGCTAATGACATGCAAAGCCACAAGCTTGGGTTAGCTATGCTTGATGAAGATGATATTTTTTGTCCCCCAAGTTTTGATGTGCAAATTTATTATGATGAGAGCATGCCTGCTATCTATGATGATTATTGTGATGACTTGTATGCTATAAAGAATAATGATATCCATGAAACTTGTCATCATGATTTTAACTTTCAATTGGATTGTGCCTCACATGATAATTATTTTGTTGAGTTTGCTCCCACTATTATTCATGAGAAGAATTTTGCTTATGTGGAGAGTAGTAAATTTTCTATGCTTGTAGATCATGAAAAGAATGCTTTAGGTGCTGGTTATATTGTTGAATTCATTCATGATGCTACTGAAAATTATTATGAGGGAGGAATATATGTTTGTCGGAATTGCAATAATATCAAGTTTCCTCTTGATGTGTTGCCTCTCCCGAGAACCGCCACCGAGCCCCCCTCTCCCGAGCGCCGCCGTCGAGCCCTCGCTCTCCCTCCCTCTCCCGATGGCCGAGCGTTTCCCCAGAGATGAGGCGGCGGCCAACGGCTTCGACCGCCGCTCGCTCCGTGAATAGGAGTCTTGGCTCCTGTTCCAGGCGAACATCCCAGCGCCGCCGGACATGCGTGCCGGGCCGACGGGCTGGAAGCTCAGCAACGGGGGAGTGCCCATTCCCCCGTTGCCCGACGCCGTGGCTAAACCCTCGTACTTCACCGACTAGGTCGAGGTCGTGCGCGCCTCCCCTTACCGACGCCCAGCTCTCCCTCCCCCAGTACGCCGCCGACAACCATGAGGCTTGGGCGGCGTACTTCCAATGCCGTCAGCAGCAGCGGCTGGCGTCCACCAATGGCGCGTCGGTGGTCGGCGGCATGAAGAACAGCGAGGGGCACCGTCTGTGGTGGGGCGTCCCCGGCCGCACACTCGAGGGCGTGCTGACGCACCTCGAGGGCGGCAACCACCCGCCGTTGGCGTACCCCCGGTGAGGGCGGCCGCCACGGCCATGTGATGACCCACAAGTATAGGAGATCTATCGTGGTCCTTTCGATAAGTAAGAGTGTCGAACCCAACGAGGAGTAGAAGGAAATGATAAGCGGTTATCAGCAAGGTATTCTCTGCAAGTACTGAAATAAGTGGTAATAGATAGTTTTGTGATAAGATAATTTGTAACGAGCAACAAGTAACAAAAGTAAATAAAGTGCAGCAAGGTGGCCCAATCCTTTTTGTAGCAAAGGACAAGCCTGGACAAACTCTTATATAAGGAAAAGCGCTCCCGAGGACACATGGGAATATCGTCAAGCTAGTTTTCATCACGTTCATTGATACGTCTCCAACGTATCTATAATTTTTGATTGCTCCAAGCTATATTATCTACTGTTTTGGACAATATTGGGCTTTATTTTCCACTTTTATATTATTTTTGGGACTAACCTATTAACCAGAGGCCCAGCCCAGAATTGTTGTTTTTTGCCTATTTCAGTGTTTCGGATAAACATAATATCAAACGGAGTCCAAACGGAATAAAATCTTCAGGAACGTGATTTTCTCACCGAACATGATCCAGGAGACTTGGACCCTACTCCAGGGGATCAAAGAGGAGGTCACGAGGGTGGCGGGCGTGCCCCCTGCCTCGTGGGCCCCTCGGTGCTCCACCGATGTACTCCTTCCTCCTATATATACACACGTACCCCCAAACGATCAGAACAGGAGCAAAAAACCTAACTCCACCGCCACAACTTTCTGTATCCACGAGATCCCATCTTGGGTCCTGTTCCAGAGCTCCGCCGGAAGAGGGCCGTCATCACGGAGGGCTTCTACATCATCATAGCCTCTCTGATGAAGTGTGAGTAGTTTACCTCAGACCTTTGGGTCCATAGTTAGTAGCTAGATGGCTTCTTCTCTCTCTTTGAATCTCAATACAAAGTTCTCCCCCTCTCTTGTGGAGATCTATTCGATGTAATCTTCTTTTTGCGGCGTGTTTGTTGAGACCGATGAATTGTGGGTTTATGATCAAGTCTATCTATGAATAATATTTGAATCTTCTCTGAATTCTTTTATGTATGATTGGTTATCTTTGCAAGTCTCTTCGAATTATTCGTTTGGTTTGGCCAACTATATTGGTAGTTCTTGCCATGGGAGAAGTGATTAGCTTTGGGTTCGATCTTGCGGTGTCCTTACCCAGTGACAGAAGGGGCAGCAAGGCACATATTGTATCGTTGCCATCGAGGATAACAAGATGGGGTTTATTTCATATTGCATGAATTTATCTCTCTACATCATGTCATCTTGCTTAAGGCGTTACTCTGTTTTGAACTTAATACTCTAGATGCATGCTGGATAGCGGTCGATGAGTGGAGTAATAGTAGTAGATGCAAAATCATTTCGATCTACTTGTCACGGACGTGATGCCTATATACATGATCATGCCTAGATATTCTCATAACTATGCTCAATTCTGTCAATTGCTCAACAGTAATTTGTTCACCCACCGTAGAATACTTATGCTCTTGAGAGAAGCCACTAGTGAAACCTATGCCCCCCGGGTCTATTCTCATCATATCAATCTCCATCACTTTAATCTTGCTTTGCTTTTTTACTTTGCTTTTACTTTTTACTTTGCATCTTTATACCAAAAATACCAAAAATATTATATCTATCAGATCTCACTCTCGTAAGTGACCGTGAAGGGATTGACAACCCCTAATCGCGTTGGTTGCGAGTAGCTATCGTTTTGTGCAGGTACGAGCACGCTCCTACTGGATTGATACCTTGGTTCTCAAAAAATGAGGGAAATACTTACGCTACTCTGCTACATCATCACTTCCTCTTCGAGGAAAACCAACGCAAGCTCAAGACGTAGCAAGAAGGATTTCTGGCGCCGTTGCCGGGGAGTCTACGCAAAAAGTCAACATACCAAGTACCCATCACAATCCCTATCTCTCGCATTACATTATTTGCCATTTGCCTCTCGTTTTCCTCTCCCCCCAATTCACCCTTGCCGTTTTATTCGCCCTCTCTCTCTATCCTCCCTCTCCATTTGCCTCTTTTGCCTGCTTGCTTTTTGTTTGCTCATGTGTTAGATTGCTTGTCGCGATGGCTCAAGATACTACCAAATTGTGTGACTTAACCAATACCAATAATAATGATTTCCTTAGCACTCCGATTGCTCCTCTTACCGATGCTGAATCTTGTGAAATTAATACTGCTTTGTTGAATCTTGTTATGAAAGATCAATTCGCCGGCCTTCCTAGTGAAGATGCCGCTACTCATCTGAATAGCTTCATTGATTTATGTGATATGCAAAAGAAAAAAGATGTCAATAATGATGTCGTTAAATTGAAGCCATTTCCTTTTTCGCTTAGAGATCGTGCTAAAGCTTGGTTTTCGTCTTTGCCTAAAAATAGTATTGATTCATGGAACAAGTGCAAAGATGCTTTTATCTCTAAGTATTTTCCTCCCGCTAAGATCATCTCTCTTAGAAACGATATTATGAACTTTAAACAACTTGATCATGAAAATGTTGCACAAGCTTGGGAGAGAATGAAATTAATGATCGTAATTGCCCTACTCATGGTTTGAATTTTGTGGATGATCATACAAAAATTTTATGCCGGATTGAATTTTGCTTCTAGAAATCTTTTAGATTCGGCCGCGGGAGGCACTTTTATGGAAATCACTTTAGGAGATGCTACTAATTAAACTCCTAGATAATATTATGGTTAATTATTCTCAATGGCATACTGAAAGATCTTCTAATAAAAAAGTGCATGTGATAGAAGAAATTAATGTGTTGAGTGGAAAGATGGATGAACTTATGAAATTATTTGCTACTAAGAGTGTTTCTTCTGATCCTAGTGATATGCCTTTGTCTACTTTGATTGAGAATAACAATGAATCTATGGATGTGAATTTTGTTGGTAGGAATAATTTTGGTAACAACGCTTATAGAGGGAATTTTAATCCTAGGCCATATCCTGGTAATCCTTCTAATAATTATGTGAATTCCTACAACAACTCTTATGGAAATTATAATAAGATGCCCTCTGAATTTGATAATAGTGTTAAAGAATTTATGAATTCACAAAAGAATTTTAATGCTTTGCTTGAGGAGAAATTTCTTAAAGTTGATGATTTGGCTAGAAACGTTGATAGAATTTCTCTTGAGGTTGATTCTTTAAAGCTTAGATCTATTCCTCCTAAGCATGATATCAATGATTCTCTCAAAGCCATGAGAATTTCCATTGATGGGTGCAAGGAAAGAACCGCTAGGATGCGTGCTTCCAAAGATGCCTTTATTAAAGTGTGTTCCTCCAATTCCTATGAAAATCAAGATGAAGATCTAAAAGTTATTGATGTGTCCCCTATTAAATTTTTGTTTTGCAATATGAATCTTGATGAAACTGAATATGATCTTCCTTTACCTAGAAGGTGTTCTAAAAATTCGGAGTATTTAGATCTTAATGATGAAATTGATGAAAGTGGGATTGAAAGAAATAAAAATCTAGATGTTGCTAAACCCACTATATTGGATTTCAAGGAATTTAATTATGAAAGTTGTTCTTTAATTGATTGTATTTCCTTGTTGCAATCTGTGCTAAATTCTCCACATGCTTATAGTCAAAATAAAGCCTTCACCGAACATATTGTTGATGCCTTGATGCAATCTTATGAAGAAAAACTTGAGTTGAAAGTTTCTATCCCTGGAAAACTCTATGATGAGTGGGAACCAACTATTAAAATTAAAATTAAAGATCATGAGTTTTATGCTTTGTGTGATTTGGGTGCTAGTGTCTCTACTATTCCCAAGACTTTGTGTGATTTACTAGATTTCCGTAATTTTGATGATTGCTCTCTAAACTTGCATCTTGCGGATTCCACTATTAAGAAACCCATGGGAAGAATTAATGATGTTATTATTGTTGCAAATAGGAAATATGTGCCCATAGATTTCATTGTTCTTGATATAGATTGCAATCCTTCTTGCCCTATTATTCTTGGTAGACCTTTCCTTAGAACGGTTGGTGCGATTATTGATATGAAGGAAGGGAATATTAGATTTCAATTTCCATTAAAAAAGGGCATGGAACACTTTCCAAGAAAGAAAATAAAATTACCATATGAAACTATCATGAGAGCCACTTATGGATTGCCTACCAAAGATGGCAATACCTAGATCTATCCTCGCTTTTATGCCTAGCTAGGGGCGTTAAACGATAGCGCTTGTTGGGAGGCAACCCAATTTTAATTTTATTCCTTGATTTTTTCTCCTGCTTAGTAATAAATAAATTATCTATCCTCTGTTTTGGTTGTGTTTTTTGTGTTTAATTAGTGTTTGTTCCAAGTAGAACCATAGGGAAGACTTGGGGAAAGTCTTGTTGAACTTGCTGTAAAAAACAGAAACTTTAGCGCTCACGAGAACTGCTGTCATTCTTATTTGAAGAGTGCTATTTAGTTAATTCTTTTTGCATATGATTAATAGATAAATTCCTCACGTCCAGAAATTTATTTTAGAATTTTTGGGGTTCCAGATCTTGCGCTAGCTACAGATTACTACAGACTGTTCTGTTTTTGACAGATTCTGTTTTTCTTGTGTTGTTTGCTTATTTTGATGAATCTATGGCTAGTAAAATAGTTTATAATCCATAGAGAAGTTGGAATACAGTAGGTTTAACACCAATATAAATAAAGAATGAGTTCATTACATTACCTTGAAGTGGTCTTTTGTTTTCTTTCGCTAACGGAGCTCACGAGTTTTCTATTTTGAGTTTTGTGTTGTGAAGTTTTCAAGTTTTGGGTGAATTCTTTTGATGGATCATGGAACAAGGAGTGGAAAGAGCCTAAGCTTGGGGATGCCCATGGCACCCCCAAGATAATCCAAGGACACCAAAAAGTCAAAGCTTGGGGATGCCCCGGAAGGCATCCCCTCTTTCGTCCACTTCCATTGGTAATTTACTTGGAGCTATATTTTTATTCACCAACATGATATGTGTTTTGCTTGGAGCGTCTTGTATTATTTGTGTCTTTGTGTCTTAGTATACCACAATCATCCTTGCTGTACACACCTTTTGAGAGAGCCATACATGAATTAAAATTTGATAGAATACTCTATGTGCTTCACTTATATCTTTTGAGCTAAGTAGTTTTGCTCTATGTGCTTCACTTATATCTTTTGAGCATTATAATTTTGCTCTATGTGTTTCACTTAGATCTTTTAGAGCACGGTGGTGGATTTGTTTTAAAGAAACTATTGATCTCTCATGCTTCACTTAAATTATTTTGAGAGTCTCTTAATAGCATGGTAATTTGCTTAATAATAATATGCTTGGTATTCAAGATTTGTGAAACTTTCTTTTGAGTGTGTTGAATACTAAGAAAAGATTGAAACATGATAATTGTTTTGAGATATGGAGGTGATAATATTAAAGTTATGCTAGTTGAGTAGTTGTGAATTTAAACAATACTTGTGTTAAAGTTTGTGATTCCCGTAGCATGCACGTATGGTGAACCGTTATGTGATGAAGTCGGAGCATGATTTATTTATTGATTGTCTTCCTTATGAGTGGCGTTCGGGGACGAGCGATGGTCTTTTCCTACCAATCTATCCCCCTAGGAGCATGCGCGTAATACTTTGGTTTCATAACTTCTAGATTTTTGCAATAAGTATATGAGTTCTTTATGACTAATGTTGAATCCATGGGTTATATGCACTCTCACCCTTCCACCTTTGCTAGCCTCTCTAATACCGTGCACCTTTCGCCGGTATCATACACCTACCATATACCTTCCTCAAAACAGCCACCATACCTACCTATTATGGCATTTCCATAGCCATTCCAAGATATATTGCCATGCAACTTTCCACCATCTAGTTCATCATGCCATATTCATCATTGTCATATTGCTTAGCATGATCATGTAGTTGACATAGTATTTGTGGCAAAGCCACCGTTCATAATTTTTTCATACTTGTCACTCTTGATTCATTGCATATCCCGGTACACCACCGGAGGCATCCATATAGAGTCATACTTTGTTTTAGAATCGAGTTGTAATCATTGAGTTGTAAATAAATGAAAGTGTGATGATCATCATTCAATAGAGCATTGTCCCAAAAAAGGAGAAAGGCCAAAGAAAAAAAAAGAAGGCCCAAAAAAAAGGGGGGCAATGCTACTATCCTTTTTTCCACACTTGTGCTTCAAAGTAGCACCATGATATAGCGAGTCTCATATATTGTGCTTCAAAGTAGCACCATGTCCTTCATATAGAGAGTCTCATATGTTGTCACTTTCATATACTAGTGGGAATTTTTCATTATAGAACTTGGCTTGTATATTCCAATGATGGGCTTCCTCAAAATTGCCCTAGGTCTTCGTGAGCAAGCAAGTTGGATGCACACCCACTTAGTTTCTTCTGTTGAGCTTTCATACATTTATAGCTCTAGTGCATTCGTTGCATGGCAATCCCTACTCACTCACATTGATATCTATTGATGGGCATCTCCATAGCCCGTTGATACGCCTAGTTGATGTGAGACTATCTTCCCCTCCTTTTTGTCTTCTCCACAACCACCCTTCTATTCCACCTATAGTGCTATATCCATGGCTCACGCTCATGTATTGCGTGAAGATTGAAAAAGTTTTGAAAAAGTTAGAGTATGAAACAATTGCTTGGCTTGTCATCGGGGTTGTGCATGATTTAAATACTTTGTGTGGTGAAGATGGAGCATAGCCAGACTATATGATTTTGTAGGGATAACTTTCTTTGGCCATGTTATTTTGAGAAGACATGATTGCTTTGTTAGTATGCTTGAAGTATTATTATTTTTGTGTCAATATAAACTTTTGTCTTGAATCTTTCTAATCTGAATATTCATACCATAATTAAGAAGATTTGCATTGAAATTATGCCAAGTAGCATTCCGCATCAAAAATTCTCCTTTTATCATTTACCTACTCGAGGACGAGCATGAATTAAGCTTGGGGATGCCTGATACGTCTCCAATGTATCTATAATTTTTGATTGCTCCATGCTATATTATCTACTGTTTTGGACAATATTGGGCTTTATTTTCCACTTATATTATTTTTGGGACTAACTATTAACCGGAGACCCAGCCCAGAATTGATGTTTTTTTGCCTATTTCAGTGTTTCGGATAAACAGAATATCAAACGGAGTCCAAACAGAATAAAATCTTCGGGAACGTGATTTTCTCACCGAACATGATCCAGGAGACTTGGACCGTACTCCAGGGGATCAAAGAGGAGGTCACGAGGGTGGGGGGCGCGCCCCCTGCCTCGTGGGCCCCTCGGTGCTCCACCGACGTACTCCTTCCTCCTATATATACACACGTATCCCAAACAATCAGAACATGAGCCAAAAACCTAACTCCACCGCCGCAACTTTCTGTATCCATGAGATCCCATCTTGGGGCCTGTTCCGGAGCACTGCCGGAAGAGGGCCGTCATCACGGAGGGCTTCTACATCATCATAGCCTCTCTGATGAAGTGTAAGTAGTTTACCTCAGACCTTCGGGTCCATAGTTAGTAGCTAGATGGCTTCTTCTCTCTCTTTGAATCTCAATACAAAGTTCCCCCCCTCTCTTGTGGAGATCTATTCGATGTAATCTTCTTTTTGCGGTGTGTTTGTTGAGACCGATGAATTGTGGGTTTATGATCAAGTCTATCTATGAATAATATTTGAATCTTCTCTGAATTCTTTTATGTATGATTGGTTATCTTTGCAAGTCTCTTCGAATTATCCGTTTGGTTTGGCCAACTAGATTGGTAGTTCTTGCCATGGGAGAAGTGCTTAGCTTTGGGTTCGATCTTGCGGTGTCCTTACCCAGTGACAGAAGGGGCAGCAAGGCACGTATTGTATCATTGCCATCGAGGATAACAAGATGGGGTTTATTTCATATTGCATGAATTTATGTCTCTACATCATGTCATCTTGCTTAAGGCGTTACTCTGTTTTTAACTTAATACTCTAGATGCATGCTGGATAGCGGTCGATGAGTGGAGTAATAGTAGTAGATGCAGAATCGTTTCGATCTACTTGTCACGGATGTGATGCCTATATACATGATCATGCCTAGATATTCTCATAACTATGCTCAATTCTGTCAATTGCTCAACAGTAATTTGTTCACCCACCGTAGAATACTTATGCTCTTGAGAGAAGCCACTAGTGAAACCTATGGCCCCCGGGTCTATTCTCATCATATCAATCTCCATCACTTTAATCTTGCTTTGCTTTTTTACTTTGCTTTTACTTTTTACTTTGCATCTTTATACCAAAAATACCAAAAATATTATATCTATCAGATCTCACTCTCGTAAGTGACCGTGAAGGGATTGACAACCCCTAATCGCATTGGTTGTGAGTAGCTATTGTTTTGTGCAGGTACGAGGGACTTGAGCATGGCCTCCTACTGGATTGATACCTTGGTTCTCAAAAAATGAGGGAAATACTTACGCTACTCTGCTGCATCATCCCTTCCTCTTCGGGGAAAACCAACGCAAGCTCAAGACGTAGCATTCATATGATTCGCGTTCGGTACTTTGATATGTGGGTGGACCGGTGCTTGGGTGCTGTTCTTACTTGAACAAGCATCCCACTTATGATTAACCTCTATTGCAAGCATCCGCAACTACAACAAAAGTATTAAGGTAAACCTAACCATAGCATGAAACATATGGATCCAAATCAGCCCCTTACGAAGCAACGCATAAACTAGGGTTTAAGCTTCTGTCACTCTAGCAACCCATCATCTACTTATTACTTCTCAATGGCTTCCTCTAGGCCCAAATAATGGTGAAGTGTTATGTAGTCGATGTTCACATAACACCACTAGAGGCTAGACAACATACATCTCATCAAAATATCGAACGAATACCAAATTCACATGACTACTAATAGCAAGACTTCTCCCTTGTCCTCAGGAACAAACGTAACTACTCACATAGCATAAACATGTTCATAATCAGAGGGGTATTAATATGCATATAGGATCTGAACATATGATCTTCCACCAATTAAACCAACTAGCATCAACTACAAGGAGTAATTAACACTATTAGCAACCTACTAGCACCAATCCCGGACTTGGAGACAAGAATTGGATACAAGAGATGAACTAGGGTTTTGAGATGAGGGAGGAATATATGCTTGTAGGAATTGCAATAATATCAAGTTTCCTCTCTATGTGCTTAAAATCTTGAAGTGTTGCTTGCTTTACCCTCCTATGCAAGTTGATTCTTGTTCCCATAAGTTGTTTACTCACAAAATCCCTATGCATAGGAAGTGGGTTAGACTTAAATGTGCTAGTCATATTCTTCAAGATGCTCTCTTTATGTTTCAATTCTTATCCTTTATGTGAGCATCATTGAAATCATCATGCCTAGCTAGGGGCGTTAAACGATAGCGCTTGTTGGGAGGCAACCCAATTTTATTTTAGTTCCTTGCTTTTTGTTCCTGTTTAGTAATAAATAATTCATCTATCCTCTGTTTAGATGTGATTTTATATTTTAATTAGTGTTTGTGCCAAGTAGAACCTTTGGGAAGACTTGGGGGAAGTCTTTGTGATCATGCTGTAAAAAACAGAAACTTTAGCGCTCACGAGAATTGCTGACATTTTTATTTGGAGAGTGATATTTAGTTAATTATTTTTGCAGATGATTAATAGATAAATTCCTCAGGTCCAGAAATTTATTTGAGAATTTTATGAGTTCTAGAAGTATATGTTTGATCCAGATTACTACAGACTGTTCTGTTTTTAACAGATTCTGTTTTTCGTGTGTTGTTTACTTATTTTGATGAATCTATGGCTAGTAAAATAGTTTATAAACCATAGAGAAGTTTGAATACAGTAGGTTTAACACCAATATAAATAAATAATGAGTTCATTACATTACCTTGAAGTGGTGATTTATTTTTCTTATACTAACGGAGCTTACGTGTTTTCTGTTAAGTTTTGTGTTGTGAAGTTTTCAAGTTTTGGATAAAGATTCGATGGACTATGGAATAAAGAGTGGCAATAACCTAAGATTTGGGATGCCCAAGGCACCCGAGGTAATATTCAAGGACAACCAAGAGCCTAAGCTTGGGGATGCCCCGGAAGGCATCCCCTCTTTTGTCTTCGTTCATCGGTAACTTTACTTGGAGCTATATTTTTATTCGCCACATGATATGTGCTTTGCTTGGAGCCTCAATTTATTTTGTTAGGATTTTTTTGCTGTTATTTAGAACAATGTTTTGCATCTTTTATTTCAATAAAAGTGGCATTGATAGGCTTTACTATGCCTATGTTACAAGTATACATGTTGCTGTTTGAAAACAGAAAGTTTACCGCTGTTGCAATAATTCCCTAGAAAAGTCAGAATGTGATAAAATGTTGAAACCTTTTGCATATTAATCCCTAGAAAAGGCAGATTGCTGTTATGTTTGCATTGTTTGCATATGTTTGCTTCTTTAATGATTCTATTTGAGGATAGGACTATTAAATATGCAGAGGAATTTAGTATGCAATGTTGAATAATATTTTTAGTGATTTTCTACAGTAGAGTATGATAAGGTTTTTGCAATGGTTTATACTAACTTATCTCACGAGTCCTTGTTGAGTTTTGTGTGGATGAAGCTTTTGAGATTTAGGGAGACCGTGATATGAGAGGAATTAAGGAGACACAAAAGCTCAATCTTGGGGATGCCCAAGGAATCCCAAGATAATATTTCAAGAAGTCTCAAGCATCTAAGCTTGGGGATGCCCCGGTTGGCATCCCACCTTTCTTCTTCAACAACTACCGGTTAGTTTCGGTTGATCCTAAGTTTTTGCTTCTTCACATGATGTTTGCCATTCTTAGAATGTCATTTTATTTTATTTAATTTTGCTTGATGTTTGAATAAAATACCAAGATCTGAAATTATTAAATGTTAGAGATTCTTCATATAGTTGCATAATTATTCGATTACTCATTGATCTTCACTTATATCTTTCGGAGTAGTTTGTTGTTTGCTCTAGTACTTCACTTATATCTTTTAGAGCATGGTGGTAGTTTTATTTTGAAGAAATAGATTAACTCTCATGCTTCACTTAGATTATTTCGAGAGGCTTAAATAGCATGGTAATTTGCTTAAATAATCCTAATATGCTAGGTATTCAAGACTAGTAAAAACTTTCTTATGAGTGTGTTGAATACTAAGAAAGTTTGATGCTTGATGATTGTTCTGAGACATGGAGGTAGTGTTATCAAAGTCGTGCTAGTTGAGTAGTTGTGAATTTGAGAAATGCTTGTGTTGAAGTTTGCAAGTCCCGTAGCATGCACGTATGGTAAACGTTATGTAACAAATTTGAAACATGAGGTGTTATTTGATTGTCCTCCTTATGAGTGGCGGTCGGGGACGAGCGATGGTCTTTTCCTACCAATCTATCCCCATAGGAGCATGCGCGTTGTGCCGAGGTTTTTGATGACTTGTAGATTTTTGCAATAAGTATGTGAGTTCTTTATGACTAATGTTGAGTCCATGGATTATACGCACTCTCACCCTTCCATCCTTGCTAGCCTCCTCGGTACCGTGCATTGCCCTTTCTCACATTGAGAGTTGGTGCAAACTTCGCCGGTGCATCCAAACCCCGTGATATGATACGCTCTGTCACAAATAAACCTCCTTGTATCTTCCTCAAAACAGCCACCATAACTACCTATTATGGCATTTCCATAGCCATTCCGAGATATATTGCCATGCAACTTTCCATCGTTCCGTTTATTATGACACACATCATCATTGTCATATTGCTTTGCATGATCATGTAGTTGACATCGTATTTGTGGCAAAGCCACCATTCATAATTCTTCCATACATGTCACTCTTGAGTCATTGCATATCCCGGTACACCGCCGGAGGCATTCATATAGAGTCATACCTTGTTCTAGTATCGAGTTGTAATCATTGAGTTGTAAATAAATAGAAGTGTGATTATCATCATTTTCTAGAGCATTGTCCCAAGTGAGGAATAAAAAAATAAAAAAAAAAGAAGAGAAAGGCCATAAAAAAAGAGAAGGCCCAAAAAAAGAAAAAGAGAAAGGCCATAAAAAAGAAAAGGCCAAATAAAAAAATGAGAGAAAAAGAGAGAAGGGACAATGCTACTATCCTTTGCCACACTTGTGCTTCAAAGTAGCACCATGATCTTTGTGATAGAGAGTCTCTTGTTTTGTCACTTTCATATACTAGTGGGAATTTTTCATTATAGAACTTGGCTTGTATATTCCAACAATGGGCCCCCTCAAGTGCCCTAGGTCTTCGTGAGCAAGCAAGTTGGATGCACACCCACTTAGTTTCTTTTGTTGAGCTTTCATACATTTATAACTCTAGTGCATCCGTTGCATGGCAATCCCTACTCCTTGCATTAACATAAATCGATGGGCATCTCCATAGCCCATTGATTAGCCTCGTTGATGTGAGACTTTCTCCTTTTTGTCCTCTCCACATAACCCCCTTCGTTATATTCTATTCCACCCATAGTGATATATTCATGGCTCATGCTCATGTATTGCGTGAAAGTTTATAGGTTTGAGATTACTAAAGTATGAAACAATTGCTTGGATTTTCATTGGGGTTGTGCATGATGAGAGCATTCTTGTGTGACGAAAATGGAGCATGACTAAACTATATGATTTTGTAGGGATGAACTTTCTTTGGCCATGTTATTTTGAGAAGACATGATTGCTTAGTTAGTATGCTTGAAGTATTATCATTTTTATGTCAATATGAACTTTTGTCTTGAATCTTATGGATCTAAATATTCATACCACAATTAAGAAGAATCACACTGAAATTATGCCAAGTAGCACTCGCATCAAAAATTCTGTTGTTATCATTTACCTACTCGAGGACGGGCAGGAATTAAGCTTGGGGATGCTTGATACGTCTCCAACGTATCTATAATTTTTTATTGCTCCATGCTATGTTATCTACTGTTTTGGGAAATATTGGGCTTTATTATCCACTTTTATATTATTTTTGGGACTAACCTATTAACCGGAGGCGCAGCCCAGAATTGCTGTTTTTTGCCTATTTCAGTGTTTCAAAGGAAAGGAATATCAAACGAAGTCGAAACGGAACGAAATCAACTGGAGAAGTTATTTTTGGAAGGAAAGCTACCGGATGGACTTGGACCCCACGTTAGGAGCCAAGGGAGGTGCTCACGAGGGTGGGGGCGCCCCCCTAGGGCACGCCCCCTGCCTCATGGGGCCCCCGAAGCTCCACCGACGTACTTCCTGCACCCATATATACTCACGTACCCTAAAACTTCCAGAACGCACAATAGATCGGGAGTTCCGCCGCCAGAAGCCTCCGTAGCCACCGAAAACCAATCTAGACCTGTTCCGGCACCTTGCCGGAGGGGGCAATCCTTCTTCGGTGTCCATCTTCATCATCCCGGTGCTCTCCATGACGAGGAGGGAGTAGTTCTCCCTCGGGGCTGAGGGTATGTACCAGTAGCTATGTGTTCGATCTCTCTCTCTCGTGTTCTTGATTTGGCACGATCTTGATGTATCGCAAGCTTTGCTACTATAGTTGGTTCTTATGTTTCTCCTCCCCCTCTACTCTCTTGTAATGAATTGAGTTTCCCCTTTGGAGTTATCTTATCGGATTTTGAGTCTTTAAAGATTTGAGAACACTTGATGTATGTCTTGCAGTGCGTATCTGTGGTGATAATGGGATACCACGTGATTCACTTGATGTATGTTTTGGTGATCAACTTGAGGGTTCCGCCCATGAACCTGTGCATAGGGGTTGGCACATGTTTTTGTCGTGATTCTCCGGTAGAACTTTGGGGCACTCTTTGAGGTCCTATGTGTTGGTTGAATAGATGAATCTGAGATTGTGTGACACATATTGTATAATCATACCCATAGATACTTGAGGTGACATTGGAGTATCTAGGTGACATTAGGGTTTTGGTTGATTTGTGTCTTAAGGTGTTATTCTAGTACGAACTCTAGGGCTGTTTGTGATCCTTATAGGAATAGCCCAACGGATTGATTGGAAAGAATAACTTTGAGGTGGTTTCGTACCCTACCATAATATCTTCGTTCGTTATCCGCTATTAGTGACTTTGGAGTGACTCTTTGTTGCATGTTGAGGGATAGTTATGTGATCCAATTATGATATTATTGTTGAGGGAACTTACACTAGCGAAAGTATGAACACTAGGCCTTGTTTCAACACATTGCAATACTGTTTACGCTCACTTTTATCATTAGTTGCCTTGCTGTTTTTATAATTTCAGATTACAAATACCTTTATCTACTATCCATATGCCACTTGTATCACCCTCTCTTCGCCGAAATAGTGCACCTATACAATTTACCATTGTATTGGGTGTGTTGGGGACACAAGAGACTCTTTGTTATTTGGTTGCAGGGTTGCTTGAGAGAGACCATCTTCATCCTACGCCTCCTACGGATTGATAAATCTTAGGTCATCGACTTGAGGGAAATTTGCTACTGTCCTACAAACCTCTGCACTTGGAGGCCCAACAACGTCTACAAGAAGAAGGTTGTGTAGTAGAAATCAAGGAGGAGCCGAGGGAGAGAGAGAGAGGAGTGGGACAGCGGTGGACCGGCCCGTAGGGCAGACGAACGGGGGCAGCGGCAGCGGCAACGGCACGGCGAGGAGGAGGCGACGGCGAGATGGCTAGGGATAGCCAAGTCATCGCGTGCATCTATCCTTTAGTATAAGATGTCCGGCGAGAAGAAGGTGAAGGGGCACGAGTAGGGGTGCAGAGCGGTGCCCGATCTGCCCCGCTTCATAGTAAAATCAATCATGTTAGTTTGAACTAAGTTTTAAGATATGCTGGACTATGCGGGATGCCCGCTTGCACCCCTACGCGCGCGGTAAGCCGAGTGTTTTCTATCAAGAAGTCGGATTACACTTATGGCATTAATATATACATATACATATACATATACATATATATATATATATATATATATATAAATATAAATATATATATATATATATATATAAGCCAAGTATACCGTCAAACGGCACTTGACTTATTGCACCCACCGTCACAGAGCCGTCAAGCACGGCAACGATGGCCATGTGGTAGGTGCTTTGCTGAGACTCTCACATGTGAGAGCATCTCCAGCCGCGCCCCCAGAAAGGCCTCCCCAGGCAATTTTTTCGCGCCGGCGCAGAAAAATAGGCCCAGTCGCGCCCCTAGGAGCCCGATTTCCGCCGGCCTGGGACGAAATTAGCACCGGCGGACCCAGGCCGAACCCGGCGCACTGGGGGGCGCTCGGGGACGCCGGGGCGAGCGGTTTTGGTGCGAAAGAGCCGCTGGCCCGCCGCGTCAACGACACCGCGCGTCGTCTTCCCCCCACGCCTCGGTTTTCCATGGGGAATCAATGGCAAGGCTACCACCGGTCAGCCTTACCATTGATTCCTCATGGGCGGCGCGTTAGGGGACGGCGCGCCGACGCCTCCCCTCCCTTGCACACGTACACACGAGCGCAGCGCGGCTATATAAAGCCGGCGGCCTCCCTCGCCTCTGGCCACACCAGCCCTAGCCCTGGCCGCCGAGCTCTGCCTCTCCCGAGAGCCGCCGTCGAGCCCTCCCTCTCCCGAGCGCCGTCGTCGAGCCCTCGCTCTCCCTCCCTCTCCTGATGGTCGAGCGTTTCCCCAGAGATGAGGCGGCAGCCAATGACTTCGGCCGCCGCTCGCTCCGCGAACAGGAGTCTTGGCTCCTGTTCCAGGCGAACATCCCGGCGCCGCCGGACATGCGCGCCGGGCCGACGGGCTGGAAGTTCAGCAATGGGGGAGTGCCCATTCCCCCGTTGCCCGGTGCCGTGGCTAAACCCTCGTACTTCGCCGACGAGGTCGAGGTCGTGCGTGCCTCCCTTACCGACGCCCAGCTCTCCCTCCCCCAGTACGCCGCCGACAACCACGAGGCTTGGGCGGCGTACTTCCAACGCTGTCAGCAGCAGCGGCTGGCGTCCACCAACGGCGCGTCGGTGGTCGGCGGCATGAAGAACAGCGAGGGGCGCCGTCTGTGGTGGGGCGTCCCCGGCCGCACACTCGAGGGCGTGCTGACGCACCTCGAGGGCGGCAACCACCCGCCGTTGGCGTACCCCCCGGCGAGGGCGGCCGCCACGGCCATGTGATGACCCACAAGTATAGGGGATCTATCATAGTCCTTTCGATAAGTAAGAGTGTCGAACCCAACGAGGAGCAGAAGGAAATGATAAGCGGTTTTCAACAAGGTATTCTCTGCAAGTACTGAAATAAGTGGTAACAAATAGTTTTGTGATAAGATAATTTGTAACAAGTAACAAAAGTAAATAAAGTGCAGCAAGATGGCCCAATCCTTTTTGTAGTAAAGAACAAGCCTGGACAAACTCTTATATAAGGAAAAGCGCTCCCGAGGACACATGGGGATATCGTCAAGCTAGTTTTCATCACGTTCATATGATTCGCGTTCGGTACTTTGATAATTTGATAGGTGGGTGGACCGGTGCTTGGGTGCTGCTCTTACTTGAACAAGCGTCCCACTTATGATTAACCTCTATTGCAAGCATCCGCAACTACAACAAAAGTATTAAGGTAAACCTAACCATAGCATGAAACATATGGATCCAAATCAGCCCCTTACGAAGCAACGCATAAACTAGGGTTTAAGCTTCTGTCACTCTAGCAACCCACCATCTACTTATTACTTCCCAATGCCTTCCTCTAGGCCCAAATAATGGTGAAGTGTTATATAGTCGACGTTCACATAACACCACTAGAGGCTAGACAACATACATCTCATCAAAATATCGAACGAATACCAAATTCACATGACTACTAATAGCAAGACTTCTCCCTTGTCCTCAGGAACAAACGTAACTACTCACAAAGCATAAACATGTTCATAATCAGAGGGGTATTAATATGCATATAGGATTTGAACATATGATCTTCCACCAATTGAACCAACTAGCATCAACTACAAGGAGTAATTAATACTACTAGCAACCTACTAGCACCAATCCCGGACTTGGAGACAAGAATTGGATACAAGAGATGAACTAGGGTTTTGAGATGAGATGGTGCTGATGAAGATGTTGATGGAGATTGCCCTCTCCCGATGAGAGGAGCATTGGTGATGACGATGGCGATGATTTCGCCCTTCGGGAGGGAAGTTTCCCCGGCAGAACAGCTCTGCCGGAGCCCTAGATTGGTTCCGCCTCGTGGCGGCGGAGTTTCGTCCCGAAAGGTTGCTTCTGGGTTTTTTTTCTCCTCGAGAGACTTCATATAGCAGAAGAGGGTCATCGGAGAGCCACCAAGGGGCCCACGAGGTAGGGGCGCGCCCTAGGGGGGCGCCCCCACCCTTGTGGATAGGGTGTGGGCCCCCTGGTCTTCATCTTTGGTGAGGATTTTTCATTATTTATTATATGATATTTCGTGGAGTTTCAGGACTTTTAGAGTTGTGCATAATAGGTCTCTAATATTTGCTCCTTTTCCAGCCCAGAATTCCAGCTGCCGGCATTCTCCCTCCTTATGTAAACCTTGCAAAATAAGAAAGAATAGCCATAAGTATTGTGACATAATGTGAAATAAAAGCCCATAATGCAATAAATATCGATATAAAAGCATGATGCAAAATGGACGTATCAACTCCCCCAAGCTTAGACCTCGTTTGTCCTCAAGCGAAAGCCGATAACAATAAATATGTCCCCATTTTAGAGGTAGAGGCATCGATAAAAATAAAATACGGACATGAAGGCATCATGATTATTCTCTTAACAGCAATATATATAGATATTGTCATATGATTACTTATGTTCAAGTGATGATCTACTCACAATGCAAAAGTATGAATCAGAAACCTTATTGAGAACCAACAAACTATAACCTCAGCCATTGAAGCAATTGCAATTTATCATAATATCAGAAAGAGTCTATGTCAGAGCTAAAAAGCAAGTCCACATACTCAACTATCATCTAGTCCTTCATAATTGCTAACACTCACGCAATACTTGTGGTTACGGAGTTTTAATCGGACACAGAGAAAGATAGGGGCTTATACTTTCGCCCCACAACCTTTTACCTCGAGGGTAATGTCAACAATAATAACTCATGCCCCCCTACATCCAATTATATATATATATATATATATATATATATATATATATATATATATATATATATATATATATATATATATATATCAGGTTCTTTCCAACATGCTGGGCTTGCCAAAGGATAAAATGGAAAAGGAAAGGTGAAGATCACCATGACTCTTACATAAGGTAGAAGATAATAATAAAAGATAGGCCCTTCGCAGAGGGAAGCAGAGGTTGCCATGCGCTTTTATGGTTGGATGCACAAAATCTTAATGCGAAAGAACGTCACTTTATATTGCCCCTTGCGATATGAACCTTTATTATGCAGTCCGTCGCTTTTATTACTTCCACATCACAAGATCGTATAAAGCTTATTTCTCCCATACCAATCAATCATACATATTTAGAGCAATTTTTATTGCTTTGCACCGATGACAACTTACTTGAAAGGTCTTACCCAATCCATAGGTAGATATGGTGGACTCTCATGGCAAAACTAGTTTAAGGGTATTTGGAAGCACAAGTAGTATCTCTACTTGGTGCTGAGAATTTGGCTACCAAGAGGGGGAAAGGCAAGCTCAACATGTTGGAGGATCCATGACAACATACTTTATCTCAGATATAAGAAAACATAACTCATCACGTTGTCTTCCTTGTCCAATATCAACTCTTTAGCATGTCATATTTTAATGTGTGCTCCCAATCATAAAAGATGTCAATGATAATATATTTATATGTCAAAACCTCTCTTTCCTTATTACTTCCTACTAATTGCAACGATGACCAAAGCTATGTCTGCCAACTCCCAACAACTTTTAAATCATCATACTCTTCCTATGTGAAGTCATTACTCTCAATAAGATCAATATGAACTTTTGTTTCTTTTTATTCTTTTTCTCTTTTCTTTTATTCACCCAAGATCATAGCAAGAAAATCAAGCCCTTGACTCAACACTAATCTTTATTATATAGCTCACGGACTCGATTACATAGAGAGATCATAAAGCAAAACTTAAAACTAGATCATGCCATAAACTTTGTTCTACTAGATCATAATACTACTAATAGGATCGAACTAAGGAAAACGGTAAAGAGAGGAGTTGTGATTGTGATATGATACCGGGGCACCTCCCCCAAGCTTGGCAGTTGCCAAGGGGAGTGCCCATACCCATGTGATTATATCTCCTTGGTTGGTGTTGGTGAAGATGGAGGTGATGGATAGTCTCACATCGAGCATATAAGAGGCCCTCTAGCTTGCGAATAATGCCCTTGAGTGCAAAGATATGCTCCTTCAACAAAATATTTTCACTTGTGAGATACTTGTTTTGAATATGAGTTAACTCAATCATCTGGAAAGCTTCGATCTCAGTTGGGGTAAGAAGGTTGTGATCAAGTTGAAGGATGTCTTCTGTTGCCGGAGCTTGGTTCTCCGTGGCCTTCTTGATCCCTTCATCCTTGTTGATCTCCATGGGTTCCTCCCTCTTCAGCTCTATCTTCATTAGCCAAGCATATTTGTCACCATTGTTGGAGGAGGGGGACGACATGATGCCTGGCCTTGACAACCCTGACAGAGAACAACCCAAAACAAGAACAGAGGATATTTGCGTGATACGGGAGTCAAAACCTTCAGGAGAATATATAGTGAAACTTTACCGACCAAAATATGTATCCTGCAAGAAAACAAAGTCCGAAAGGCACACGAGGTGCTCACGAGGTAGGGGGCGCGCCCAGGGGGTAGGGCGCGCCCTCCACCCTCATGGGGCCCTCGTGTCCTTCCCGGACTGCTACTTATTTTTCTATTTTTCTAAATATTCCAAAACGGAGAGATATTGCCTTAAAAACTGTTTTGGAATCGGTTTACTTACCGTACCACATACCTATTCCTTTTCGGAGTCTGAAACGTTCTGGAAAGTGTCCCTTATGTATTCCTCCAGGGTTACGGTTTCAATAATATTGGTTTCAACATTTATGGGATTACCTGAGATATAATGTTTGATTCTTTGACCGTTTACCACCTTCGGATTTGTGCCTTCGAAGTTGTTGATTTTTATGGCACCGGAACGATAGACCTCCTCGATAACATAGGGGCCTTCCCATTTAGAGAGAAGTTTTCCTGCAAAAAATCTTAAACGAGAGTTGTATAGCAGTACATAATCACCTACATTAAACTCACGCTTTTGTATCCTTTTGTCATGCCATCTTTTAACTTTTTCTTTAAACAACTTGGCATTTTCATAAGCTTGGGTTCTCCATTCATCAAGTGAGCTAATATCAAATAACCTCTTCTCACCGGCAAGTTTGAAATCATAGTTGAGCTCTTTAATATCCAACATGCCTTATGTTCTAGTTCGAGAGGTAAGTGACATGCTTTTCCATATACCATTTATACGGAGACATACCCATAGGATTTTTATATGCAGTTCTATAGGCCCATAATGCATCATCAAGTTTCTTGGACCAATTCTTTCTAGACCTATTGACAGTCTTTTGCAAAATTAATTTGAGTTCTCTATTACTCAACTCTACTTGACCACTAGACTGTGGGTGATACGGAGATGCAATTCTATGATTGACGGCATATTTAGCAAGCATTTTTCGGAAAGCACCATGAATAAAATGTGAATCACCATCAATCATTAAATATCTAGGGACTCCAAACCTCGGAAAAATAACTTCTTTAAGCATTTTAATAGAAGTGTTATGATCAGCACTACTAGTTGGAATAGCTTCTACCCACTTCGTAACGTAATCAACAACAACTAAAATATGTGTATATCCATTAGAAGCAGGAAAAGGTCCCATATAATCAAAGCCCCAAACATCAAATGGTTCAATAACAAGTGAATAATTCATAGGCATTTCTTGACGTCTACTAATATTACCAATTCTTTGACATTCATCACAAGATAGGACAAACTTACATGCATCCTTGAAGAGAGTAGGCCAATAAAAACCGGATTGCAATACCTTATGTGCAGTTCTATCTCCCGCGTGGTGTCCTCCATGAGTTTCGGAGTGGCACTTGCGTAGGATCTGTTCCTGTTCATGCTCAGGTACACAACATCTAATAACACCATCTACTCCTTCTTTATAAAGATGTGGGTCATCCCAAAAGTAATGTCTCAAATCATAGAAAAACTTTTTCTTTTGTTGGTATGTGAAGCTAGGTGGTATGAATTTAGCAACAATGTAATTAGCATAATCAGCATACCAAGGAGTACTACGAGAAGTACTTATGACATTTAATTGTTCATCAGGAAAGCTATCATCAATAGGTAGTGGGTCATCAAGAACATTCTCTAACCTAGATAAGTTGTCTGCAATGGGGTTCTCAGCTCCTTTTCTATCAACAATATGCAAATCAAATTATTGTAGCAAGAGAACCCATCTAATAAGTCTAGGTTTAGCATCTTTCTTCTCCATAAGATATTTAATAGCAGCATGATCAGTGTGGATAGTTACTTTAGAATCAACAATATAAGGTCTGAACTTATCACAAGCAAATACAACTGCTAAAAGTTCTTTTTCCGTAGTAGCATAATTTCTTTGAGCATTGCCTAGAGTCTTACTAGCATAATGGATAACATTTAATTTCTTATCAACTCTTTGCCCTAGAATAGCACCTACAACATAATCGCTAGCATCACACATAATTTCAAAGGGTAAATTCCAATCAGGTGGCTGAACAACAGATGCAGAGACTAATGCTTTCTTAAGTATTTCAAATGCTTCTACACAATCATCATCAAAGACAAATGGTATATCTTTTTGTAATAAATTAGTCAGAGGCCGAGAAATTTTTTAGAAGTCCTTAATGAACCTCCTATAAAATCCGGCGTGACCAAGGAAACTTCTTATACCTTTAATGTCCTTGGGACATGGCATCTTTTCAATAGCATCAACCTTGGCTTTATCAACTTCAATACCTCTTTTAGAAACTTTATGCCCCAAGACAATACCTTCATTAACCATAAAGTGGCACTTTTCCCAATTCAAGACAAGATTAGTTTCTTCACATCTCTGCAAAACTCGATCAAGATTGCTCAAGCAATCATCAAAAGAAGATCCATAGACGGAAAAGACGTCTATGAAAACCTCACAACTCTTTTCACAAAAGTCAGAAAATATAGCCATCATGCATCTTTGAAAGGTAGCAGGTGCATTACATAAACCAAAAGGCATACGTCTATAAGCAAAAGTACCAAAAGGGCATGTAAAAGTAGTCTTTGATTGATCTTTAGCTGACACATGTATTTGAGAGAAACCATAATAACCATCTAGAAAGCAATAATGTGTATGTTTGCATAATCTTTCTAGCATTTGATCGATAAAAGGTAAAGGATAATGATCTTTCTTAGTAGCCTTATTTAATTTGCGGAAATTAATTACCATCATATAACCTGTAATAATTCTTTTTGGAATCAATTCATCTTTATCATTAGGAACAACAGTAATATCTCCCTTCTTAGGGACACAATGAACAGGACTTACCCACTGACTATCAGCAACGGGATAAATTATACCTGCCTCCAGAAGCTTTAGTATTTCTTTTCTTACCACTTCTTTCATTTTAGGATTCAGACGTCGTTGAGGATCACGAACTGGTTTGGCATTTGCTTCCAAATTTATTTTATGTTGACATAGAGTGGGACTAATGCCCTTAAGATCATCAAGAGTATATCCAATAGCAGCACGGTGCTTCTTCAGAGTTTTCAATAATCTTTCTTCTTCATGCTCTAAAAGGTTAGCACTAATAATAACATGATATATCTTCTTTTCATCAAGATAAGCATATTTAAGATTATCAGGCAACGTTTTAAGCTCAAACACGGGATCACCCTTAGGTGGAGGGGGATCCCCTAGGATTTCAACATGCAAATTGTGTTTCAAAATAGGTTCCTGTTTAAAAAATACTTCATCTATTTCCCTTCTTTCATTTATAAACATACCATTCTCATGGTCTAGCAAATATTGTTCTAAAGGATCTCTAGGAGGTACGGCAATAGAATCAAGACCAATAATTTCATCCTTACTAGGCAATTCTTCTTCACGGTGTTGTTTAGTAAATTTAGAAAAATTAAATTCATGAGTCATATCATCTAAACCGACAGTAACAACATCCCTTGTGCAATCTATGGTAGCATTAATAGTATTTAAGAAGGGTCTACAAAATATAATGGGACAAAAGCTATCTTGTGGGGAACCAAGAACAAGAAAATCAGCAGGATATTTAGTTTTCCCACACAAGACTTCAACATCTTTAACAATTCCCATTGGTGAAATAGTATCTCTATTAGCAAGTTTAATAGTGACATCAATTTCTTCTAACTCAACAGGTGCAATGTCATGCATAATTTTGAAGTCAATAGGTATTGCACTAGCACTAGAACCCATATCACATAAGCCATGATAACAATGATCTCCTACCTTAACAGAAATAACAGGCATGCCTACCACAGGTCTAGGTTTATCTATATCACAGGGTTTAGCAATTCTAGCAGTTTCATTACAGAAGTAAATAACATGTCCATCTATATTATCAGACAAGAGATCTTTAACAATAGCAATATTAGGTTCAACTTTAACTTGCTCAGGAGGTGTATATGTTTTAATATTGCTTTTACGAACCACAGTTGAAGCTTTAGCATGATCCTTTATCCTAACAGGGAAAGGTGGTTTCTCAACATAACAAGTAGGAACAAAAGGATCATTATAAGTGACAGTCTTTTCTTCAACTTTAATTGGTGCATCTACTTTTACTTCTATGGGAGGATGATATTTAAACCACTTCTCCTTAGGGAGATCAACATAAGTAGCAAAAGATTCACAGAAAGAGGCTACTATCTTAGAATCAAGTCCATATTTAGTGCTAAACTTACGGAAAATATCGGTATCCATAAAAGATTTAACACAATCAAACTTAGGTGTCATACCTGACTCCTTACCTTTGTCGAGATCCCAATCTTCAGAGTTGTGTTTAATTCTATCCAATAAATCCCATCTAAATCCAATAGTCTTCATCATAAAAGAGCCAGCACAAGAAGTATCGAGCATGATGCGATTATTTTCAGAAAGCCAAGCATAATTTTTTTGGAGAATTGTTTCTCTTGGGAGCTCATGATTGGGGCATGAATATAACATTGATTTAAGCCTCCCCAAAGCTTGAGCGATGCTTTCTCCTTTGCGACGCCAAAAATTATATATATAATTGCGATCATGATGAACAAGATGCATAGGGTAATACTTTTGATGAAATTCCAATTTCAATCTTCTATAGTTCCATGATGTCGTATCATCACATAGCCTATACCATGTCAATGCGTCTCCCTTCAAAGATAAAGAGAAGACCTTCTTCTTAACAACATCATCGGGTATACCTGCAAGCTTAAATAATCCACAAACATCATCCACATATATTAGGTGTTCATCAGGATGCTTTGTTCCATCTCCTGTAAAAGGATTAGCTAGCAGTTTTTCTATCATACCCGAAGGAAACTCAAAAGGAATTTCATCTTCAATAAGTTCAGTAGGTTGAGGAGCAACTCTTTGCTCTACTGGTCGGGGTAAAGATACCCTGAACAAGCCCCTCAGAGAATTACTTTCCATAGTAGCAGGTGACAGTAAATTTCAGCACACTATATAAATTTTTCCTTACCAAATTCCACCTACCAAAGGCGCTTCACTCCCCGGCAACGGCGCCAGAAAAGAGTCTTGATGACCCACAAGTATAGGGGATCTATCGTAGTCCTTTCGATAAGTAAGAGTGTCGAACCCAACGAGGAGCAGAAGGAAATGATAAACGGTTTTCAGCAAGGTATTCTCTGCAAGTACTGAAATAAGTGGTAACCGATAGTTTTGTGATAAGATAATTTGTAACGAGCAACAAGTAACAAAAGTAAATAAAGTGCACCAAGGTGGCCCAATCCTTTTTGTAGCAAAGGACAAGCCTGGACAAACTCTTATATAAGGAAAAGCGCTCCCTAGGACACATGGGAATATCGTCAAGCTAGTTTTCATCACGTTCATATGATTCGCGTTCGGTACTTTGATAATTTGATATGTGGGTGGACCGGTGCTTGGGTGCTGTTCTTACTTGAACAAGCATCCCACTTATGATTAACCTCTATTGCAAGCATCCGCAACTACAACAAAAGTATTAAGGTAAACCTAACCATAGCATGAAACATATGGATCCAAATCAGCCCCTTACGAAGCAACGCATAAACTAGGGTTTAAGCTTCTGTCACTCTAGTAACCCATCATCTACTTATTACTTCCCAATGGCTTCCTCTAGGCCCAAATAATGGTGAAGTGTTATGTAGTCGACGTTCACATAACACCACTAGAGGCTAGACAACATACATCTCATCAAAATATCGAACGAATACGAAATTCACATGACTACTAATAGCAAGACTTCTCCCTTGTCCTCAGGAACAAACGTAACTACTCACAAAGCATAAACATGTTCATAATCAGAGGGGTACTAATATGCATATAGGATCTGAACATATGATCTTCCACCAATTAAACCAACTAGCATCAACTACAAGGAGTAATTAACACTACTAGCAACCTACTAGCTCCAATCCCGGACTTGGAGACAAGAATTGGATACAAGAGATGAACTAGGGTTTTGAGATAAGATGGTGCTGATGAAGATGTTGATGGAGATTGCCCTGTCCCGTTGAGAGGAGCGTTGGTGATGATGATGGCGATGTCCCCTCCAGGAGGGAAGTTTCCCCAGCAGAACAGCTCTGCCGGAGCCCCAGATTGGTTCCGCCAAGGTTCCGCCTCGTGGCGGCGGAGTTTCGTCCCGAAAGGTTACTTCTGATTTTTTTCTCCTTGAAAGACTTCATATAGCAGAAGATGGTCATCGGAGAGCCACCAGGGGGCCCACGAGGTAGGGGGGTGCGCCCTAGGGGGGCGCCCCCCACCCTCATGGACAGGGTGTGGGCCCCCCTGGTCTTCATCTTTGGCGAGGATTTTTCATTATTTATTATAAGATATTCCGTGGAGTTTCAGGACTTTTGGAGTTGTGCAGAATAGGTCTCTAATATTTGCTTCTTTTCCAGCCCAGAATTCCAGCTGCCGGCATTCTCCCTCCTTATATAAACCTTATAAAATAAGAGAGAATAGTCATAAGTATTATGACATAATGTGAAATAACAGCCCATAATGCAATAAATATCGATATAAAAGCATGATGCAAAATGGACGTATCACCATGGCTCACCGCCGATGCGACGGGCAATGGTTGCCCAGGAGGTTCGGCGCCTCATCTTCTTCCTCCTCATCACGCTCTTCTTCGCACTCCTCCGGCTCTCCGGCGCTGCTCGGCGTCAAGGCCGAGCCCACGGCGGAGACGCCGCTCGGCCGACGCACTCGCAGCGCCGGCATCGTCATCAACGAGGGAGGCCGACGCGCCTCCTCGTTGGCTCCTCCTCCGCGCTTCCTCAAGCCCAAGACGGAGCCGGGGCTCGCGGCGGTGAAGACGGAGCCGGGCCAACTCCCCGCGGTGATGACGGAGCACGGCGGCGACGTCGAGCTCAACGACGGCGCGGCCCTTAAATGGGCGTGCGGACTCCTTGAAGATGGCGAGGGAGCGCCAGTGCGGCGCCCTGCAGCGAATCCCGCAGCTCCGCCGGGGCCACGACGAAGGAGGCGTCATCGTCATCGAGGATAGCAACGACGATGACGCGCCGCCACCAGTCCATGTTGGCGACGCCGGTCAGGGGTCCACCAGGGACGGCCGCGTCAAGGAGGAGAAGCCTGACGACGACGGCGGCGGCGACGATGGTGGCGACGACGGCGACTACTCCGCGTTCAGCCAGTTTCTTTTTTAAGTAGACATTTATGTAATAAACATCCGCGACTATTATGTAATATATGCCGAACTTCGCCGAACTTTGCTATATTTTTGCCTTTTTTGAACGCGCCTGGGGCGGGCGACTGGGGACCAACTCGTCCCCAGGCCGATTTTTTGCGCCAGCTCATCCCCAGGCGGCGATTTTAGGCGCCCCCTGGAAGGGGGGGGGGCAACGGCTGGAGATGCTCTGAGCTGAGAGTTTTGTGCAAAATATGTTGAGTGTTTTCTGTAAGCCTTATGTTTTTGGGCCGTTCTCGGCTTATATGGAACTAAGTCGAGGGCCCTGCGGTTGTCGTGTGTTTCTTAGGACGTACTCGGCTAACACTGGCCACACTTGACCTATAGAAAAACACTAGTGCTGTCACCAAATAAGAAATCAGAAGAAAAAAATGAAGCACAGATCTTTACAAAGATCCAACAGACAGAAAATTGACTGACCCAAATTTAAAAAGTTAGGACTATGATATTTGGCACATGTGTGCCATATAAGCAAAACTGCCACACCTCTACCTCTTTCACTTTAAAGTACAACACGATCCCCCTTTCTTCGACCCCACCTTCTCCCGAACGACCTTGCAGGCTCGCCCGAGAAACCTGCTTCTCCCGCACATCTCGCGCGCCCACCCTCGAGAAAACTGCCACTTCTTCACGTCTACCACATGATAAAAAAAATATTGCGCATGTGAGATTCGAAGCCACACCTTCTTGGCACCAAAGCGCTCCACCACAACAACCTCACCCTTAGGTATTTGTTGCTCAAACTAAAGAAACTAATCGTTTTGATCCCTTTTTTTACAGTTGTGTTACTATAAAAAAGTACAGAAACTTACCACGATTTTCTCTCAGGACAAAGTTACCATGGTATTCACATGCAAGTTACTAGGCCTGTGTGGCGTAATTACCATGCTATTTACATAGAACTTACCAGGTACTATGTTTCAACAACTACACCCCTTTCCAATTTACCACTGTGTTCTAAGGTCTTCGGTGTGTAAAATACCATGATAGTTACACATAAGTTATCAGGGTATGTGTACATCAACCTCGTCCTTGGTCAAAGTTACCATGGGGGATTATACATGAGTTACCGGGTCTACAGTTCGTATATTATCATGGTACTTACACCTAAAAACCTGGGTGTGTTTCGGTAACTTTTTCCATAGGTCAAAAATTACCACCATGTTTTTGTGTAACTTATCATGCCTATAACGGGTCAAAGTGGGCCGTTTTTCTGGGTCAACCCACGAGCACATGTGCCTCCTCATGACACTAAACATTATGTGGCTTTTCTATGGCACATCATGTGTTGTGTTCATCTAAGAGGCCTCGCGAGGCGAGTGTATATTTTTAACAACTTGTTTTCTTTTGGTAAAAAGTTATCATCATGTTTATATTGTAAGTTATTGGTTATGCGGTGCTTATATTATCATGTTATTCACACAAAAATTATCGGGGATGTTTTGAAGAACTTTTCTCCGGGACAAAAGGTTATCATGGTGATTCTAGGTAACCTATCAAGCCCGCAATGCTTAAAATATCATGCTATTTACACAAAATTTATCAGGGATATGTTTCAGCAAAATTCCCCCCCACGGGTCAAAAACTTATCATTTTTTTCGACAAAGGGTGAATTTTATTGGCTCAAAATGGAGCATCAAGAAGATACAAACACAATGAGCACACCCGGCCTCTGCATAGCTAGGATGCACACAGCCAACATCAACACATGCACATAAAAACACACCAACAAATAGCAAAGTCATACAAGACCAAAGCTATGCGTAGGTGAGAAAAAAAACCTGAAGCAATCAAATCCATAATCAGCAAAGTACATCAATGATCATATCCGCACCAACCATTTTATTACACCAAACGAACGATGAGATTCTTCAACAGCAACGCCTTCAGGAAGGGAGCGACGCTCAATAGCCGCCGTCATCGGATCCAACCACCTAAGTTCAGAATCTAGGTTTTCACCCTGGAGAAATAATCCGAGCATATCCGAGCAATGCCTTCAACAAGGTAACGACGTAAAAACATCGCCATTGCTAGGCATGACCAACTCGGGTCACCTAGGTTTCACCCCGGAGCTCGAGACCGGGTGCCTAGTAGCACCACCATCAAGTCACTCAAGTGTTGTCGCCACCACTTTTTCACGAGTCCAGCAGTTACATGTGCGATGTGTGACCGCCGCTGCTGCACCACCATCCCTCTGCGTCAAGCCGTTGTCCATAGTTTGCATCTCACCATGATGTCAACCACCGGATCTAGAAGTAGAAACCCTCATGAAGATCTCTCGATGACCAGCGCGATCCACATCGAGGCTGCCGCCGGACGAGATCTAGGTGTAGCAGCCACACCAGCAATGGCCCCCGCATCAAGCATGGACTCGTATGAGCTGTGAAGGCTAGGGACGGCTGTCACAGGATCCAGCTGGGACGACCCCATTGCCGGCCTGACGGCCACCAACGGCCATGGAATCACCGCTAAGAGTCATCTCTGTCGCCGTCGATGAGAGCGTACGTGCTAGTCTCAAGCAAGCACATAGGCACCTTGATTGATTTCTTGACTAGTGACGCATGCACGTCTGGCCGATTGAAAATCTGGCTTTCACTTGCGACCATGGATGGATTCGATCTTTTTGGGTCCCCGTGTGCTCGGGAAGAACAGCCACAAGCAGGGACCCCGCCGCCGCCGTCAGCCGCACTAGCTTTGCCGGCGGCGTCCTCCAGCGACGGCGGGAGGGAGAGGCAGGCCGGAGGAGAGGTAGGTTGGGCGGGGGACGGCGCCGCCGCCCGTGTGGCCCAGGAAGAGCGACGCGGGGGCCAGAGCGTATTTTTTGGATCGGCTGTTATGTTTGAACAGCCTGAGGAACTCTAGTCAAAAACTTATCATGGTGTTTAGTTATCGCGGTGCATATGTTTTTATGCTATTTACACATAAAAATATCAGGGGAGGGAGGTATAGTACCGTGCTATTTACACAGAAGATACCGGAGTATCTTAAAAAAAAACTTCCCTATGGTCAAAGTTACCATGGTGTTTCTACCTCAGTTATCAGATATGCGCTACGTATATTACCATCTATTTACACATAAATTATCTGGTATCTTTTCATATTTTTCTTCCCCAATGGTTAAAATTACCACGATGTTTGTATCTAAATTATCAGGTCTATGGCGTGAATGTTATCATGCTATTTACAGAAATTACCCGGGGCCGGGGTTCAACAAATTTCTTCCCAACGATCAAAGTTACCATGATGCTTTCACCAAAGTTATCACGCCTTCAATGCTTATGACCATGCTACTTACATATAATGTACCGCGTGGTATACAAAAGTTATCATGTTGGTGGTGCGTCATTTATCGTGGTGGTGATGGAGAATTTACCATGGGAAAAATTTATGTGCCAGGTTTGATAGGTGAAACAAAAGTTTTTCAGTGCTAAAATATTAAAGGCAAAACATGTCAAAAACAATATTTTTCTTGGCTTGTTGGACAATGAATGTCATAGGTGAGATGGTTGGCTCCCTTCGTTGATTACCTGCAGACTAGAGATCAAAAACTAATTCAAGCATTATTTTTGCCCAAAAATCTGGAAGGCACGAGATCGGGAGGACGTGCGGGAAAACAAGGAGATCGGGAGGGTGATGCGTGTGGCAGCACGGTTGCCACTTACATATTTTGATTTAAAGATCTGACAAGTTTTTTGAGGGTAAAGATCTGACAAGTTACATGTATAGCAAAAGTGATGTTCATTGCAGTCAGCTCTTAGACGGGTATTTGAGCCAATTTGGAAAGGAGGATTGCTGATACATAATTAACGACAAACATGGCAGTTTATTGTTGCCTGCAAGACTTTTAGTAGTAGCAAAAATAAAAGTAATAACAACATAATTGCGCCAGCAATGATGTTCCAAATAGAGAGATAATCCCTCGGTCCCAAAATAAAATTTCTGCGATGAATCCAGTATGCATTTTCAATTGTGCTACATTGCATACCCATTCAATTCAGCGGCTGGCGGGGTGTGCTATGCCGTCGCAGCCCTTCTCCGGACTTGGTCAGAGAAGGCTGTGTGAGTATCACCATATCTCTTCGTCCTTCACCACTTACGCGCTCAGTAAAGCTCACATACGTTGACGAATTCAATCAAAAGACAAAAAAGTACGTAGGTCCAGACGAATTGGCATCCTACTCTAGAAATCAGCAACCCGTAGCTCTCAAAGCTGGCACACAGAAAATACTTACTCTGATAGACGGTGATCAACTGAAGCTTTCTCGCATCTACTAGCTATATATATCTTGGCATGGCATGTCACATTCCATCATTCACGGTTAGCTAGCTCTCCCATTTCACAAGATCGTCAGCCCCGCGTTGCAGAAAATATAGCATCACTTGACATGGCATCCCAAGCCGTCGAGAGCCACCGTGCCGGCGCGGAGGTATTCCACGGCGACGACGCCATGTGCAAGAAGAAGTCGGTGGAGGTGCTGGAGGAGCTGGGCCTCCCGACGGGCCTGCTGCCCCTGGAGGACATGGAGGAGTTCGGGTACAACCGCGCGGCCGGCTTCATGTGGCTCGTGCAGAGGAAGAAGACGGAGCACACGTTCAAGAAGGTGAAGCAGACCGTGTCGTACGCCGGCGAGGTGACGGCCTTCGTCGAGCCGGGAAAGCTGAGGAAGATCACCGGCGTGAAGACCAAGGAGCTGTTTCTGTGGCTCAGCGTGGTGGAGGTGTATGTTGTTGAGGGCCTGGCCCCTGGCAAGGTCACCTTCAAGACCGGCACTGGTCTCTCCGACACCTTTGATGCAGCTGCTTTTGCCCTTGGAGAATGAGTAGTAATTCTTGTGCTATTTGTAGTTGCACAAGTTTGTTTGTGCCAGATATATATAAACCCTTGCGATGCTTGTAAGTTGTCCTTATTGTTCCTTGCCTGAATGAATAAAAGTGTCCGGTTCCTGTCTCCAACTGTACCTGTACTGTGGACCGAACCAAGGAGAATAATTCAGCACTGCGAGACCAAAGGCAAAACCTATTCCCGGCGAACAAATACACGCCCCGCGGAGCTCTTTGTGCCGGCCAACTATGGGGCCGCTGATTTTATTTTCATTTCAGAATTATTTTCCTTTTCGGGTTTCTGCCAGCTCATTTCAATTCCATTTTCTTGTTTTTTTTCTATTCAATTATTTCCTATTTCTTTTTTATATTGATTATATTTTGTAAAATAATACACGGTGAACATTTTTACAACAAACCACGTACATTTTTTAATAACGGGCGAACAAGCATTGCAGGAAACATTTTTTTCCGCTACAAAATGACAAACATTTTTAGTTGTGTATCAAACTTTTTTCAATATGATCAGGAGATATGCTAGGAAAGAATTAAAAAAAATCTTAACATCCCTAATGTACATGTGATATTACATATATTCAACAGGAGGCACGAACAACCAGTCTGGGAGAGTAAAAATGTTGTTTTTTGCATGGTCTATCGGCTGGAACTTTTGTGATCTGGCACATGTAAAAACTATGAACATTTATCTTTTTTTGGAACTTTGTGATCTGGCACTTGTAAAAACTATGAACATTTATCTCTTTTTGGCTGTGCTCGAGCCCTATGAACATCGTACTTTAGTTTGCTTATATTGCTATGCATTTGAAATGAAGGAGGGCGGCCTCAGTGGACATTTAGGGGATCCAATTAGATGGACGACTACCATATCCGTGTCCACGAAGGATGGTGTTGGAGATGCCCTAACACCGCCGAAGAAGATAGAAAAATAAAAAAGAACAAGGCACAGTACGTGCTTTTTTCATACAATTCAGAATGGACCGGGTTCAACTACCAGAGAGATGACGGAATAAAAACAAATAAAAGCGTCATGGTGCGAAATGTGCGGGGATTAAATACTAAACCACCTATAGAGCTCATAATCCATCTCATACAAGCTTTCAGAAAGTATGTGCCTTTGAGGAAAGACTTAACGATGCCGAACTCTTAATCTTCACCATTACATTTGTGTCAAACCAGCGTGGCAACTGGCAACGTTGGTCCACGGCTACCGACCTGCTCTAGACACGTCGTCGCTTTGTTGAGCCGAGCTCAACCTCTTCGAATCATCATCTCGACGAGTCGAACAAGAGTTCGGCATCACAAAGGATAAATCGTCACCAACATCGTCGCCCCACGGATTACACGGAACGGTCAGACCAGCATCGCTGCATGATCACTTCATCAAACCGGTATTGACCGCGTCACAAGTTACGACCCGCGTCGGCATGGCCGCACTGTTGTTTCTATAAGTCGATGCCCATCGCGCCAAACTGCTTCAACACCTCGACCGGCATGTCAGCTGCAACGTCTCCTTACCGACCTACTCCGTCACCTCGGCTGGACCGGAGGCTTCATCATCTCTTCATCAACCTACTCTGGTGAGTCCGGCATCACCAGCCGACCAACTTCATCACCTCAGCTGTACTAGGGGCTTTTGCTTCACAATATCGACCATGTTGCGTCGCCACTTTGTCAAGCCGAGCACTCCGCTTGATCACCTCGAGCTTGGGGGCGGGTACCTCGGCCAGGCCGAGGACTACTTCTTCGTCCCGCCACAAGTCTGGACCTCTTCATCAACGATTAAAGTTCGATGGATGTTTCTTTATTTGTTGTGGTCTTCCACGATCATCGCGGTCCAAATTTTATTTTTCTTAGCTATTTGTTTAGCACATAAATTAATATACAAAGAATATTTTATGTTCTTTTGTACTGCACTAATTTTGCAGAGCGGCGGCGGCCGTGTGTGTCGTCCGGTTACACATTGGATCTGAGGTCCGCTATGACGGACTAGCAACAGACGCGACTTGTGAGGATGTGTTGTGCATCATGGGAGATCCTGAACGGCTGTGTCCCAGCCGAGCACACGCACGCAATATCAAGCTAAGGCACATGCTATTAATCATACTAATTTTTGCTTGCATGAGTTTATTTTTTTCGAGGAATATTACTCTGGTTTTACATATGACTGTCAAATGGTGGCTGCATTAACGATGATTGCGTGACGGTTCAGTCAGTTCCCCGTCCGCAATTCGGCAAACACTGCATCGGGGACTCGGACCACCTTGCAAGCTCAGGCTTTGTCATGCCGACGCCCCGCATCGACATGGCTTCGACGCCAGACCACATCTCTTTAAAAAAATATTTTACGCCTACGTCGTCGCCCCAATCGGCATAAATCGGCTCGCGTGATTACCTTGTTGGTCGAATTGCCATACCGGCATGTTCGGTTTCCTTGGTGACTTCGGCATCACTGAAAGATCTCTACCTCATCGAGTGTTCGGCACACGGGTCATATTTCTTTATTACTCACTTTGCATAAATTATTAATTATGCAATGAATTTTTTAATTTATTATTATTACTATTATCTCCGACTTGCACTGCTTTCTGTTCACATGTAAATGATTCAGGTTGGGCAGCGATGTCACATCGGCGTACCGACATACCACGCCACCTCGGCTGGACCGGGGACTTCGGCGTCATTCTACCGGCCTACTCTGTCGCCTCGGTCAGACTGGGGGTTCCACCCCGCCACATTGGCTGCGCTATGTCGCCATTTCAGAGTGCCGAGCTCTTCGCTCCGCCACCTCAGGATCGGCTTGGGGGCTGGGACCTCGTCCCACCGTAAGTTCCGGCCACGCATCGACACCGAGCACATTAACCAGCTATGTCGCTTCCATGCTCAATTTTTTTTAATTCTTGTTCGGTTCAACCAAACATTATATTTGTGTTAAAAATTTAATTTGTCAACAAACGTTGTTTGTTAAAAACACTTCCTTTCCCATGTTAAACTGGGGGCTCTTAAATTTATATGAGCTGTTTTATAATAAGTGTTCTTCTTCTAAGTCGTTGGAAAGTCTTTTTCTGTCACTCCTTTTTCGACGTGAGTATGTGGTCAATAGCCGGGGAGCCTAGTTTCTCTCTCAAAGCCGCTCGAGTTTAGTTTGCTAAACTGGCCTAACGAGAAATACTCCGCCTTTGGGATAGGAGGGTGCAGCCGTAGGCTGGCCCGCTTGAAGTCTTGACATCGGATGTGTCATATTAATGCACGACAGAAGCACAAAAATAAGACTAATTTTCGGATTTGCACCAAATGACTTGATTTAGTTCGGGCGTAAAGTTTTTACTGAAGTTTTTTTGTTTTCCAAGCCTATGGAACTTTTAAACAATTTGTGTGTTTCCAGCATAAGTCCCGCAGTGCAACGCCGGTCACCTTTAGAGATTCAGCAAATGCATTCTCGGATATTGCTATATATGCATCGGTTTTGAATTGTGTCTTCGGTCAATAGTTGGGTTGCCCGGTTTCTGTGCTTGCCTCCTACATTTCGCTTTGTTCGGCTAGGTGTGCAAAGGGAGAACCATTGCGATTGTGCTTCCAGTTCGAATGGTTAAGCACCTCAGTAGAGAAAGCCGAAAACTGACTGTCACAATTGACGTAAAGTGGTCAGCGGTCCGATGACAGTGTCAAAATATAGATCGATACCGATTACTCCGTGTTAAATGATGAGCCTTTCATAACATTGACCGAAGTGTTAATGGCTAGACTTCGGTCGGTGCCGAACACTAACTGGGAGGTTGTAGCTAGCTTCCCCAGTTTAAAGCTCCTATGACTAAGTGAAAGTTATAAAGCACACATATCTGATTGCCTTGTTTCCGCTAACACAACCACCTCCGGGCACCGAGACGTCGGCTAAGGGTTGTCTTATTACTGCGGAAACACCCTGCATAGTATCTACAAAGGGGTAGAAGCCGACGATGGGCTACTTTCGACTGATAAACGGTCGCAACAGAGTCAAAATTTATATATATCATCAGTGTTTGTATTCAGTATAGAAGTGCTGCCTTTCGTAATTATTGTTATAAAGCCATAAATATGCATCAAATTTGACTTAAGATTTTGGTCAAGCTGGGTTGTCTGGCTACTGTGTTTAACCCTACGTTCTCGATTGTTCAGCTAGAGGATAAAGGGAGCACCTCTGTGATTGTTACTACCGGGTCATCCGGATTAGTACCTCAGACTGGGTGAAGCTGAAAGCTAGCTATCTCAAGAATATAATTGGTCGGCAAAGATGAAAGCGAAAATTCTGGTTCATCATGGACCACGGAGTTCGGGAACTTTCTCCTAACTAAATCCACAATATTTTCCTCCTGCATTGACCGGAGATGAGGTTTCATGATCATTGTCAGCATGAGTATCCAAAGAAAGGAACCGATAGAGGAACTTTTTTCTTTGGAGGATGTTTTTTACATAGTAATATAACATATCTCTATGCATACCTTTGTTTATAAAACCGTCTGGCCGGATTGCCTCGTTTTCCATAAAACTTTGCCCTCATAAAGGCTTTATAAAGTGGGACAAACACTCCTCAGCTACTGGGTGAGGAGGTTGAAGCCGACGGTCGGTCAACAAAGTTTTGTACAATGCGGATCTGAGCTTTAATGATGTAAAGTACTTAGGTACATAGAATCATTACACATAAATTGCGAGCAAAAGTCAAATAATTGTAGCCAATTTTTCAAAGAGTCAAGGGCACAATCTCACTGAGACAACCGAGCAGCTGACACAACGCTCTCATAATTCCCTATTGGCATTGATTTCCTATCTATTAAGCCCCTTGAGGCCGACCTTGGCGAGGCAAGCTTTCGTTAGCTCTAGCTCCTTTAAGAGATATTTATTCTCTTTCCGAGAAGTTCGTGTTAAACACAACAAAATTTCTGTCAAACAGATATCGATCCTTAATTCGGCCACCCCGTGCCCACATTAAGACTCGGGGGCTACTGGGCTTCGCGCTTATCATGTACAAATATTAAAGGGGCACATCGATCTCCTGATCTGGTGTTGCCATCCGACCAGTGTCTCGGAGGCTACTGCATTGCCTATTCAATGCAGAAAATTCATAATGCCAAGTGTTCGGCTTGACCGAGCTATGGGAAAACACGTCTTCGGGCAACAATAGATACCATTTGGACCTATCCGGCATCAAGCTAATATATTACCGCAACTTATCAAGGCCCTCTCTCAAGGACCCGTCTGTCGGTCACTATTTCCTGCAATATATTACACCGTGTTTCAATTCCTATGTATGCTGCTGAGCTAGGAGTTGATCCTCAGGCCGATTTCGCAAATCGATCTGAGTCTCAGGGGCTAATGGGATCAGCGGTTTCATGTTTTCCTTCAGGTGCATCTCGGGTTTTAGACCGACACACACCTTGAGGGCCACTGGTTATATATCTCGGCAGAGAATAAATTGCATCAATCAAGAAAAATATATCCACAAAAAATCAGCCCATACCCGAGGTAGTGCACCACCTCGGATGCAGTTCGGCATAAAGCTCGGATACAAGTAGTTGGCTCCATAAAGGGCATTTCCAGCATTAAGCTCAGCTGAACTCCTTTAGAGTTTTTCACATACCAAGGTAATCAATGACGCCTCGGATACAGTCCGGCATTGGCACTCAAATGCGAGAGGACACCTCAGATGCAGTTCAGTGTTGGATTTCGGCTGCAAAAATATACCTTGGATGCAGACCGGCGTTGGAGTTCGTCTGCAAAGATATACCTTGGATGCAATCTGGCGTTGGATTTCGGATGCAAGAGGGCACTGTCGCATGAGAAACACTTTAAACCCGAGGTGTGGTTTAAAAATAACAAGGCATTGATAAAGGCCGAAGACTTAAAGGCCTCCTCGGATGCCCGACGTGTAAACTCTTCAGATTTAGCTCGGCAATCCTCAAGATCGAAGATGGAAAGATTTGTTGAACCAGTTTTCAAGGCCGACGACCGGAGATGAAGAAAAGTTTGGAAGAACCCACGTCGTCCCGATCTCGCGGTTGGCTGGAACCGCACAGAGTTTCACCATGAAGACGTATGTCGCCGCCAGTACTCCGGCGGAGATCTTCCATCCCTTCACCGGAGCCCTCATCTCGCCGCCGACCATCCATGTGAAGAATCGACGAGTGATCTGGGTCGGATCCAGATCCGCGGCCGCCGCCATGCCCACCATTGCCAGCATCACCAGCCATGGAGTCGTTGGTTGTCGTCGCACGGCCAGCCATGTGAGATCTTGTGGGTGAATCCAACAACCCCCTCTAAACGGGTATTTGATCCAACTGAAGGGGAGGATTGAAAATACACCATCCGTCCCAAATTACTTATCGTAAAAATGGATCGAAATGGATGTATCTAAAACTAAAAATACGTCTAGATATATCCATTTATGTGACAAGTAATTCGTGGCAGAGTTAGTACGTAATTAACAACAAACATGGCAGTTCATTGTTGTCTGCAAGACTTCTGGAAAAATAAAAGTAAAAACGACATAATTGCGCCAGCAATGATGTTCCAAATAGAGATATAATCCCTCAATCCTAAAATAATTTTTCTGCATGAATCCAGCATACATTTTCAATTGTGCTACATTGCATACCCATTCAATTCAGCGGCTGGCGGGCTGTGCTATGCCGTCGCGACCCTTTCTGGACTTGGTCACAGAAGGCTGTGTGAGTATCACCATAATCTTCCTTCTTCGCCACTTAAGCGCTCAAATAAAAGCTCACATCTATTGACGAGTTCAAAAGACAAAAATAATAGGTCCAAACATATTGACATTCCACTCTAGAAACCACCAACCTGTAGCTCTCAAGCAGAAAACACTCTTATAGACGGTGATCAATATTGAAGCTTTCTCGCATCTCCTACTACATAGCTAGCTATATATAGGTTGGCCTGGCATATCAGACTCCATCATTCACGGCTAGCTAGCTCTCCCATTTCACAAGATCGTCAAGACCGCGTGGTAGAAAATACAGCCTCACCTGACATGGCATCCCAAGCCGTCGAGACCCATCGTGCCGGCGCGGAGGTATTCCGCGGCGACGGCGCCATCTGCAAGAAGAAGTGCGTGGAGGTGCTGGAGGAGCTGGGCCTCCCGACGGGCCTGCTGCCCCTGGAGGACATGGAGGAGTTTGGGTACAACCGCGCGGCTGGCTTCATGTGGCTGGTGCAGAGGAAGAAGACGGAGCACACGTTCAAGAAGGTGAAGCAGACCGTGTCGTACGCCGGCGAGGTGACGGCCTTCGTCGAGCCGGGGAAGCTGAGGAAGATCGCCGGCGTGAAGACCAAGGAGCTGTTCCTGTGGCTCAGCGTGGTGGAGGTGTATGTTGAGAGTGTGACGGCCCCTGGTAAGGTCACCTTCAAGACCGACACTGGTCTCTCCGACACCTTTGATGCAGCTGCTTTTGCCCTTGGAGAATGAGTAACTGTGTTGTGATATACTCCTATCGTTCGAAAATACTTGTCATTAAAATGGATAAAAAAAAGATGTATCTAGAACTAAAATACATCTAGATACATCCCTTTTTCTTCATTTTGATGACAAGTATTTTCGGACGGAGGGAGTAGTTGCACAAGTTTGTGCCAATACTGCCGTACTTATAAATAACATGTCCATCTATATTATCAGACAAGAGATCTTTAACAATAGCAATATTAGGTTCAACTTTAACTTGCTCAGGAGGTGTATATGTTTTAATATTGCTTTTACGAACCACAGTTGAAGCTTTAGCATGATCCTTTATCCTAACAGGGAAAGGTGGTTTCTCAACATAACAAGTAGGAATAAAAGGATCATTATAAGTGACAGTCTTTTCTTCAACTTTAATTGGTGCATCTACTTTTACTTCTATGGGAGGATGATATTTAAACCACTTCTCCTTAGGGAGATCAACATAAGTAGCAAAAGATTCACAGAAAGAGGCTACTATCTTAGAATCAAGTCCATATTTAGTGCTAAACTTACGGAAAATATCGGTATCCATAAAAGATTTAACACAATCAAACTTAGGTGTCATACCTGACTCCTTACCTTTGTCGAGATCCCAATCTTCAGAGTTGTGTTTAATTCTATCCAATAAATCCCATCTAAATCCAATAGTCTTCATCATAAAAGAGCCAGCACAAGAAGTATCGAGCATGATGCGATTATTTTCAGAAAGCCAAGCATAATTTTTTTGGAGAATTGTTTCTCTTGGGAGCTCATGATTGGGGCATGAATATAACATTGATTTAAGCCTCCCCAAAGCTTTAGCGATGCTTTCTCCTTTGCGAGGCCAAAAATTATATATATAATTGCGATCATGATGAACAAGATGCATAGGGTAATACTTTTGATGAAATTCCAATTTCAATCTTCTATAGTTCCATGATCTCGTATCATCACATAGCCTATACGATGTCAATGCGTCTCCCTTCAAAGATAAAGAGAAGACCTTCTTCTTAGCAACATCATCGGGTATACCTGCAAGCTTAAATAATCCACAAACTTCATCCACATATATTAGGTGTTCATCAGGATGCTTTGTTCCATCTCCTGTAAAAGGATTAGCTAGCAGTTTTTCTATCATACCCGAAGGAAACTCAAAAGGAATTTCATCTTCAATAAGTTCAGTAGGTTGAGGAGCAACTCTTTGCTCTACTGGTCGGGGTAAAGATACCCTGAACAAGCCCCTCAGAGAATTACTTTCCATAGTAGCAGGTGACAGTAAATTTCAGCACACTATATAAATTTTTCCTTACCAAATTCCACCTACCAAAGGCGCTTCACTCCCCGGCAACGGCGCCAGAAAAGAGTCTTGATGACCCACAAGTATAGGGGATCTATCGTAGTCCTTTCGATAAGTAAGAGTGTCGAACCCAACGAGGAGCAGAAGGAAATGATAAACGGTTTTCAGCAAGGTATTCTCTGCAAGTACTGAAATAAGTGGTAACCGATAGTTTTGTGATAAGATAATTTGTAACGAGCAACAAGTAACAAAAGTAAATAAAGTGCACCAAGGTGGCCCAATCCTTTTTGTAGCAAAGGACAAGCCTGGACAAACTCTTATATAAGGAAAAGCGCTCCCTAGGACACATGGGAATACCGTCAAGCTAGTTTTCATCACGTTCATATGATTCGCGTTCGGTACTTTGATAATTTGATATGTGGGTGGACCGGTGCTTGGGTGCTGTTCTTACTTGAACAAGCATCCCACTTATGATTAACCTCTATTGCAAGCATCCGCAACTACAACAAAAGTATTAAGGTAAACCTAACCATAGCATGAAACATATGGATCCAAATCAGCCCCTTACGAAGCAACGCATAAACTAGGGTTTAAGCTTCTGTCACTCTAGTAACCCATCATCTACTTATTACTTCCCAATGGCTTCCTCTAGGCCCAAATAATGGTGAAGTGTTATGTAGTCGACGTTCACATAACACCACTAGAGGCTAGACAACATACATCTCATCAAAATATCGAACGAATGCGAAATTCACATGACTACTAATAGCAAGACTTCTCCCTTGTCCTCAGGAACAAACGTAACTACTCACAAAGCATAAACATGTTCATAATCAGAGGGGTACTAATATGCATATAGGATCTGAACATATGATCTTCCACCAATTAAACCAACTAGCATCAACTACAAGGAGTAATTAACACTACTAGCAACCTACTAGCTCCAATCCCGGACTTGGAGACAAGAATTGGATACAAGAGATGAACTAGGGTTTTGAGATAAGATGGTGCTGATGAAGATGTTGATGGAGATTGCCCTGTCCCGATGAGAGGAGCGTTGGTGATGATGATGGCGATGTCCCCTCCAGGAGGGAAGTTTCCCCAGCAGAACAGCTCTGCCGGAGCCCTAGATTGGTTCCGCCAAGGTTCCGCCTCGTGGCGGCGGAGTTTCGTCCCGAAAGGTTACTTCTGATTTTTTTCTCCTTGAAAGACTTCATATAGCAGAAGATGGTCATCGGAGAGCCACCAGGGGGCCCACGAGGTAGGGGGGTGCGCCCTAGGGGGGCGCCCCCCACCCTCATGGACAGGGTGTGGGCCCCCCTGGTCTTCATCTTTGGCGAGGATTTTTCATTATTTATTATAAGATATTCCGTGGAGTTTCAGGACTTTTGGAGTTGTGCAGAATAGGTCTCTAATATTTGCTTCTTTTCCAGCCCAGAATTCCAGCTGCCGGCATTCTCCCTCCTTATATAAACCTTATAAAATAAGAGAGAATAGTCATAAGTATTATGACATAATGTGAAATAACAGCCCATAATGCAATAAATATCGATATAAAAGCATGATGCAAAATGGACGTATCACCATGGCTCACCGCCGACGCGACGGGCAATGGTTTCCCAGGAGGTTCGGCGCCTCATCTTCTTCCTCCTCATCACGCTCTTCTTCGCACTCCTCCGGCTCTCCGGCGCTGCTCGGCGTCAAGGCCGAGCCCACGGCGGAGACGCCGCTCGGCCGACGCACTCGCAGCGCCGGCATCGTCATCAACGAGGGAGGCCGACGCGCCTCCTCGTTGGCTCCTCCTCCGCGCTTCCTCAAGCCCAAGACGGAGCCGGGGCTCGCGGCGGTGAAGACGGAGCCGGGCCTCCTCCCCGCGGTGATGGCGGAGCACGGCGGCGACGTCGAGCTCAACGACGGCGCGGCCCTTAAATGGGCGTGCGGACTCCTTGAAGATGGCGAGGGAGCGCCAGTGCGGCGCCCTGCAGCGAATCCCGCAGCTCCGCCGGGGCCACGACGAAGGAGGCGTCATCGTCATCGAGGATAGCAACGACGATGACGCGCCGCCACCAGTCCATGTTGGCGACGCCGGTCAGGGGTCCACCAGGGACGGCCGCGTCAAGTAGGAGAAGCCTGACGACGACGGCGGCGGCGACGATGGTGGCGACGACGGCGACTACTCCGCGTTCAGCCAGTTTCTTTTTTAAGTAGACATTTATGTAATAAACATCCGCGACTATTATGTAATATATGCCGAACTTCGCCGAACTTTGCTATATTTTTGCCTTTTTTGAACGCGCCTGGGGCGGGCGACTGGGGACCAACTCGTCCCCAGGCCGATTTTTTGCGCCAGCTCATCCCCAGGCGGCGATTTTAGGCGCCCCCTGGAAGGGGGGGGGGGCAACGGCTGGAGATGCTCTGAGCTGAGAGTTTTGTGCAAAATATGTTGAGTGTTTTCTGTAAGCCTTATGTTTTTGGGCCGTTCTCGGCTTATATGGAACTAAGTCGAGGGCCCTGCGGTTGTCGTGTGTTTCTTAGGACGTACTCGGCTAACACTGGCCACACTTGACCTATAGAAAAACACTAGTGCTGTCACCAAATAAGAAATCAGAAGAAAAAAATGAAGCACAGATCTTTACAAAGATCCAACAGACAGAAAATTGACTGACCCAAATTTAAAAAGTTAGGACTATGATATTTGGCACATGTGTGCCATATAAGCAAAACTGCCACACCTCTACCTCTTTCACTTTAAAGTACAACACGATCCCCCTTTCTTCGACCCCACCTTCTCCCGAACGACCTTGCAGGCTCGCCCGAGAAACCTGCTTCTCCCGCACATCTCGCGCGCCCACCCTCGAGAAAACTGCCACTTCTTCACGTCTACCACATGATAAAAAAAATATTGCGCATGTGAGATTCGAAGCCACACCTTCTTGGCACCAAAGCGCTCCACCACAACAACCTCACCCTTAGGTATTTGTTGCTCAAACTAAAGAAACTAATCGTTTTGATCCCTTTTTTTACAGTTGTGTTACTATAAAAAAGTACAGAAACTTACCACGATTTTCTCTCAGGACAAAGTTACCATGGTATTCACATGCAAGTTACTAGGCCTGTGTGGCGTAATTACCATGCTATTTACATAGAACTTACCAGGTACTATGTTTCAACAACTACACCCCTTTCCAATTTACCACTGTGTTCTAAGGTCTTCGGTGTGTAAAATACCATGATAGTTACACATAAGTTATCAGGGTATGTGTACATCAACCTCGTCCTTGGTCAAAGTTACCATGGGGGATTATACATGAGTTACCGGGTCTACAGTTCGTATATTATCATGGTACTTACACCTAAAAACCTGGGTGTGTTTCGGTAACTTTTTCCATAGGTCAAAAATTACCACCATGTTTTTGTGTAACTTATCATGCCTATAACGGGTCAAAGTGGGCCGTTTTTCTGGGTCAACCCACGAGCACATGTGCCTCCTCATGACACTAAACATTATGTGGCTTTTCTATGGCACATCATGTGTTGTGTTCATCTAAGAGGCCTCGCGAGGCGAGTGTATATTTTTAACAACTTGTTTTCTTTTGGTAAAAAGTTATCATCATGTTTATATTGTAAGTTATTGGTTATGCGGTGCTTATATTATCATGTTATTCACACAAAAATTATCGGGGATGTTTTGAAGAACTTTTCTCCGGGACAAAAGGTTATCATGGTGATTCTAGGTAACCTATCAAGCCCGCAATGCTTAAAATATCATGCTATTTACACAAATTTTATCAGGGATATGTTTCAGCAAAATTCCCCCCCACGGGTCAAAAACTTATCATTTTTTTCGACAAAGGGTGAATTTTATTAGCTCAAAATGGAGCATCAAGAAGATACAAACACAATGAGCACACCCGGCCTCTGCATAGCTAGGATGCACACAGCCAACATCAACACATGCACATAAAAACACACCAACAAATAGCAAAGTCATACAAGACCAAAGCTATGCGTAGGTGAGAAAAAAAACCTGAAGCAATCAAATCCATAATCAGCAAAGTACATCAATGATCATATCCGCACCAACCATTTTATTACACCAAACGAACGATGAGATTCTTCAACAGCAACGCCTTCAGGAAGGGAGCGACGCTCAATAGCCGCCGTCATCGGATCCAACCACCTAAGTTCAGAATCTAGGTTTTCACCCTGGAGAAATAATCCGAGCATATCCGAGCAATGCCTTCAACAAGGTAACGACGTAAAAACATCGCCATTGCTAGGCATGACCAACTCGGGTCACCTAGGTTTCACCCCGGAGCTCGAGACCGGGTGCCTAGTAGCACCACCATCAAGTCACTCAAGTGTTGTCGCCACCACTTTTTCACGAGTCCAGCAGTTACATGTGCGATGTGTGACCGCCGCTGCTGCACCACCATCCCTCTGCGTCAAGCCGTTGTCCATAGTTTGCATCTCACCATGATGTCAACCACCGGATCTAGAAGTAGAAACCCTCATGAAGATCTCTCGATGACCAGCGCGATCCACATCGAGGCTGCCGCCGGACGAGATCTAGGTGTAGCAGCCACACCAGCAATGGCCCCCGCATCAAGCATGGACTCGTATGAGTTGTGAAGGCTAGGGACGGCTGTCACAGGATCCAGCTGGGACGACCCCATTGCCGGCCTGACGGCCACCAACGGCCATGGAATCACCGCTAAGAGTCATCTCTGTCGCCGTCGATGAGAGCGTACGTGCTAGTCTCAAGCAAGCACATAGGCACCTTGATTGATTTCTTGACTAGTGACGCATGCACGTCTGGCCAATTGAAAATCTGGCTTTCACTTGCGACCATGGATGGATTCGATCTTTTTGGGTCCCCGTGTGCTCGGGAAGAACAGCCACAAGCAGGGACCCCGCCGCCGCCGTCAGCCGCACTAGCTTTGCCGGCGGCGTCCTCCAGCGACGGCGGGAGGGAGAGGCAGGCCGGAGGAGAGGTAGGTTGGGCGGGGGACGGCGCCGCCGCCCGTGTGGCCCAGGAAGAGCGACGCGGGGGCCAGAGTGTATTTTTTGGATCGGCTGTTATGTTTGAACAGCCTGAGGAACTCTAGTCAAAAACTTATCATGGTGTTTAGTTATCGCGGTGCATATGTTTTTATGCTATTTACACATAAAAATATCAGGGGAGGGAGGTATAGTACCGTGCTATTTACACAGAAGATACCGGAGTATCTTAAAAAAAAACTTCCCTATGGTCAAAGTTACCATGGTGTTTCTACCTCAGTTATCAGATATGCGCTACGTATATTACCATCTATTTACACATAAATTATCTGGTATCTTTTCATATTTTTCTTCCCCAATGGTTAAAATTACCACGATGTTTGTATCTAAATTATCAGGTCTATGGCGTGAATGTTATCATGCTATTTACAGAAATTACCCGGGGCCGGGGTTCAACAAATTTCTTCCCAATGATCAAAGTTACCATGATGCTTTCACCAAAGTTATCACGCCTTCAATGCTTATGACCATGCTACTTACATATAATGTACCGCGTGGTATACAAAAGTTATCATGTTGGTGGTGCGTCATTTATCGTGGTGGTGATGGAGAATTTACCATGGGAAAAATTTATGTGCCAGGTTTGATAGGTGAAACAAAAGTTTTTCAGTGCTAAAATATTAAAGGCAAAACATGTCAAAAACAATATTTTTCTTGGCTTGTTGGACAATGAATGTCATAGGTGAGATGATTGGCTCCCTTCGTTGATTACCTGCAGACTAGAGATCAAAAACTAATTCAAGCATTATTTTTGCCCAAAAATCTGGAAGGCACGAGATCGGGAGGACGTGCGGGAAAGCAAGGAGATCGGGAGGGTGATGCGTGTGGCAGCACGGTTGCCACTTACATATTTTGATTTAAAGATCTGACAAGTTTTTTGAGGGTAAAGATCTGACAAGTTACATGTATAGCAAAAGTGATGTTCATTGCAGTCAGCTCTTAGACGGGTATTTGAGCCAATTTGGAAAGGAGGATTGCTGATACATAATTAACGACAAACATGGCAGTTTATTGTTGCCTGCAAGACTTTTAGTAGTAGCAAAAATAAAAGTAATAACAACATAATTGCGCCAGCAATGATGTTCCAAATAGAGAGATAATCCCTCGGTCCCAAAATAAAATTTCTGCGATGAATCCAGTATGCATTTTCAATTGTGCTACATTGCATACCCATTCAATTCAGCGGCTGGCGGGGTGTGCTATGCCGTCGCAGCCCTTCTCCGGACTTGGTCAGAGAAGGCTGTGTGAGTATCACCATATCTCTTCGTCCTTCACCACTTACGCGCTCAGTAAAGCTCACATACGTTGACGAATTCAATCAAAAGACAAAAAAGTACGTAGGTCCAGACGAATTGGCATCCTACTCTAGAAATCAGCAACCCGTAGCTCTCAAAGCTGGCACACAGAAAATACTTACTCTGATAGACGGTGATCAACTGAAGCTTTCTCGCATCTACTAGCTATATATATCTTGGCATGGCATGTCACATTCCATCATTCACGGTTAGCTAGCTCTCCCATTTCACAAGATCGTCAGCCCCGCGTTGCAGAAAATATAGCATCACTTGACATGGCATCCCAAGCCGTCGAGAGCCACCGTGCCGGCGCGGAGGTATTCCACGGCGACGACGCCATGTGCAAGAAGAAGTCGGTGGAGGTGCTGGAGGAGCTGGGCCTCCCGACGGGCCTGCTGCCCCTGGAGGACATGGAGGAGTTCGGGTACAACCGCGCGGCCGGCTTCATGTGGCTCGTGCAGAGGAAGAAGACGGAGCACACGTTCAAGAAGGTGAAGCAGACCGTGTCGTACGCCGGCGAGGTGACGGCCTTCGTCGAGCCGGGAAAGCTGAGGAAGATCACCGGCGTGAAGACCAAGGAGCTGTTTCTGTGGCTCAGCGTGGTGGAGGTGTATGTTGTTGAGGGCCTGGCCCCTGGCAAGGTCACCTTCAAGACCGGCACTGGTCTCTCCGACACCTTTGATGCAGCTGCTTTTGCCCTTGGAGAATGAGTAGTAATTCTTGTGCTATTTGTAGTTGCACAAGTTTGTTTGTGCCAGATATATATAAACCCTTGCGATGCTTGTAAGTTGTCCTTATTGTTCCTTGCCTGAATGAATAAAAGTGTCCGGTTCCTGTCTCCAACTGTACCTGTACTGTGGACCGAACCAAGGAGAATAATTCAGCACTGCGAGACCAAAGGCAAAACCTATTCCCGGCGAACAAATACACGCCCCGCGGAGCTCTTTGTGCCGGCCAACTATGGGGCCGCTGATTTTATTTTCATTTCAGAATTATTTTCCTTTTCGGGTTTCTGCCAGCTCATTTCAATTCCATTTTCTTGTTTTTTTTCTATTCAATTATTTCCTATTTCTTTTTTATATTGATTATATTTTGTAAAATAATACACGGTGAACATTTTTACAACAAACCACGTACATTTTTTAATAACGGGCGAACAAGCATTGCAGGAAACATTTTTTTCCGCTACAAAATGACAAACATTTTTAGTTGTGTATCAAACTTTTTTCAATATGATCAGGAGATATGCTAGGAAAGAATTAAAAAAAATCTTAACATCCCTAATGTACATGTGATATTACATATATTCAACAGGAGGCACGAACAACCAGTCTGGGAGAGTAAAAATGTTGTTTTTTGCATGGTCTATCGGCTGGAACTTTTGTGATCTGGCACATGTAAAAACTATGAACATTTATCTTTTTTTGGAACTTTGTGATCTGGCACTTGTAAAAACTATGAACATTTATCTCTTTTTGGCTGTGCTCGAGCCCTATGAACATCGTACTTTAGTTTGCTTATATTGCTATGCATTTGAAATGAAGGAGGGCGGCCTCAGTGGACATTTAGGGGATCCAATTAGATGGACGACTACCATATCCGTGTCCACGAAGGATGGTGTTGGAGATGCCCTAACACCGCCGAAGAAGATAGAAAAATAAAAAAGAACAAGGCACAGTACGTGCTTTTTTCATACAATTCAGAATGGACCGGGTTCAACTACCAGAGAGATGACGGAATAAAAACAAATAAAAGCGTCATGGTGCGAAATGTGCGGGGATTAAATACTAAACCACCTATAGAGCTCATAATCCATCTCATACAAGCTTTCAGAAAGTATGTGCCTTTGAGGAAAGACTTAACGATGCCGAACTCTTAATCTTCACCATTACATTTGTGTCAAACCAGCGTGGCAACTGGCAACGTTGGTCCACGGCTACCGACCTGCTCTAGACACGTCGTCGCTTTGTTGAGCCGAGCTCAACCTCTTCGAATCATCATCTCGACGAGTCGAACAAGAGTTCGGCATCACAAAGGATAAATCGTCACCAACATCGTCGCCCCACGGATTACACGGAACGGTCAGACCAGCATCGCTGCATGATCACTTCATCAAACCGGTATTGACCGCGTCACAAGTTACGACCCGCGTCGGCATGGCCGCACTGTTGTTTCTATAAGTCGATGCCCATCGCGCCAAACTGCTTCAACACCTCGACCGGCATGTCAGCTGCAACGTCTCCTTACCGACCTACTCCGTCACCTCGGCTGGACCGGAGGCTTCATCATCTCTTCATCAACCTACTCTGGTGAGTCCGGCATACCAGCCGACCAACTTCATCACCTCAGCTGTACTAGGGGCTTTAGCTTCACAATATCGACCATGTTGCGTCGCCACTTTGTCAAGCCGAGCACTCCGCTTGATCACCTCGAGCTTGGGGGCGGGTACCTCGGCCAGGCCGAGGACTACTTCTTCGTCCCGCCACAAGTCTGGACCTCTTCATCAACGATTAAAGTTCGATGGATGTTTCTTTATTTGTTCTGGTCTTCCACGATCATCGCGGTCCAAATTTTATTTTTCTTAGCTATTTGTTTAGCACATAAATTAATATACAAAGAATATTTTATGTTCTTTTGTACTGCACTAATTTTGCAGAGCGGCGGCGGCCGTGTGTGTCGTCCGGTTACACATTGGATCTGAGGTCCGCTATGACGGACTAGCAACAGACGCGACTTGTGAGGATGTGTTGTGCATCATGGGAGATCCTGAACGGCTGTGTCCCAGCCGAGCACACGCACGCAATATCAAGCTAAGGCACATGCTATTAATCATACTAATTTTTGCTTGCATGAGTTTATTTTTTTCGAGGAATATTACTCTGGTTTTACATATGACTGTCAAATGGTGGCTGCATTAACGATGATTGCGTGACGGTTCAGTCAGTTCCCCGTCCGCAATTCGGCAAACACTGCATCGGGGACTCGGACCACCTTGCAAGCTCAGGCTTTGTCATGCCGACGCCCCGCATCGACATGGCTTCGACGCCAGACCACATCTCTTTAAAAAAATATTTTACGCCTACGTCGTCGCCCCAATCGGCATAAATCGGCTCGCGTGATTACCTTGTTGGTCGAATTGCCATACCGGCATGTTCGGTTTCCTTGGTGACTTCGGCATCACTGAAAGATCTCTACCTCATCGAGTGTTCGGCACACGGGTCATATTTCTTTATTACTCACTTTGCATAAATTATTAATTATGCAATGAATTTTTTAATTTATTATTATTACTATTATCTCCGACTTGCACTACTTTCTGTTCACATGTAAATGATTCAGGTTGGGCAGCGATGTCACATCGGCGTACCGACATACCACGCCACCTCGGCTGGACCGGGGACTTCGGCGTCATTCTACCGGCCTACTCTGTCGCCTCGGTCAGACTGGGGGTTCCACCCCGCCACATTGGCTGCGCTATGTCGCCATTTCAGAGTGCCGAGCTCTTCGCTCCGCCACCTCAGGATCGGCTTGGGGGCTGGGACCTCGTCCCACCGTAAGTTCCGGCCACGCATCGACACCGAGCACATTAACCAGCTATGTCGCTTCCATGCTCAATTTTTTTTAATTCTTGTTCGGTTCAACCAAACATTATATTTGTGTTAAAAATTTAATTTGTCAACAAACGTTGTTTGTTAAAAACACTTCCTTTCCCATGTTAAACTGGGGGCTCTTAAATTTATATGAGCTGTTTTATAATAAGTGTTCTTCTTCTAAGTCGTTGGAAAGTCTTTTTCTGTCACTCCTTTTTCGACATGAGTATGTGGTCAATAGCCGGGGAGCCTAGTTTCTCTCTCAAAGCCGCTCGAGTTTAGTTTGCTAAACTGGCCTAACGAGAAATACTCCACCTTTGGGATAGGAGGGTGCAGCCGTAGGCTGGCCCGCTTGAAGTCTTGACATCGGATGTGTCATATTAATGCACGACAGAAGCACAAAAATAAGACTAATTTTCGGATTTGCACCAAATGACTTGATTTAGTTCGGGCGTAAAGTTTTTACTGAAGTTTTTTTGTTTTCCAAGCCTATGGAACTTTTAAACAATTTGTGTGTTTCCAGCATAAGTCCCGCAGTGCAACGCCGGTCACCTTTAGAGATTCAGCAAATGCATTCTCGGATATTGCTATATATGCATCGGTTTTGAATTGTGTCTTCGGTCAATAGTTGGGTTGCCCGGTTTCTGTGCTTGCCTCCTACATTTCACTTTGTTCGGCTAGGTGTGCAAAGGGAGAACCACTGCGATTGTGCTTCCAGTTCGAATGGTTAAGCACCTCAGTAGAGAAAGCCGAAAACTGACTGTCACAATTGACGTAAACTGGTCAGCGGTCCGATGACAGTGTCAAAATATAGATCGATACCGATTACTCCGTGTTAAATGATGAGCCTTTCATAACATTGACCGAAGTGTTAATGGCTAGACTTCGGTCGGTGCCGAACACTAACTGGGAGGTTGTAGCTAGCTTCCCCAGTTTAAAGCTCCTATGACTAAGTGAAAGTTATAAAGCACACATATCTGATTGCCTTGTTTCCGCTAACACAACCACCTCCCGACACCAAGACGTCGGCTAAGGGTTGTCTTATTACTGCGGAAACACCCTGCATAGTATCTACAAAGGGGTAGAAGCCGACGATGGGCTACTTTCGACTGATAAACGGTCGCAACAGAGTCAAAATTTATATATATCATCAGTGTTTGTATTCAGTATAGAAGTGCTGCCTTTCGTAATTATTGTTATAAAGCCATAAATATGCATCAAATTTGACTTAAGATTTTGGTCAAGCTGGGTTGTCTGGCTACTGTGTTTAACCCTACGTTCTCGATTGTTCAGCTAGAGGATAAAGGGAGCACCTCTGTGATTGTTACTACCGGGTCATCCGGATTAGTACCTCAGACTGGGTGAAGCTGAAAGCTAGCTATCTCAAGAATATAATTGGTCGGCAAAGATGAAAGCGAAAATTCTGGTTCATCATGGACCACGGAGTTCGGGAACTTTCCCCTAACTAAATCCACAATATTTTCCTCCTGCATTGACCGGAGATGAGGTTTCATGATCATTGTCAGCATGAGTATCCAAAGAAAGGAACCGATAGAGGAACTATTTTCTTTGGAGGATGTTTTTTACATAGTAATATAACATATCTCTATGCATACCTTTGTTTATAAAACCGTCTGGCCGGATTGCCTCGTTTTCCATAAAACTTTGCCCTCATAAAGGCTTTATAAAGTGGGACAAACACTCCTCAGCTACTGGGTGAGGAGGTTGAAGCCGACGGTCGGTCAACAAAGTTTTGTACAATGCGGATCTGAGCTTTAATGATGTAAAGTACTTAGGTACATAGAATCATTACACATAAATTGCGAGCAAAAGTCAAATAATTGTAGCCAATTTTTCAAAGAGTCAAGGGCACAATCTCACTGAGACAACCGAGCAGCTGACACAACGCTCTCATAATTCCCTATTGGCATTGATTTCCTATCTATTAAGCCCCTTGAGGCCGACCTTGGCGAGGCAAGCTTTCGTTAGCTCTAGCTCCTTTAAGAGATATTTATTCTCTTTCCGAGAAGTTCGTGTTAAACACAACAAAATTTCTGTCAAACAGATATCGATCCTTAATTCGGCCACCCCGTGCCCACATTAAGACTCGGGGGCTACTGGGCTTCGCGCTTATCATGTACAAATATTAAAGGGGCACATCGATCTCCTGATCTGGTGTTGCCATCCGACCAGTGTCTCGGAGGCTACTGCATTGCCTATTCAATGCAGAAAATTCATAATGCCAAGTGTTCGGCTTGACCGAGCTATGGGAAAACACGTCTTCGGGCAACAATAGATACCATTTGGACCTATCCGGCATCAAGCTAATATATTACCGCAACTTATCAAGGCCCTCTCTCAAGGACCCGTCTGTCGGTCACTATTTCCTGCAATATATTACACCGTGTTTCAATTCCTATGTATGCTGCTGAGCTAGGAGTTGATCCTCAGGCCGATTTCGCAAATCGACCTGAGTCTCAGGGGCTAATGGGATCAGCGGTTTCATGTTTTCCTTCAGGTGCATCTCGGGTTTTAGACCGACACACACCTTGAGGGCCACTGGTTATATATCTCGGCAGAGAATAAATTGCATCAATCAAGAAAAATATATCCACAAAAAATCAGCCCATACCCGAGGTAGTGCACCACCTCGGATGCAGTTCGGCATAAAGCTCGGATACAAGTAGTTGGCTCCATAAAGGGCATTTCCAGCATTAAGCTCAGCTGAACTCCTTTAGAGTTTTTCACATACCAAGGTAATCAATGACGCCTCGGATACAGTCCGGCATTGGCACTCGAATGCGAGAGGACACCTCAGATGCAGTTCGGTGTTGGATTTCGGCTGCAAAAATATACCTTGGATGCAGACCGGCGTTGGAGTTCGTCTGCAAAGATATACCTTGGATGCAATCTGGCGTTGGATTTCGGATGCAAGAGGGCACTGTCGCATGAGAAACACTTTAAACCCGAGGTGTGGTTTAAAAATAACAAGGCATTGATAAAGGCCGAAGACTTAAAGGCCTCCTCGGATGCCCGACGTGTAAACTCTTCAGATTTAGCTCGGCAATCCTCAAGATCGAAGATGGAAAGATTTGTTGAACCAGTTTTCAAGGCCGACGACCGGAGATGAAGAAAAGTTTGGAAGAACCCACGTCGTCCCGATCTCGCGGTTGGCTGGAACCGCACAGAGTTTCACCATGAAGACGTATGTCGCCGCCAGTACTCCGGCGGAGATCTTCCATCCCTTCACCGGAGCCCTCATCTCGCCGCCGACCATCCATGTGAAGAATCGACGAGTGATCTGGGTCGGATCCAGATCCGCGGCCGCCGCCATGCCCACCATTGCCAGCATCACCAGCCATGGAGTCGTTGGTTGTCGTCGCACGGCCAGCCATGTGAGATCTTGTGGGTGAATCCAACAACCCCCTCTAAACGGGTATTTGATCCAACTGAAGGGGAGGATTGAAAATACACCATCCGTCCCAAATTACTTATCGTAAAAATGGATCGAAATGGATGTATCTAAAACTAAAAATACGTCTAGATATATCCATTTATGTGACAAGTAATTCGTGGCAGAGTTAGTACGTAATTAACAACAAACATGGCAGTTCATTGTTGTCTGCAAGACTTCTGGAAAAATAAAAGTAAAAACGACATAATTGCGCCAGCAATGATGTTCCAAATAGAGATATAATCCCTCAATCCTAAAATAATTTTTCTGCGATGAATCCAGCATACATTTTCAATTGTGCTACATTGCATACCCATTCAATTCAGCGGCTGGCGGGCTGTGCTATGCCGTCGCGACCCTTTCTGGACTTGGTCACAGAAGGCTGTGTGAGTATCACCATAATCTTCCTTCTTCGCCACTTAAGCGCTCAAATAAAAGCTCACATCTATTGTAGAGTTCAAAAGACAAAAATAGTAGGTCCAAACATATTGACATTCCACTCTAGAAACCACCAACCTGTAGCTCTCAAGCAGAAAACACTCTTATAGACGGTGATCAATATTGAAGCTTTCTCGCATCTCCTACTACATAGCTAGCTATATATAGGTTGGCCTGGCATATCAGACTCCATCATTCACGGCTAGCTAGCTCTCCCATTTCACAAGATCGTCAAGACCGCGTGGTAGAAAATACAGCCTCACCTGACATGGCATCCCAAGCCGTCGAGACCCATCGTGCCGGCGCGGAGGTATTCCGCGGCGACGGCGCCATCTGCAAGAAGAAGTGCGTGGAGGTGCTGGAGGAGCTGGGCCTCCCGACGGGCCTGCTGCCCCTGGAGGACATGGAGGAGTTTGGGTACAACCGCGCGGCTGGCTTCATGTGGCTGGTGCAGAGGAAGAAGACGGAGCACACGTTCAAGAAGGTGAAGCAGACCGTGTCGTACGCCGGCGAGGTGACGGCCTTCGTCGAGCCGGGGAAGCTGAGGAAGATCGCCGGCGTGAAGACCAAGGAGCTGTTCCTGTGGCTCAGCGTGGTGGAGGTGTATGTTGAGAGCGTGACGGCCCCTGGTAAGGTCACCTTCAAGACCGGCACTGGTCTCTCCGACACCTTTGATGCAGCTGCTTTTGCCCTTGGAGAATGAGTAACTGTGTTGTGATATACTCCTATCGTTCGAAAATACTTGTCATTAAAATGGATAAAAAAAAATGTATTTAGAACTAAAATACATCTAGATACATCCCTTTTTCTTCATTTTGAGGACAAGTATTTTCGGACGGAGGGAGTAGTTGCACAAGTTTGTGCCAATACTGCCATACTTATAAACGCTACCGATGCTTGTAAGCTGTCCGTCTTGTTCCCTAAATGAATAAAAGTGTCCAGTTCGTGCGAGGGGCGGACCCAGGATGAAAACTGAGAGGGGGCAAAGATGTATATGGATTTTTTTTGGGAGATGGTGTAAGAACTAATGGCTAAATCATTTATAAAAACTAACGGCACAACTACACAAGCATACATATAGTGCCTAAGAAGAATAAAATATCATATATTTCCTTATAATATAATTTCATTACACATAATTACGATAAGCTCATCGCCAAAGTAAAAGTAAACTAATCATGACATGGTAAATTGAGAAATATCAATATGCCATTTTTTAGTCTTAAATACAATTTATGGCATGCAATTCGTAAGAAGAAAACATGTTAAATTTAGTGAGAAAAAATCTTGAGCGCATCACCTCATTCTGTTTCGTCCCACTCATGATTTTCTCCATGGATTTGTTTAATTATCACCTCATTAGGTATAATATCCAAAATTTTCTTTTCTACAAAGCAAAGGAAATATGTACTTCTCTTTCTTTTAGATGGATTCATAGAAAGTTAGTTCAAATCAACAAAATTCATGGGTGTTGCCAGCTGTAGATTTTGCAAAAAAAAAAATCTCTTCATTTACCTCCCCCTATCAATGGTGTTTTGGTCGACCGGCGTCGACATAGTTGTTTTTCCTTATTTTCTCTTCATTTTTCTCATTTAGTTTTTGACCTAGTTTCCCTTTTGATAATACACACCGCCATGTCTTTTTTTTCTTTACCCGGTCTATATGAAATCGCAGAAGCACCTTGCTTGAATCGTCAAAAAGTACTAGTAAATGTGCACGTGCAACGCACGCCTCAATTAATATTACAATCATATATAAAAAAAGCACATCGTTTGGTACAATTAGTACCCTCAACCTAAACATATGCTACTACCATACATCCATTTTAAATTATGTATATAATTAAGAGCCATTTATATGCCCAAATATTTTATTAGAAACCGTATTGATCAGTTTTAGATTTTACGTATACACCTAAATTAAGCAAGTATTCAGATATGACATTCATTTCCAAAGCAACGCCTAAATTAAGCAAACATTCAGATATGACATTCATTTCCAAAGCAACACCAGAAGAATTCTTAACTCTCAAGATTGAAGGCTCTGCTGTATTTTCAGGTATGTGCCTGCAAACTTGTTTAGTCAGTAATGCACAATATATGTACTTCTATTGTAGAATAATTCATTGGAGGGTACACCCGTACACTTGTTTAGTCACATTATTATTATCGACGATTACTAACTTCTCTAACTTCTTCTCCATTTCTCATTAGAACATGACACATATGCTGGAGCAGAGAAGGAAATCCAGATGGTTACCAAACCGGAGGGAACACGAAAAAGATTAAGGAGGCTCGGACGAAACCGAGTCGGCACCCTCCGCATAAACTCAATGCTAAGAGCAAATATTTGATATATCTACATGGACTAACTTTGTATTTTACATGATCATTTCCGTGGGGAACCCCCCTCCTCGCTCGGAGGCTACACCCAGCGGGCGCGCTTGCACGCCCCCGCCGGAAGCAAGCCGAGCCGACTGCGGTCCGCAGCTGGCCGTCATCGACATCTTCTACATCAACAGCTGCTAAAAAACCTCCGCCCAACTTCACCAAGTTGCCCGGAGGCTCGGGGGCTACTGTCGGGGTAATTGAGTACGGGTACCCCGAAGACTGCGAGACGATATTTCAAGACATCGGGGCTAGCAAAGCCCCTCAGTCCGACTGCTCAGGCCGCCGCGTCCCCTGTCCGACTGCCTGGGCCGACTCTCCACCTGGCCTACTCCTCTGGCCGGCTGCTCCAACCGGCCTGTTGTGCAGAGTCGGCCGCTGCATCGACCCGACATCGAGCCGACACCAACGAGACGACTATACCCGATCACTGTTCACGTGTCACCCCACCATCATGTATAGTGTCACTTGTCCCCTGGCACTATTTATGAAGTGACCCAGGGGACAAGCATAACACCCCACCATGCCACTAGCTAGCTAGCTACCTTGCCTACATAGCTTACTTCCTAAGCTAGCTATCCATCCATCCATCCACATGCTCACACGCATGCATACATGCCTACAGGCACACACCCATTTAGGCAGCCCCATGCCATTAGGGCACTAGAGCTTGCATGCTCATCTGGCCACCCGCATATATACGAGATCAGGTGCCCATAGCCCTGATCTCAGATACAGCTCCAGGAGCACTCTGTATCAGATACACCACATATACTTAGACATGCAGGAATAGGGGTATTATCTCTCCGGAGAGCCCCGAACCTGGGCAAACCCCCGCGTGCTATCCGCATACCCGTCCCCGGATATTCCGGCAGTAGTCTTGCCCTCACACGAAGCCATCTTGTGGCATCTGTCATCTTGCACCCCCTGTGAGAATACCACGACAACCAACTAACATATCATGATTTTTCTACCAACAAATGATATGATCAACTGAACGACATACCAATGAAGTCGGCCACATTGTAGCCATCGTTGAACCTTCCGGAACCCCAGATTCTTGGCTGCGGTGGATGTGTTTGTATCGGTTGGTTCGGTGATATTGCTTTATATATAAAGTGGGGAAACACAACGCTTTTACCCGGCGCGTCGGTCGAAACTTAGGCCGGCCACGCGGGCATCACGCGATCTGCACGGATCTGACGTCAGCCCCTGCTTCCTTCACAAAATTTTATTTCCCCTCCTCTCGTTGTGGTCCTGCGCAGCTTACCTCCCCCAACCTTGTCTTCTTGTTCTCCCAGCCCCTGATTCCTTGGCGAAATTTCCTTTCTCCTCCCCTCCATTCCTTTTTCTTCTCTGGCGAGGCAGGCTGCGAGGCCCGGCCATGGGGATGCTACTCTTGTTGCTTGGATTGCTTCGCCGGCCAGCTAAGGAGGGGAGGCGCTGCTGCAGGGGGGAGACAGAGGGGGACGACGACACTGCCGCCAGGGATGGTGAACTTTGGCGACGACCATGGGGGATGTGGTGCTGCAACCAGCAGCAGGTTTTGCTGGAACCGACCGCCAACAATGTTGGTGTTGGGGAACGTAGTAATTTCAAAAAATTTCCTACGCACACGCAAGATCATGGTGATGCATAGCAACGAGAGGGGAGAGTGTTGTCCACGTACCATCGTAGACTGAAAGCGGAAGCGTTAGCACAACACGGTTGATGTAGTCGTACGTCTTCACGATCCGACCGATCAAGTACCGAACGAACGGTACCTCCTAGGTCAGCACACGTTCAGCCCGATGACGTCCCTCGAACTCCGATCCAGCCGAGTGTTGAGGGAGAGTTTCGTCAGCACGACGGCGTGGTGACGATGTTCATGTTCTACCGACGCAGGGCTTCGCCTAAGCACCGCTACAGTATTATCGAGGTGGACTATGTTGGAGGGGGCACCGCACACGGCTAAGAGATCCAAGGGATCAATTGTTGTCTCTATGGGGTGCCCCCTGCCCCCGTATATAAAGGAGCAAGGGGGGAGGCGGCCGGCCTAGGAGGAGGGCGCGCCAAGGGGGGAGTCCTACTCCCACCGGGAGTAGGACTCCTCCTTCCCTTGTTGGAGTAGGAGAGAAGGAAAGAGGGGGAGAGGAACAAGGAAAAGGGGGCTGCACCCTTGTCCAATTCGGACCAGAGGGGGGGCGCCTCCTTCCTTTTGGCCTCTCACCTCTATTCCCGTATGGCCCAATAAGGCCCATATACTCCCCGGCGAATTCCCGTAACTCTCCGGTACTCCGAAAAATACCCAAATCACTCGGAACCTTTTCGATGTCCGAATATAGACGTCCAATATATCAATCTTTACGTCTCGACCATTTTGAGACTCCTCTTCATGTCCTCGATCTCATCCGGGACTCTGAACTCCTTCGGTACATCAAAACTCATAAACTCATAATATAACTGTCATCGAAACCTTAAGCGTGCGGACCCTACGGGTTCGAGAACAATGTAGATATGACCGAGACACGTCTCCGGTCAATAACCAATAGCGGAACCTGGATGCTCATATTGGCTCCTACATATTCTACGAAGATCTTTTATCGGTCAGATCGCATAACAACATACGTTGTTCCCTTTGTCATCGGTATGTTACTTGCCCGAGATTCGATCGTCGGTATCTCAATACCTAGTTCAATCTCGTTACCGGCAAGTCTCTTTACTCGTTCCGTAATACATCATCTCACAACTAACTCATTAGTTGTAATGCTTGCAAGGCGTATGTGATATGCATTACCGAGAGGGCCCAGAGATACCTCTCCGACAATCGGAGTGACAAATCCTAATCTCGAAATACGCCAACCCAACATGTGCCTTTGGAGACACCTGTAGAGCACCTTTATAATCACCCAGTTACGTTGTGACGTTTGGTAGCACACAAAGTGTTCCTCCAGTAAACGGGAGTTGCATAATCTCATAGTCATAGGAACATGTATAAGTCATGAAGAAAGCAATGGCAACAAACTAAACGATCAAGTTCTATGCTAATGAAATGGGTCTAGTCAATCACATCATTCTGTAATGATGTGACCCCGTTAATCAAATGACAACTCATGTCTATGGCTAGGAAACTTAACCATCTTTGATTCAACGAGCTAGTCAAGTAGAGGCATACTAGTGACATACTGTTTATCTATGTATTCACACATGCATTATGTTTCGGGTTAATACAATTCTTGAAGGAAATATGCCCTAGAGGCAATAATAAAGTTATTATTTATTTCCTTATATCATGATAAATGTTTATTATTTATGCTAGAATTGTATTAACCGGAAACATATTACATGTGTGAATACATAGACAAACAAAGTGTCACTAGTATGCCTCTACTTGACTAGCTCGTTAATCGAAGATGGTTATGTTTCCTAACCATGAACAAAAGAGTTGTTATTTGATTAACGGGATCACATCATTAGAAGAATGATTTGATTGACATGACCCATTCCATTAGCTTAGCACCCGATCATTTAGTATGTTGCTATTGCTTTCTTCATGACTTATACATGTTCCTATGACTATGAGATTATGCAACTCCCGTTTGCCGGAGGAACACTTTGTGTGCTACCAAACGTCACAACGTAACTGGGTGATTATAAAGGATCTCTACAGGTGTCTCCAAAGGTACATTTGGGTTGGCGTATTTCGAGATTAGGATTTGTCACTCCGATTGTCGGAGAGGTATCTCTGGTCCCTCTCGGTAATGTACATCACATAAGCCTTGCAAGCATTGCAACTAATGAGTTAGTTGTGAGATGATGTATTACGGAACGAGTAAAGAGACTTGCCGGTAACGAGATTGAACTAGGTATTAAGATACCGACGATCGAATCTCGGGAAAGTAACATACCGATGACAAAAGGGACAACGTATGTTGTTATGCGGTCTGACCGATAAAGATCTTCGTAGAATATGTGGGAGCCAATATGAGCATCCAGGTTCCGCTATTGGTTATTGACTGGAGACATGTCTCGGTCATGTCTACATTGTTCTCGAACCCGTAGGGTCCGCACGCTTAAGGTTTCGATGACAGTTATATTATGAGTTTATGAGTTTTGATGTACCGAAGGAGTTCGGAGTCCCGGATGAGATCGGGGACATGACGAGGAGTCTCGAAATGGTCGAGACATAAAGATCGATATATTGGACGACTATATTCGGACATCGGAAAGGTTCCGAGTGATTCGGGTATTTTCGGAGATACCGGGGAGTTACGGGAATACGAGGAAGAAGCAATGGGCCTTAATGGGCCTCAGTGGGAAGGACCAGGAGGTGCACGCGCCCCTCCCAAGCCCAGTATGAATTGGAAAAGGGGTTTGGGGCGCGGCCCCTCTCTCCCTTCCTTCCCCTCTTCCCCCCTTTCCCCCCTTCTCCTAGTTGGACTAGGAAAGGAGGAAACCTACTCCAACTAGGAGTAGGAATCCTACTCCCTGGCGCGCCCCTCCTAGGGTCGGCCTCCTCCCCCTTGCTCCTTTATATACGGGGGCAGGGGGGCACCTCTAGACACACAAGTTGATCCACGTGATCATATTCTTAGCCGTGTGCGGTGCCCCCTTCCACCATAATCCTCGATAATATTGTAGCGGTGCTTAGGCGAAGCCCTGCGACGATAGTACATCAAGATCGTCACCACGCCGTCGTGCTGACAGAACTCTACCCCGACACTTTGCTGGATCGGAGTCCGGGGATCGTCATCAAGCTGAACGTGTGCTAAAACTCGGAGGAGCCTTAGTTTTGGTGCTTGATCGGTCGGGCCGTGAAGACGTACGACTACATCAACCGCGTTGTGCTAACGCTTCCGCTGTCGGTCTACAAGGGTACGTAGATCACACTCTCCCCTCTCGTTGCTATGCATCACCATGATCTTGCGTGTGCGTAGGAAAATTTTGAAATTACTACGTTCCCCAACAGTGGTATCAGAGCCAGGTTTTATGCGTTGATGTTGTGCACGAGTAGAACACAAGTGAGTTGTGAGCGATATAAGTCATACTGCTTACCAGCATGTCATAATTTGGTTCAGCGGTATTGTTGGATGAAGCGGCCCGGACCGACATTACGCATACGCTTACGCGAGACTGGTTCTACCGACGTGCTTTGCACACAAGTGGCTGGCGGGTGTCAGTTTCTCCAACTTTAGTTGAACCAGTGTGGCTACGCCCGGTCCTTGCGAAGGTTAAAACACCACCAACTTGACAAACTATCGTTGTGGTTTTGATGCGTAGGTAAGTACGGTTGTTACTAAGCCCAGTAGCAGCCACGTAAAACTTGCAACAACAAAGTAGAGGACGTCTAACTTGTTTTTGCAGGGCATGTTGTGATATGATATGGTCAAGACGTGATGAGATATAAGTTGTTGTATGAGATGATCATGTTTTGTTGAAGTTATCGGCAACTGGCAAAAGCCTTATGGTTGTCTCTCTATTGCATAAGATGCAAGCGCCCAATAATTGCTTTACTTTATCGCTATGCGATAGCAATAGTTACAAGAGCAATTGTTGGCGAGACGACCACGTGATGACACATTGATATAGATCAAGATGATGGAGATCATGGTGTCATGTCGGTAACGATAGAGATCATGACAGTACTTTGGAGATGGAGATCAAAGGCGCAAGATGATGATGGCCATATCATGTCACATATTTTGATTGCATATGATGTTTATCTTTTATACATCTTATTTTGCTTAGTTTGACGGTAGTATTTTAAGATGATCTCTCACTAATTATCAAGAAGTGTTCTCCCTGAATATGCACCATTGCGAAAGTTCTTCGTGCTGAGACACCACGTGATGATCGGGTGTGATAGGCTCTACGTTCAAATACAACGGGTGCAAAATAGTTGCACACGCGGAATACTCAGGTTATACTTGACGAGCCAAGCATATACAGATATGGCCTCGGAACACGGAGACCGAAAAGTCGAGCGTGAATCATATAGTAGATATGATCAACATAGTGATGTTCACCAATGAAACTACTCCATCTCACGTGATGATCGGACATGGTTTAGTTGATTTGGATCACGTAATCACTTAGAGGATTAGAGGGATGTCTATCTAAGTGGGAGTTCTTAAGTAATATGATTAATTGAACTTAAATTTATCATGAACTTAGTCCAGGTAGTATTTTGCAAATCATGTTGTAGATCAATAGCTCGCGTTGTTGCTTCCCTGTGTTTATTTTGATATGTTCCTAGAGAAAATTGTGTTGAAAGATGTTAGTAGCAATGATACAGATTGGATCCGTGATCTTAGGTTTATCCTCATTGCTGCACAGAAGAATTACGTCCTGGAAGCACCGCTGGGTGCCAGGCCTGCTGCTGGAGCAACACCAGATGTTGTGAACATCTGGCAGAGCAAAGCTGATGACTACTCGATAGTTCAGTGTGCCATGCTTTACGGCTTAGAACCGGGACTTCAACGACGTTTTGAACGTCATGGAGCATATGAGATGTTCCAGGAGTTGAAGTTAATATTTCAAGCAAATGCCCGGATTGAGAGATATGAAGTCTCTAATAAGTTCTATAGCTGCAAGATGGAGGAGAACAGTTCTGTCAGTGAGCATATACTCAAAATGTCTGGGTATAATAATCACTTGATTCAAATGGGAGTTAATCTTCCAGATGATTGCATCATTGACAGAATTCTCCAATCACTGCCACCAAGCTACAAGAGCTTCGTGATGAACTATAATATGCAAGGGATGAATAAGACTATTCCCGAGCTCTTCGCAATGCTGAAAGCTGCGGAGGTAGAAATCAAAAAGGAGCATCAAGTGTTGATGGTCAACAAGACCACTAGTTTCAAGAAAAAGGGCAAAGGGAAGAAGCAGGGGAACTTCAAAAAGAACAGCAAGCAAGTTGCTGCTCAAGTGAAGAAGCCCAAGTCTGATCCTAAGCCTGAGACTAAGTGCTTCTACTGCAAAGGGACTGGTCACTGGAAGCGGAACTACCCCAAGTGATTGGCGGATAAGAAGGATGGCAAAGTGAACATAAGTATATTTGATATACATGTTATTGATGTGTACTTTACTAGTGTTTATAGCAACCCCTCAGTATTTGATACTAGTTCAGTTGCTAAGATTAGTAACTCGAAACGGGAGTTGCAGAATAAACAGAGACTAGTTAAGGGTGAAGTGACGATGTGTGTTGGAAGTGGTTCCAAGATTGACATGATCATCATCGCACACTCCCTATACTTTCGGGATTAGTGTTGAACCTAAATAAGTGTTATTTGGTGTTTGCGTTGAGCATAAATATGATTTGATCATGTTTATTGCAATATGGTTATTCATTTAAGTAAGAGAATAAATTGTTGTTCTATTTACATGAATAAAACCTTATATGGTTACACACCCAATGAAAATGGTTCATTGGATCTCGATCGTAGTAATACACATATTCATGATATTGAAGCCAAAAGAAGCATAATGATAGTGCAACTTATTTGTGGCACTGCCGTTTAGGTCATATTGGTGTAAAGCGCATGAAGAAACTCCATGCTGATGGGATTTTGGAATCACTTGATTATGAATCAGTTGATGCTTACGAACCATGCCTCATGGGCAAAGATGACTAAGACTCCGTTCTCCGGAACAATGGAGCCAGCGACAGATTTGTTGGAAATCATACATACTGATGTATGTGGTCCAATGAATAGGCTCGTGGCAGGTATCATTATTTTCTAATCTTCACAGATGATTTGAGTAGATATGGGTATATCTTCTTGATGAAACATAAGTCTGAAACATTTGAAAAGTTCAAAGAATTTCAGAGTGAAGTGGAAAATCATCGTGACAAGAAAATAAAAGTTTCTACGATATGATCGCAGAGGTAAAATATTTGAGTTACGAGTTTGGCCTTCAATTAAAACAATGTGAAATAGTTTCACTACTCACGCCACCTGGAACACCATAGTGTAATGGTGTGTCCGAACGTCATAACCGTACTTTATTAGATATAGTGCGATCTATGATGTCTCTTACCGATCTACCACTATCATTTTGGGGTTATGCATTAGAGACAGCTGCATTCACGTTAAATAGGGCACCATCTAAATCCGTTGAGACGACACCGTGTGAACTATGGTTTGGCAAGAAACCTAAGCTGTCATTTCTTAAAGTTTGGAGTTGCGATGCTTATGTGAAAAAGTTTCATCTCGATAAGCTCAAACTCAAATTGGAGAAATATGTCTTCATAGGATACCCAAAGGAGACAGTTGGGTACACCTTCTATCACAGATCCGAAGGCAAGACATTCGTTGCTAAGAATGGATCCTTTCTAGAGAAGGAGTTTCTCTCGAAAGAAGTGAGTGGGAGGAAAGTAGAGAACTTGATGAGGTAACTGTACCTGCTCCCTTATTGGAAAGTAGTCCATCACAGAAATCTGTTCCTGTGACTACTACACCAATTAGTGAGGAAGCTAATGATGATGATCATGTAACTTCAGATCAAGTTACTATCGAATCTCATAGGTAAACCAGAGTGAGATCCGCACCAGAGTGGTACGGTAATCCTATTCTAGAGGTCATGTTACTTGACCATGACGAACTTGCGAACTATGAGGAAGTGATGATGAGCCCAGATTCCGCGAAATGGTTTGAGGCCATGAAATCTGAGATATGATCCATGTATGAGAACAAAGTATGGACTTTGATGGATTTGCCTGATGATCGGCAAGCCATAGAAAATAAATGGATCTTCAAGAAAAAGATGGACGCTGATAGTAGTGTTACTATCTACAAAGCTAGAATTGTCGCAAAAAGGTTTTCGACAAGTTCAAGGTGTTGACTACGATGAGAGTTTCTCACTCGTATCTATGCTTAAGTCTGTCTGAATCATGTTAGCAATTGCCGCATTTTATGAAATCCGGCAAATGGATAAACAAAATTGCATTCCTTAATGGATTTATTAAAGAAGAGTTGTATATGATACAACCAGAAGGTTTTGTCAATCTTAAAGGTGCTAACAAATGTGCAAGCTCCAGCGATCCATCTATGGACTAGTGCAAACATCTCAGAGTTGGAATATATGCTTTGATAAGTTGATCAAAGCATATAGTTTTATACAGACTTGCGGTGAAGCCTGTATTTACAAGAAAGTGAGTGGGAGCACTACAACATTTCTGATAAAGTATATGTGAAAGACATATTGTTGATCGGAGATAATGTAGAATTATTCTGCAAAGCATAAAGGAATGTTTGAAAGGAGTTTTTCAAAGAAAGACCTCGGTGAAGCTGCTTACATATTGAGTATCAAGATCTATAGAGATAGATCAAGACGCTTGATAAGTTTTTTCAATGAGTACATACCTTGACAAGATTTTGAAGTAGTTCAAAATGGAACAGTCAAAGAAAAAGTTTCTTGCCTATGTTACAAGGTGTGAAGTTGAGTAAGACTCAAAGCCCGACCACGACAGAAGATAGAAAGAGAATGAGAGTCATTCCCTATGCCTCAGTCATAGGTTCTATAAAGTATGCCATGCTGTGTACCAGATCTATTGTATACCATACACTGTGTTAAGAGAGGGAGTACAATAGTGATCTAGGAGTAGATCAATGGACAACAGTCAAAATTATCCTTACTGGAATAAGGATATGTTTCTCGATTACGGAGGTGACAAAAGGTTCGTCGTAAAGGGTTACGTCGATGCAAGTTTTGACACTGATCCAGATGACTCTAAGTCTCAATCTGGATACATATTGAAAGTGGGAGTAATTAGCTAGAGTAGCTCCATGCAGAGCATTGTTGACATAGAAATTTGCAAAATACATGCAGATCTGAATGTGGCAGACCCGTTGACTAAACTTCTCTCACAAGCAAAACATGATCACTTTTTGGGTCTTACTCACATAGCAATGTGAACTAGATTATTGAATCTAGTAAACCCTTTGGGTGTTAGTCACATGGAGATGTGAACCAATCACATAAAGATGTGAACTATTGATGTTAAATCACATGGCGATGTGATCTAGATTATTGACTCTAGTGCAAGTGGGAGACTGAAGGAAATATGCCCTAGAGGCAATACTAAAGTTATTATTCATTTCCTTATATCATGATAAATGTTTATTATTCATGCTAGAATTGTATTAACCGGAAACATAATACATGTGTGAATACATAGACAAACAGAGTGTCACTAGTATGCCTCTACTTGACTAGCTCGTTAATCAAAGATGGTTATGTTTCCTAACCATGGACAAAGAGTTGTTATTTGATTAACGGGATCACATCATTAGGTGAATGATCTGATTGACATGACCCATTCCATTAGCTTAGCACCCGATCGTTTACTATGTTGCTATTGCTTTCTTCATGACTTATACATGTTCCTATGACTATGAGATTATGCAACTCCCGTTTACCGGAGGAACACTTTGTGTGCTACCAAACGTCACAACGTAACTGGGTGATTATAAAGGTGCTCTACAGGTGTCTCCAAAGGTACATGTTGGGTTGGCGTATTTCGAGATTAGGATTTGTCACTCCGATTGTCGGAGAGGTATCTCTGGGCCCTCTCGGTAATGCACATCACATAAGCCTTGCAAGCATTGCAACTAATGAGTTAGTTGTGAGATGATGTATTACGGAACGAGTAAAGAGACTTGCCGGTAACGAGATTGAACTAGGTATTGAGATACCGACGATCGAATCTCGGGCAAGTAACATACCGATGACAAAGGGAACAACGTATGTTGTTATGCGGTCTGACCGATAAAAGATCTTCGTAGAATATGTAGGAGCCAATATGAGCATCCAGGTTCCGCTATTGGTTATTGACCGGAGACGTGTCTCGGTCATGTCTACATTGTTCTCGAACCCGTAGGGTCCGCACGCTTAAGGTTACGATGATAGTTATGTTATGAGTTTATGCATTTTGATGTACCAAAGGTTGTTCGGAGTCCCGGATATGATCACGGACATGACGAGGAGTCTCGAAATGGTCGAGACATAAAGATTGATATATTGGAAGCCTATGTTTGGATATCGGAAGTGTTCCGAGTGAAATCGGGATTTTATCGGAGTACCGGGAGGTTACCAGAACCCCCCGGGAGCTATATGGGCCTAAGTGGGCCTTAGTGGAAAAGAGAAGGGGCAGCCCAAGATGGGCTGCGCGCCCCTCCCCTCCCTTGGTCCGAATAGGACAAGGAGAGGGGGCCGGCCCCCCTCTCTCTTTTCCCCCCTCCGCGAATCCTATTCCAACTAGGATTGGGGGGGGGGAGGAGTCCTACTCCCTGGAATCCTACTCCCAGAGGGAGTAGGACTCCTCCTGGCGCGCCTCTCCTAAGACGGCCGCACCCCCCCTTGAGCCTTTATATACGGAGGCAGGGGCACCCCAGAGAAACACAAGTTGATCCACGTGATCATATTCTTAGCCGTGTGCGGTGCCCCCTTCCACCATAGTCCTCGATAATATTGTAGCGGTGTTTAGGCGAAGCCCTGCTGCAGTAGTACATCAAGATTGTCAACACGCCGTCGTGCTGAAGGAACTCTTCCCCGACACTTTGCTGGATCGGAGTCCGGGGATCGTCATCGAGCTGAACGTGTGCTAGAACTTGGAGGTGCCGTAGTTTCAGTGCTTGATCGGTCGGGCCGTGGAGACGTATGACTACATCAACCAAACGCTTCCGTTGTCGATCTACAAGGTACGTAGATCATACTCTCCCCTCTCGTTGCTATGCATCACCATGATCTTGCGTGAGCGTAGGAATTTTTTTGAAATTACTACGAAACCCAACAGTGAACTATGAGTGTTAATCACATGGTGATGTGAACTATTAGTGTTGAATCACATGGCGATGTGAACTAGATTATTGACTCTAGTGCAAGTGGGAGACTGAAGGAAATATGCCCTAGAGGCAATAATAAAATTATTATTTATTTCCTTATATCATGATAAATGTTTATTATTCATGCTAGAATTGTATTAACCGGAAACATAATACATGTGTGAATACATAGACAAACAGAGTGTCACTAGTATGCCCCTACTTGACTAGCTCGTTAATCGAAGATGGTTATGTTTCCTAACCATGAACAAAAGAGTTGTTATTTGATTAACGGGATCACATCATTAGAAGAATGATTTGATTGACATGACCCATTCCATTAGCTTAGAACTCGATCATTTAGTATGTTGCTATTGCTTTCTTCATGACTTATACATGTTCCTATGACTATGAGATTATGCAACTCCCATTTGCCGGAGGAACACTTTCTGTGCTACCAAACGTCACAACGTAACTGGGTGATTATAAAGGATCTCTACAGGTGTCTCCAAAGGTACATGTTGGGTTGGCGTATTTCGAGATTAGGATTTGTCACTCCGATTGTCGGAGAGGTATCTCTGGTCCCTCTCGGTAATGCACATCACATAAGCCTTGCAAGCATTGCAACTAATGAGTTAGTTGTGAGATGATGTATTACGGAACGATTAAAGAGACTTACCGGTAACAAGATTGAACTAGGTATTAAGATACCGACGATCGAATCTCGGGCAAGTAACATACCGATGACAAAGGGAACAACGTATGTTGTTATGCGGTCTGACCGATAAAGATCTTCGTAGAATATGTGGGAGCCAATATGAGCATCCAGGTTCCGCTATTGGTTATTGACTGGAGACGTGTCTCGGCCATGTCTACATTGTTCTCGAAACCGTAGGGTCCGCATGCTTAAGGTTTCGATGACAGTTATATTATGAGTTTATGAGTTTTGATGTACCGAAGGAGTTCGGAGTCCCGGATGAGATCAGGGACATGACGAGGAGTCTCGAAATGGTCGAGACATAAAGATCGATATATTGGACGACTATATTCGGACATCGAAAAGGTTCCGAGTGATTCGGATATTTTCAGAGGTACCGGGGAGTTACGGGAATACGAGGAAGAAGCAATGGGCCTTATTGGGCCTCAGTGGGAAGGACCAGGAGGTGGCGCGCGCCCCTCCCAAGCCCAGTCCGAATTGGAAAAAGGGTTTGGGGCGCGGCCCCTCTCTCCCTTCCTTCCCCTCTTCCCCCCTTTCCCCCCTTCTCCTAGTTGGACTAGGAAAGGAGGAAACCTACTCCAACTAGGAGTAGGAATCCTACTCCCTGGCGCGCCCCTCCTAGGGCCGCCCTCCTCCCCCTTGCTCCTTTATATATGGGGGCAGGGGGCACCTCTAGACACACAAGTTGATCCACGTGATCATATTCTTAGCCGTGTGCGGTGCCCCTTCCTCCATAATCCTCAATAATATTGTAGCGGTGCTTAGGCGAAGCCCTGCGACGATAGTACATCAAGATCGTCACCACGCCGTCGTGCTGACGGAACTCTACCCCGACACTTTGCTGGATCGGAGTCCCGGGATCGTCATCGAGCTGAACGTGTGCTAAAACTCGAGGTGCCATAGTTTCGGTGCTTGATCGGTCGGGCCGTGAAAACGTACGACTACATCAACTGCGTTGTGCTAACGCTTCCGCTTTCGGTCTACAAGGGTACGTAGATCACACTCTACCCTCTCGTTGCTATGCATCATCTTGATCTTGCGTGTGCGTAGGAAAATTTTGAAATTACTACGTTCCCCAACAATTCTAGCATGAATAATAAACATTTATCATGGTATAAGGAAATAAATAATAACTTTATTATTGCCTCTAGGGCATATTTCCTTCAGTCTCCCACTTGCACTAGAGTCAATAATCTAGTTCACATCGCCATGTGATTTAACATTAATAGTTCACATCACCATGTGATTAACACCCATAGTTTACATTGTCATGTGACCAACACCCAAATGGTTTACTAGAGTCAATAATCTAGTTCACATCGCTATGTGATTAATACCCAACGAGTACTAAGGTGTGATCATGTTTTACTTGTGACGGAAGTATAGTCAACGGGTCTGCCACATTCAGATCCGTAAGTATTTTGCAAATTTCTATGTCAACAATGCTCTGCACTAAGCTACTCTAGCTAATTTCTCCCACTTTCAATATGTATCCAGATTGAGACTTTGAGTCATCTGGATCAGTGTCAAAACTTGCATCGACGTAACCTTTTACGACGAACCTTTTGTCACCTCCATAATCAAGAAACATATCCTTATTCCACTAAGGATAATTTTGACCAATGTCCAGTGATCTACTCCTAGATCACTATTGTACTCCCTTGCCAAACTCAGGGAAGGGTATACAATAGGTCTGGTACACAGCATGGCATACTTTATAGAACCTACGGCTGAGGCATAGGGAATGACTTTCATTCTCTCTCTATATTCTGTCGTGGTCGGGTTTTGAGTCTTACTCAACTTCATACCTTTGTAACACAGGCAAGAACTCTTTCTTTGACTGTTCCATTTTGAACTACTTCAAAATCTTGTCAAGGTATGTACTCATTGAAAAAAAACTTATCAAGCATCTTGATCTATCTCTATAGATCTTGATGCTCAATATGTAAGCAGCTTCACCGAGGTCTTTCTTTGAAAAACTCCTTTCAAACATTCCTTTATGCTTTGCAGAATAAATCTACATTATCTCCGATCAACAATATGTCATAAACATATACTTATTAGAAATGTTGTAGTGCTCCCACTCACTTTCTTGTAAATACAGGCTTCACCTCAAGTATGTATAAAACTATATGCTTTGATCAACTTATCAAAGCGTATATTCCAACTCCGAGATGCTTGCACCAGTCCATAGATGGATCGCTGGAGCTTGCATATTTTGTTAGCACCTTTAGGATTGACAAAACCTTCTGGTTGCATCATATACAACTCTTTTTTAATAAATCCATTAAGGAATGTAGTTTTGTCTATTCATTTGCCAGTTTTCATAAAATGTGGCAATTTCTAACATGATTCAGACAGACTTAAGCATAGATACGAGTGAGAAACTCTCATCGTAGTCAACACCTTGAACTTGTCGAAAACCTTTTTGCGACAATTCTAGCTTTGTAGTTAGTAACACTACTATCAGCGTCCGTTTTCCTCTTGAAGATCCATTTAATCTCAATGGCTCGCCAATCAATGGGCAAGTCAATCAAAGTCCATACTTTGTTCTCATACATGGATCTCATCTCAGATTTCATGGCCTCAAGCCATTTTGCGAAATCTGGGCTCATCATCGCTTCCTCATAGTTCGTAGGTTCGTCATGGTCAAGTAACATGACCTCCAGAACAGGATTACCGTACCACTCTGGTGCGGATCTTACTCTGGTTTACCTACGAAGTTCGGTAGTAACTTGATCTGAAGTTACATGATCATCATCATTAGCTTCCTCACTAATTGGTGTAGTAGTCACAGGAACAGATTTTTTTTATGAACTACTTTCCAATAAGGGAGCAGGTACAGTTACCTTATCAAGCTCTACTTTCCTCCCACTCACTTATTTCGAGAGAAACTCCTTCTCTAGAAAGGATCCATTCTCACCAATGAATAACTTGCCTTCAGATCTGTGATAGAAGGTGTACCCAACATTTTCTTTTGGATATCCTATGAAGATTTACTTCTCCGATTTGGATTCGAGCTTATCATGTTGAAACTTTTTCACATAAGCATCGCAGTCCCAAACTTTAAGAAATGACAGCTTAGGTTTTTCGCCAAACCACAGTTCATACAGTGTCGTCTCAACGGATTTAGATGGTGCCCTATTTAACGTGAATGTAGCTGTCTCTAATGCATAACCCCAAAACGATAGTGGTAATCGATAAGAGACATCATAGATCGCACCATATCTAATAAAGTATGGTTATGACGTTCGGACACACCATTACACTGTGGTGTTCCAGGTGGCGCGAGTAGTGAAACTATTTCACATTGTTTTAACTGAAGGCCAAACTCATAACTCAAATATTTTACTTCTGCGATCATATCGTAGAAACTTTTATTTTTGTTACGATGATTCTCCACTTCACTCTGACATTCTTTGAACTTTTCAAATGTTTCAGACTTGTGTTTCATCAAGTAGATATACTCATATCCGCTCAAATCATCTGTGAAGATCGGAAAATAATGATACCTGCCGTGAGCCTCAATATTCATCGGACCACATACATCAGTATGTATGATTTCCAACAAATCTTTTGCTCGCTCCATTGTTCCGGAGAATGGAGTCTTAGTCATCTTGCCCATGAGGCATGGTTCGCAAGCATCAACTGATTCATAATCAAGTGATTCCAAAAGCCCATCAGCATGGATTTTCTTCATGCGCTTTATACCAATATGACTTAAACGACATTGCCACAAATAAGTTGCACTATCATTATTAACTTTGCATCTTTCGGCTTCAATATTATGAAAATGTGTATCACCACGATCGAGATCCAACAAACCATTTTCATTGGGTGTATGACCATAGAAGGTGTTATTCATGTAAACAGAACAACAATTATTCTCTAACTTACATGAATAACCGTATTGCAATAAACATGATCCAATCATATTCATGCTCAATGCGAACACTAAATAACATTTATTTTAGGTTTAACACTAATCCCGAAAGTATAGGGAGTGTGCGATGATGATCATATCAATCTTGGAACCATTTCCAATACACATCGTCACTTCACCCTTAACTAGTCTCTATTCATTCTGCAACTCCCGTTTCGAGTTACTATTCTTAGCAACTGAACTAGTATCAAAATACTGAGGGGTTGCTATAAACACTAGTAAAGTACACATCAATAACATGTATATAAAATATACCTATGTTCACTTTGCCATCCTTCTTATCCGCCAATTACTTGGGGTAGTCCCGCTTCTAGTGACCAGTCCCTTTGTAGTAGAAGCACTTAGTCTCAGGCTTAGGTCCGGACTTGGGCTTCTTCACTTGAGCAACAACTTGCTTGTCGTTCTTCTTGAAGTTCCCCTTCTTTCCTTTGCCCCTTTTCTTGAAACTAGTGATCTTGTCAACCATCAACACTTGATGTTTTTCTTGATTTCTACCTTCGTTGATTTCAGTATCACGAAGAGCTTGGGAACTGTTTCCGTTATCCCTTGTGTATTATAGTTCATCACAAAGTTCTAGTAACTTGGTGATGGTGACTAGAGAATTCTGTCAATCACTATTTTATCTGGAAGATTAAGTCCCACTTGATTCAAGCGATTGTGGTAATCAGACAATCTGAGCACATGCTCACTGCTTGAGCTATTCTCCTCCATCTTTTAGCTATAGAACTTGTTAGAGACTTCATATCTCTCAACTCGGGTATTTGCTTGAAATATTAACTTCAACTTCTGGAACATCTCATATGATCCATGACGTTCATAATGTCTTTGAAGTCCCGATTCTAAGCGGTTAAGCATGGTGCATTAAACTATCAAGTAGTCATCATATTGAGCTAGCCAAACGTTCATAACGTCTGCATCTACTCCTGCAATAGGTTAGTCACCTAGTGGTGCATCAAGGACATAATTCTTCTGTGCAGCAATGAGGATAATCCTCAGATCACGGATCCAATCCGCATCATTTATACTAACATTTTTCAACTTAGTTTTCTCTAGGAACATATAAAAATTAAACGGGGAGCAACATCGCGAGCTATTGATCTACAACATAGATATGCTAATACTACCAGGACTAAGTTCATGATAATTAAAGTTCAATTAATCATATTACTTAATAACTCCCACTTAGATAGACATCCCTCCAATCATCTAAGTGATCACATGATCCAAATCAACTAAACCATAACCGATCATCACGTGAAATGGAGTAGTTTTCAATGGTGAACATCACTATGTTGATCATATCTACTATATGATTCACGCTCGACCTTGCGCTCTCAGTGTTCCGAGGCCATATCTGCATATGCTAGGCTCGTTAAGTTTAACCTGAGTATTCTATGTGTGCAAAACTGGCTTGCACCCGTTGTAGATGGACGTAGAGCTTATCACACTCGATCATCATGTGATGTCTGGGCACGACGAACTTTGGCAACGGTGCATACTCAGGGAGAACACTTTTATCTTGAAATTTTGTGAGAGGTCATCTTATAATGCTACCGCCGAACTAAGCAAAATAAGATGTATAAAAAATAAACATCACATGCAATCATAATATGTGACATGATATGACCATCATCATCTTGAGACTTTGATCTCCATCTCCAAAGCATCGTCATGATCTCCATCGTCACCGGCATGACACCATGATCTCCATCATCTTGATCTATATCAATGTGTCGTCACATGTTCGTCTCACCAACTATTGCTCTTGCAACTATTGCTATCGCATAGCGATAAAGTAAAGCAATTATTTGGCACTTGCATCTTATGCAATAGAGAGACAACCATAAGGCTTTTGTCAGTTGCCGATAACTTCAAAAAAACATGATCATCTCATACAACAACTTATATCTCATCACGTCTTGACCATATCACATCACAACATGCCCTGCAAAAACAAGTTAGACGTCCTCTATTTTGTTGTTGCAAGTTTTACGTGGCTGCTACGGGCATAGCAAGAACCGTTCTTACCTACGCATCAAAACCACAACAATAGTTTGTCAAGTTGGTGCTGTTTTAACCTTCGCAAGAACCGGGCGTAGCCACACTCGGTTCAACTAAAGTTGGAGAAACTGACACCCGCTAGTCACCTGTGTGCATAGTGTAGGGTTTCGTAGTAATTTCAAAAAAATTCCAACGCACACGCAAGATCATGGTGATGCATAGCAACGAGAGGGGGAGAGTGTGATCTACGTACCATTGTAGAACGACAACGGAAGCGTTAACTTGGTTGATGTAGTCGTACGTCTCCACGGCCCGACCGATCAAGCACCGAAACTACGGCACCTCCGAGTTCTAGCACACATTCAGCTCGATGACGATCCCCGGACTCCGATCCAGCAAAGTGTCGAGGAAGAGTTCCGTCAGCACGACGGCATGGTGACGATCTTGATGTACTACCGTCATAGGGCTTCGCCTAAGCACCGCTACAATATTATCGAGGACTATGGTGGAAGGGGGCACCGCACACGGCTAAGAATATGATCACGTGGATCAACTTGTGTGTCAAGGGGTGCCCCCTGCCCCCGTATATAAAGGATCAACGGGAGGAGGCCGGCCGGCCCTCTATGGCGCGCCAAGGAGGAGTCCTCCTCCTAGTAGGAGTAGGACTCCTACTAGGAGGGGGAAAGAAGTGGGG
>NC_041388.1:685967462-685998230 GCF_002162155.2 Triticum dicoccoides
AGTCCAATTCGGACCAGGGGGAGGAGGCGCGCGGCCCACCTTTGGCTGCCCCTCTCTCTCTCTCCACTAAGTCCCATATGGCCCATTACTTCTCCCGGGGGGGTTCCGGTAACCCTCCGGCTCTCCGGTTTTCTCCGAAATCACCCGGAACACTTCCGATGTCCGAATATAGCCGTCCAATATATCAATCTTTATGTCTCGACCATTTCGAGACTCCTAGTCATGTCCGTGATCACATCCGGGACTCCGAACTAACTTCGGTACATCAAAACTCATAAACTCATAATATAACTGTCATCGAAACCTTAAGCGTGCGGACCCTACGGGTTCGAGAACAATGTAGACATGACCGAGACACGTCTCCGGTCAATAGCCAATAGCGGAACCTGGATGCTCATATTGGCTCCTACATATTCTACGAAGATCTTTATCGGTCAGACCGCATAACAACATACGTTGTTCCCTTTGTCATCGGTATGTTACTTGCCCGAGATTCGATCGTCGGTATCTCAATACCTAGTTCAATCTCGTTAGTGGCAAGTCTCTTTACTCGTTCCGTAATACATCATCTTGCAACTAAATCATTAGTTGCCATGCTTGCAAGGCTTATGTGATGTGCATTACCGAGAGGGCCCAGAGATACCTCTCCGACAATCGGAGTGACAAATCCTAATCTCGAAATACGCCAACCCAACATGTACCTTTGGAGACACCTGTAGAGCACCTTTATAATCACCCATTTACGTTGTGACGTTTGGTAGCACACAAAGTGTTCCTCCAGCAAATGGGAGTTGCATAATCTCATAGTCATAGGAACATGTATAAGTCATGAAGAAAGCAATAGCAACATACTAAACGATCGGGTGCTAAGCTAATGGAATGGGTCATGTCAATCAGATCATTCACCTAATGATGTGATCCCGTTAATCAAATAAAAACTCCTTGTTCATGGTTAGGAAACATAACCATCTTTGATTAACGAGCTAGTCAAGTAGAGGCATACTAGTGACACTCTGTTTGTCTATGTATTCACACATGTATTATGTTTCCGGTTAATACAATTCTAGCATGAATAATAAACATTTATCATGATATAAGGAAAAAAATAATAACTTTATTATTGCCTCTAGGGCATATTTCCTTCAGTCTCCCACTTGCACTAGAGTCAATAATCTAGATTACACAGTAATGATTCTAACACCCATGGAGCCTTGGTGCTGATCATGTTTTGCTCGTGGAAGAGGCTTAGTCAACGGGTCTGCAACATTCAGATCCATATGTATCTTGCAAATCTCTATGTCTCCCACCTGGACTAGATCCCGGATGGAATTGAAGCGTCTCTTGATGTGCTTGGTTCTCTTGTGAAATCTGGATTCCTTTGCCAAGGCAATTGCACCAGTATTGTCACAAAAGATTTTCATTGGACCTGATGCACTAGGTATGACACCTAGATCGGATATGAACTCCTTCATCTAGACTCCTTCATTTGCTGCTTCTGAAGCAGCTATGTACTCCGCTTCACATGTAGATCCCGCTACAACGCTTTGTTTAGAACTGCACCAACTGACAGCTCCACCGTTTAATGTAAACACGTATCCGGTTTGCGATTTAGAATCGTCCGGATCAGTGGCAAAGCTTGCATCAACGTAACGTTTTACGATGAGCTCTTTGTCACCTCCATATATGAGAAACATATCCTTAGTCCTGTTCAGGTATTTCAGGATGTTCTTGACCGCTGTCCAGTGATCCACTCCTGGATCACTTTGGTACCTCCCTGCTAGACTTATAGCAAGGCACACATCAGGTCTGGTACACAGCATTGCATACATGATAGAGCCTATGGCTGAAGCATAGGGAACATCTTTCATTTTCTCTCTATCTTCTGCAGTGGTCGGGCATTGAGTCTTACTCAACTTCACACCTTGTAACATAGGCAAGAACCCTTTCTTTGCTTGATCCATTTTGAACTTCTTCAAAACTTTGTCAAGGTATGTGCTCTGTGAAAGTCCAATTAAGCGTCTTGATCTATCTCTATAGATCTTAATGCCTAATATGTAAGCAGCTTCACCGAGGTCTTTCATTGAAAAACCCTTATTCAAGTATCCCTTTATGCTATCCAGAAATTCTATATCATTTCCAATTAGTAATATGTCATCCACATATAATATCAGAAATGCTACAGAGCTCCCACTCACTTTCTTGTAAATACAGGCTTCTCCAAAAGTCTGTATAAAACCAAATGCTTTGATCACACTACCAAAACGTTTATTCCAACTCCGAGAGGCTTGCACCAGTCCATAAATGGATCGCTGGAGCTTGCACACTTTGTTAGCTCCATTTGGATCGACAAAACCTTCTGGTTGCATCATATACAACTCTTCTTCCAGAAATCCATTCAGGAATGCAGTTTTGACATCCATCTGCCAAATTTCATAATCATAAAATGCGGCAATTGCTAACATGATTCGGACAGACTTAAGCATCGCTACGGGTGAGAAGGTCTCATCGTAGTCAATCCCTTGAACTTGCCGAAAACCTTTTGCGACAAGTCGAGCTTTGTAGACAGTAATATTTCCGTCAGCGTCAGTCTTCTTCTTGGAGATCCATTTATTCTCAATTGCTTGCCGATCATCGGGCAAGTCAACCAAAGTCCATACTTTGTTGTCATACATGGATCCCATCTCAGATTTCATGGCTTCAAGCCATTTTGTGGAATCTGGGCTCACCATCGCTTCTTCATAGTTCGTAGGTTCATCATGATCTAGTAGCATGACTTCCAGAACAGGATTACCGTACCACTCTGGCGCGGATCTCACTCTGGTTGATCTACGAGGTTCAGTAGTATCTTGTTCTGAAGTTTCATGATCATTATCATTAGCTTCCGCACTAACTGGTGTAGGTGTCACTGAAACAGTTTTCTGTGATGCACTACTTTCCAATAAGGGAGTAGGTACAGTTACCTCGTCAAGTTCTACTTTCCTCCCACTCACTTCTTTCGAGAGAAACTCCTTCTCCAGAAAGTTTCCGAATTTAGCAACAAAAGTCTTGCCTTCGGATCTATGATAGAAGGTGTATCCAATAGTTTCCTTTGGATATCCTATAAATACACATTTCTCCGATTTGGGTTCGAGCTTATCAGGTTGAAGCTTTTTCACATAAGCATCGCAGCCCCAAACTTTCAGAAACGACAACTTTGGTTTCTTGCCAAACCACAATTCATAAGGCGTCGTCTCAACGGATTTTGATGGTGCCCTATTTAACGTGAATGTGGCCGTCTCTAGAGCGTATCCCCAAAACGATAGCGGTAAATCAGTAAGAGACATCATAGATCGCACCATATCTAGTAAAGTACGATTACGACGTTCAGACACACCATTATGCTGTGGTGTTCCGGGTGGCGTGAGTTGCGAAACTATTCCACAATTTTTCAAATGTACACCAAACTTGTAACTCAAATATTCTCCTCCACGATCAGATCGTAGAAACTTTATTTTCTTGTTACGATGATTTTCAACTTCACTCTGAAATTCTTTGAACTTTTCAAACGTTTCAGACTTATGTTTCATTAAGTAGATATACCCATATCTGCTTAAGTCATCTGTGAAGGTGAGAAAATAACGATATCCGCCACGAGCCTCAATATTCATCGGACCACATACATCTGTATGTATGATTTCCAACAAATCTGTTGCTCTCTCCATAGTACCGGAGAACGGTGTTTTAGTCATCTTGCCCATGAGGCACGGTTCGCAAGTACCAAGTGATTCATAATCAAGTGGTTCCAAAAGTCCATCAGTATGGAGTTTCTTCATGCGCTTTACACCGATATGACCTAAAGGACAGTGCCACAAATAAGTTGCACTATCATTATCAACTCTGCATCTTTCGGTTTCAACACTATGAATATGTGTGTCACTACTATCGAGACTCAACAAAAATAGACCACTCTTTAAGGGTGCATGACCATAAAAGATATTACTCATATAAATAGAACAACCATTATTCTCAGATTTAAATGAATAACCGTCTCGCATCAACCAAGATCCAGATATAATGTTCATGCTTAACGCTGGCACCAAATAACAATTATTTAGGTATAATATTAATCCCGAAGGTAGATGTAGAGGTAGCGTGCCGACTGCGATCACATCGACTTTGGAACCGTTTCCCACGCGCATCGTCACCTCGTCCTTAGCCGATCTTCGCTTTATCCGTAGTCCCTGTTTCGAGTTGCAAATATTAGCAACAGAACCAGTATCAAATACCCAGGTGCTACTGCGAGCATTAGTAAGGTACACATCAATAACATGTATATCACATATACCTTTGTTCACCTTGCCATCCTTCTTATCCGCCAAATACTTGGGGCAGTTCCGCTTCCAGTGACCAGTCTGCTTGCAGTAGAAGCACTCAGTTTCAGGCTTAGGTCCAGGTTTGGGTTTCTTCTCTTGAGTAGCAACTTGCTTGCCGTTCTTTTTGAAGTTTCCCTTCTTCTTCCCTTTGCCCTTTTTCTTGAAACTAGTGGTCTTATTGACCATCAACACTTGATGCTCCTTTTTGATTTCTACCTCCGCAGCTTTCAGCATTGCGAAGAACTCGGGAATAGTCTTATTCATCCCTTGCATATTATAGTTCATCACGAAGCTCTTGTAGCTTGGTGGCAGTGATTGGAGAATTCTGTCAATGACGCAATCATCTGGAAGATTAACTCCCAATTGAATCAAGTGATTATTATACCCAGACATTTTGAGTATATGCTCACTGACAGAACTGTTCTCCTCCATCTTGCAGCTATAGAACTTATTGGAGACTTCATATCTCTCAAATCCGGGCATTTGCTTGAAATATTAACTTCAACTCCTGGAACATCTCATATGCTCCATGATGTTCAAAACGTCGTTGAAGTCCCGATTCTAAGCCGTAAAGCATGGCACACTGAACTATCGAGTAGTCATCAGCTTTGCTCTGCCAGATGTTCATAACATCTGGTGTTGCTCCAGCAGCAGGCCTGGCACTTAGCGGTGCTTCCAGGACGTAATTCTTCTGTGCAGCAATGAGGATAATCCTCAAGTTACGGACCCAGTCTGTGTAATTGCTACCATCATCTTTCAACTTTGCTTTCTCAAGGAACGCATTAAAATTCAACGGAACAACAGCACGAGCCATCTATCTACAATCAAGCATAAACAAGCAAGATACTTTCAGGTACTAAGTTTCATGATAAATTTAGGTTCAATTAATTTACTTAAAGAACTCCCACTTAGATAGACATCCCTCTCATCCTCTAAGTGATTACGTGATCCAAATCAACTAAACCATGTCCGATCATCACGTGAGATGGAGTAGTTTCATTGGTGAACATCACTATGTTGATCATATCTACCATATGATTCACGCTCGACCTTTCGGTCTCCGTGTTCCGAGGCCATATCTGTATATGCTTGGCTCGTCAAGTATAACCTGAGTATTCTGCGTGTGCAACTGTTTTGCACCCGTTGTATTTGAACGTAGAGCCTATCACACCCGATCATCACGTGGTGTCTCAGCACGAAGAACTTTCGCAACGGTGCATACTCAGGGAGAACACTTCTTGATAATTAGTGAGAGATCATCTTATAATGCTACCGTCAATCAAAGCAAGATAAGATGCATAAAAGATAAACATCACATGCAATAAGTGATATGATATGGCCATCATCATCTTGTGCTTGTGATATCCATCTTCGAAGCACCGTCGTGATCACCATCGTCACCGGCGCGACACCTTGATCTCCATCATAGCATCGTTGTCGTCTCGCCAATCTTATGCTTCCACGACTATCGCTACCGCTTAGTGATAAAGTAAAGCATTACAGCGCGATTGCATTGCATACAATAAAGCGACAACCATATGGCTCCTGCCAGTTGCCGATAACTCGGTTACAAAACATGATCATCTCATACAATAAAATTTAGCATCATGTCTTGACCATATCACATCACAACATGCCTTGCAAAAACAAGTTAGACGTCCTCTACTTTGTTGTTGCAAGTTCTACGTGGCTGCTACGGGCTTAAGCAAGAACCAATCTTACCTACGCATCAAAACCACAACGATAGTTTGTCAAGTTGGTGCTGTTTTAACCTTCGCAAGGACCGGGAGTAGCCACACTCGGTTCAACTAAAGTTGGAGAAACTGTCACCCGCAAGCCACCTATGTGCAAAGCACGTCGTGAGAACTGGTCTCGCGTAAGCGTACGCGTAATGTCGGTCCGGGCCGCTTCGTCCAACAATACCGCCGAACCAAAGTATGACATGCTGGTAAGCAGTATGACTTATATCGCCCACAACTCACTTGTGTTCTACTCGTGCAAATAACATCAACATATAAAACCTAGGCTCGAATGCCACTGTAGGGTTTCGTAGTAATTTCAAAAAAATTCCTACGCACACGCAAGATCATGGTGATGCATAGCAACGAGAGGGGGAGAGTGTGATCTATGTACCCTTGTAGATCGACAACGGAAGCGTTAACTTGGTTGATGTAGTCGTACGTCTCCACGGCCCGACCAATCAAGCACCGAAACTACGGCACCTCCGAGTTCTAGCACACGTTCAGCTCGATGACGATCCCCGGACTCCGATCCAGCAAAGTGTCGGGGAAGAGTTCCGTCAGCACGATGGCGTGGTGACGATCTTGATGTACTACCGTCGCAGGGCTTCGCCTAAGCATCGCTACAATATTATCGAGGACTATGGTGGAAGGGGGCACCGCACACGGCTAAGAATATGATCACGTGGATCAACTTGTGTGTCAAGGGGTGCCCCCTGCCCCCGTATATAAAGGATCAAGGGGAGGAGGCCGGCCGGCCCTCTATGGCGCCCCAAGGAGGAGTCCTCCTCCTAGTAGGAGTAGGACTCCTACTAGGAGGGGGAAAGAAGTGGGGAGGGAGAGGGAAAGGGGGGCGCCGCCCCCCCTCTCCTAATCCAATTCAGACCAGGGGGAGAGGAGGCGCACGGCCCACCTTTGGCTGCCCCTCTCTCTCTCCACTAAGGCCCATATAGCCCATTACTTCTCCCGGGGGGGGTTCCGGTAACCCTCCGGCTCTCTGGTTTTCTCCGAAATCACCCAGAACACTTCCGGTCTCCGAATATAGCCGTCCAATATATCAATCTTTATGTCTCGACCATTTCGAGACTCCTCGTCATGTCTGTGATCACATCCGGGACTCCGAACTAACTTCGGTACATCAAAAATCATAAACTCATAATATAACTGTCATCGAAACCTTAAGCGTGCGGACCCTACGGGTTCGAGAACAATGTAGACATGACCGAGACACGTCTCCGGTCAATAACCAATAGCGGAACCTGGAAGCTCATATTGGCTCCTACATATTCTACGAAGATCTTTATCGGTCAGACCGCATAACAACATACGTTGTTCCCTTTGTCATCGGTATGTTACTTGCCCGAGATTCGATCATCGGTATCTCAATACCTAGTTCAATCTCGTTACCGGCAAGTCTCTTTACTCGTTCCGTAATACATCATCTCGCAACTAACTCATTAGTTGCCATGCTTGCAAGGCTTATGTGATGTGCATTACCGAGAGGGCCCAAAGATACCTCTCCGACAATCGGAGTGACAAATCCTAATCTCGAAATACGCCAACCCAACATGTACCTTTGGAGACACCTGTAGAGCACCTTTATAATCACCCATTTACGTTATGACGTTTGGTAGCACACAAAGTGTTCCTCCGGCAAACGGGAGTTGCATAATCTCATAGTCATAGGAACATGTATAAGTCATGAAGAAAGCAATAGCAACATAGTAAACGATCGGGTGCTAAGCTAATGGAATGGGTCATGTCAATCAGATCATTCACCTAATGATGTGATCCCGTTAATCAAATAACAACTCCTTGTTCATGGTTAGGAAACATAACCATGTTTGATTAACGAGCTAGTCAAGTAGAGGCATACTAGTGACACTCTGTTTGTCTATGTAATCACACATGTATTATGTTTCTGGTTAATACAATTCTAGCATGAATAATAAACATTTATCATGATATAAGGAAACAAATAATAACTTTATTATTGCCTCTAGGGCATATTTCCTTCACATAGCACGGCGGTAAAACCTGTCTCGCGTAAACGTACGCGTAATGTCGGTCTGGGCCGCTTCATCCAACAATACCGCCGAACCAAAGTATGACATGCTGGTAAGCAGTATGACTTATATCGCCCACAACTTACTTGTGTTCTACTCGTGCATATAACATCAACGTATAAAACCTGGGCTCGGATGCCACTGTTGGGGAACGTAGTAATTTTAAAAAAATTCCTACGCACACGCAAGATCATGGTGATGCATAGCAATGAGAGGGGAGAGTGTTGTCCACGTACCATCTTAGACCGAAAGCGGAAGCGTTAGCATAATGCGGTTGATGTAGTCGTACATTTTCACGATCCGACCGATCAAGTACCGAACAAACGGTACCTCCTAGTTCAGCACACGTTCAACCCAATGACGTCCCTCGAACTATGATCCAGCCGAGTGTTGAGGGAGAGTTTCGTCAGCACGACGGTGTGGTGACGATGTTGATGTTCTACCGACGCAGGGCTTCGCCTAAGCACCGCTACAGTATTATCGAGGTGGACTATGGTGGAGGGGGGCACCCCACACGGCTAAGAGATCCAAGGGATCAATTGTTGTCTCTATGGGGTGCCCCCCTGCCCTCGTATATAAAGGAGCAAGGGGGGAGGTGGCCGGCCTGGGAGGAGGGCGCGCCAAGGGGGGAGTCCTACTCCCACCGGCAGTAGGACTCCTCCTTCCCTTGTTGGAGTAGGAGAGAAGGAAAGAGGGGGAGAGGAGCAAGGAAAAGGGGGCTGCACCCCTTGTCCAATTCGGACCAGAGGGGGGGCGCGCGCCCCCTTCCTTTTGGCCTCTCTCCTCTATTCCCGTATGACCCAATAAGGCCCATATACTCCCCGGCGAATTCCCGTAACTCTCCGGTACTCCGAAAAATGCCCGAATCATTCGGAACCTTTCCAATGTCCGAATATAGTCATCCAATATATCGATCTTTACGTCTCGACCATTTCGAGACTCCTCGTCATGTACCCGATCTCATCCGGGACTCCGAACTCCTTCGGTACATCAAAACTCATAAACTCATAATATAACTGTCATCGAAACCTTAAGCATGCGGACCCTACGGGTTCGAGAACAATGTAGACATGACCAAGACACATCTCCGGTCAATAACCAATAGCGGAACGTGGATGATCATATTGGCTCCCACATATTCTACGAAGATCTTTATCGGTCAAACCGCATAACAACATACGTTGTTCCCTTTGTCATCGGTATGTTACTTGCCCGAGATTCGATCGTCGGTATCTCAATACCTAGTTCAATCTCATTACCGGCAAGTATCTTTACTCGTTCCGTAACACATCATCCCGCAACTAACTCATTAGTTGCAATGCTTGCAAGGCTTTAAGTGATGTGCATTACCGAGAGGGCCCAGAGATACCTCTCCGACAATCGGAGTGACAAATCATAATCTCGAAATACGCCAACCCAACAAGTACCTTTGGAGACACCTATAGAGCACCTTTATAATCACCCAGTTACGTTGTGACGTTTGGTAGCACACAAAGTGTTCCACCGGTAAACGAGAGTTGCATGATCTCATAGTCATAGGAACATGTATAAGTCATGAAGAAAGCAATAGCAACATACTAAACGATCGGGTGCTATGCTAACGGAATGGGTCTAGTCAATCACATCATTCTCTAATGATGTGACCCTGTTAATCAAATGACAACTCATGTCTATGGCTAGGAAACTTAACCATCTTTGATTCAACGAGCTAGTCAAGTAGAGGCATACTAGTGACATACTGTTTGTCTATGTATTCGCACATGTATTATGTTTCCGGTTAATACAATTCTAGCATGAATAATAAACATTTATCATGGTATAAGGAAATAAATAATAACTTTATTATTGCCTCTAGGGCACATTTCCTTCAGCTGGAACCTGCCTGGCGTGGTACTCCAAGCAGCAATCATTTTTTGCTAGAACTAGCCGGGGCGGCGGTGCTGGAACTGACCTGACGCGGTGCTGCAACCGACAATCGGAAATGCTGGAACTAGCTTCACTGCATGCTGGAACCAAACAACCACAGTGCTACCTTGGGCTAAAGGCATAGTCCTGGCGACCGACGAACGTGTTGCAACTCGCGATCTATGATGCTACCACCGGCATGCCGAGATGCTACAACAGGCGTGGTGAGGTGTTGGCCGCTCAGCGACTAGGCGGTGCTACAACTTGCATCCAAACATGCTACGACTAGTGATCCCAAGTGCTACAACCGGCACTAATTTTTGCTACGATGACCGCGGTAACCACGCCCTCAAAATGCTGCAACTGTTGTTGCTATATGTTGGAACTGTATCGGAAGATGCTGGAGCCATGGTGACCAAGAAACCACCCACGCTGGACCATGGGACGGTGGTGACGACAGCAAGCCTCGATGGCGAGGCGAGCCAGGTAGAGGAGATCCGGCATGGAGGGCCAGGGGCAAATGCCGCAACGGGTCACCGGCGAGCTGCAACGGGCTCACGGCGACCGAGACAGTGACCATGCAGTGCTACAACCTAGACCCGGGGAGCTGCATCCTCGACTTTGTTTGGCTGGAACCTATGACCGCGGCGAGCACGACGGCCACCACTGCGAGCACGACGAGCGGGGGTGGTGGCGCAGGGCAGCTCACTGCGGGGGAGGATAGGGGTGCGGGAGAACTGACACGAGAAAGAAGGAGGGGACGACGCGGTGAGGATGGGGGAGGGGGCTGAATTGCGTAGTCTGGGACGCACACATCGTGTAGCCGCGGCCGCGGTGCAACTGCCCAAAACTTTAGGCCGGCGCATCGGCGCCTAGTACCGCCCTCTATATATTATGGGAAGCTACGATGTGTAAGCAACGTGTGTGATTCGTTTCCAAAAGAAGACACCTACGGGCAATATCTCCATTGCCATGATTACTGGCCGGAACGAGCACAGCACACGGCGGCCCGACTGGACAGATCGTGGCCTCGTGGGTATATATATCAGTCTTGTTAAGTCTTAGTTTACTAAGACTTAACAAAGTCTCAGTCGATGCTATAACGTGGTTGCCTCCATCTACGTGTCCGCGCTCTTTGGCCTGGGCTTCACCTACGTCGCCGTCCATGTCTACGTGGAAACACGCCGAAAGGAAGTACTGGTGGACTCGTGTGCTTGGAGGAGCCCCAGCGAGGAGAAGCGCCTCAAGGAGCGGCGCAAGTTCCTGCTGCTGCTCGCCACCTTCGCGGCGCTGCTTTCGAACATCACGGGGCTAGCGCCGCCGGGAGGCTTCTGAAGCGAGACCAGGCAGGTGCATGGCACCGGCGCCCCGCTGCTGCATGACAGCCCCTACATGCAAGATCCGCTACCACGCGTCCTTCTACGCCAACGCCAACTCCTCCCTCGCCATCATCATGCTGCTCATGAGCAGGACGCTGAGTGATACGTCTTCAACGTATCTATAATTTTTGATTGCTCCATGCTATATTATCTACTGTTTTGGATATTATTGGGCTTTATTATCCATGTTTATATTATTTTTGGGACTAACCTATTAACCGGAGGCCCGGCCCAGAATTGTTGTTTTTTGCCTGTTTTAGGGTTTCGAAAAAAAGGAATATCAAACGGAGTCCAAATGGAATGAAACCTTCGGGGACGTGATTTTCTCAACGAACAAGACCCGGGAGACTTGGACCCTACGTCAAGAAAAGAAAAGAGGAGGCCACGAGGTAGAGGGGCGCGCCTACCTACACTAGGCGCACCCTCCACCCTCTTGGGGCCCCTGTTGCTCCACCGACGTACTCCTTCCTCCTATATATATCCACGTACCCCCAAACAATCAGATACGGAGCAAAAAACCTAATTCCACCGCCGTAACTTTCTGTATCCACGAGATCCCATCTTGGGGCCTATTCCGGAGCTCCGTCGGAGGGGGCATCTATCACGGAGGGTTTCTACATCAACACCATAGCCCCTCCGATGAAGTGTGAGTAGTTTACTTCAGACCTACGGGTCCATAGTTAGTAGCTTGATGACTTCTTCTCTTTTTTGGATCTCAATACAAAGTTCTCCCCCTCTCTTGTGGAGAACCATTCGACGTAATCTTCTTTTTGCGGTGTGTTTGTTGAGATCGATGAATTGTGGGTTTATGATCAACTCTATCTATGAACAATATTTGAATCTTCTCTGAATTCTTTTATGTATGATTGGTTATCTTTGCACGTCGCTTCGAATTATCAGTTTGATTTGGCCTACTAGATTGATCTTTCTTGCAATGGGAGAAGTGGTTAGCTTTGGGTTCAATCTTGCGGTGTCCATTCTCGGTGACAGTAAGGGCAGCAAGGCACGTATTGTATTGTTGCCATCGAAGGTAACAAGATGGATTTTTTTTTCATATTGCATGAGTCTATCCCTCTACATCATGTCATCTTGCTTAAGGCGTTACTCTGTTTTTAACTTAATACTCTAGATGCATACTGGATAGCGGTCGATGAGTGAAGTAATAATAATAGATGCAGGCAGGAGTCGGTCTATTTGTCTCCGATGTGATGCCTATATACATGATCATACCTAGATATTCTCATAACTATACTAAATTCTGTCAATTGCTCAACAGTAATTTGTTCACCCACCGTAGAATACTTATGCTCTTGAGAGAAGCCACAAGTGAAACCTATGGCCCCCGGGTCTATCTCTGTCATATTAATCTCCTACTACTTAGTTATTTCCTTTGCTATTTACTTTGTCTTTATTTTACTTTGCATCTTCATCATAAAAATACCAAAAATATTATCTTATCATATCTATCAGATCTCACTCTCGCAAGTGGCCTTATAGGGACTAACAACCCCTATTTGCGTTGGTTGCGAGGATTTATTTGTTTTGTGCAGGTGCGAGGGACTCGCGCGTAGCCTCCTACTGGATTGATACCTTAGTTCTCAAAAACTGAGGAAAATACTTACGCTACTTTACTGCATCATCCCTTCCTCTTCGGGGAAAACCAACACAGTGCTCAAGAGGTAGCACTGAGCGGCCTCCTCGCCGGCTCGTACGCGTTGCCGGTGTGTGTCCTGGTGGAGCTGCTGGGACCCATGGCCGCCTACGCTACGCGCCGCAATCACATTCACATGCGAAGGACGGCGTATGTGGCTCGGCACCTTTGAGACGCCCGGGCTCGCCACGCGCGTATGAGCCGATCTATCCCAGTGTTGTAGAATTATGTTGTTTGAAATGTTTAATGTTGAACGAGATTCACTTAAAATGTGAATGAATCATGTTAAAGTTTTCTCTCTCCTACCCTACATGGGTTTTTACATCACCAGTTGGAGATGCTCTTGGTGAACATGACCACCCTAAATACTGTATTACAAACCCATTTAAGCACAAACGTAACAATTACTTGCCTACTACTTTCTGGCTTTTGGGTATGATTCAAGGCATACATAATCACATGATAATGACAAATTTTACGAGGACAACGGGTGTTTATTGTTCCATTAGGTCCGCCCCTTTCTTCTCTGCCAGCTGCTTGAAAGTAAGAGGCATGGTAAACTGCGCCGGGCCATGGAAGAACGCCTCGGCGGCCATCTCAGCAGCCCGCTGGGTGGCGTGCACCCAGTCCCAGTACACGTAGCCATCACGGTCGCCGCAGAGGTTCGAGGTGGGCAGGCAACGGGCCTCCCCGCCGAGCCTCCCGCTCCCGCAGCACGCGCTGGTCGCGTTCACGAAGCCTTGAGCCTGCGGGTCAGCGATGAGGGCTTGCCTGTGGGCAAAGCCGTCGGCGAGGGAGCAGGCGAGGCCCGGCAGCCTGGGCGCTAGGTCGGCGAGGAAGGACTCGAGGGCGCCATTGAACCCGGCCGCTAGCTCGTTTGTGCCGTCGTTGCATGCGCCGGTCGCGTCGTGCGCGCGGACCATTGGGATACACCCGGACAGGCCAACGTTGATGATGCCGATCTTCCTCGCGCCCATCATGTACAGATCCTGCATAGTATTAGAAAACAGAAATGGTTGGTGCCCACGATGAAGCATGTACTGGTACGGTGGTACCTAACGTGATGTCGGCGACGAAACAACTTGGTTGGCTTGTGTTTCGACGTGAGCTGGAGGAATAATGCGGGATGGATGGATGTTCAACGAGGTAAATAACTGTACTAGCAGCTTGCTCATGTCGAATGGAAGTATTGGACCTGCTTCGACAACGGGATGTTGTTTCCGGTGCTCTGCATCCGGCCCGGCCACACGCACGGGCACGGATCAATCAAGTCAAATGATATAAAACACTGACAGTTTCCAAAAGAAAAATGTATCTCTCGATCTAGATCTTCGAAAAAAAACTCTCGATCTGGCTCAACTTTACTAGTACTTACCGTTGAATCGAGAATCCCAGCTCCTGCAGATGCATAGCTTACACCTCTAAGCAGAGCAGTGCCGATCAGACGACGATGAGCTTTCAGCGACAGATAAGCCGGAGGGCTCGTCTCGAACCCTAGATTCTTGCTGCATGCATGAGTAACTGTTAGAATTGTATTGAATATTATTGTACAAGGTAGGTTACAGTTAGACTTGATTTTGGACTGTGTATAGACATGGTAGGAGTTGTGTTCTAATAGGACATCTGTATCCTAGGCCTCTCATATATATCAAGGGTAGACACACGATGTAACCCATGCCAACATAATAGCACGGGCACGCGGGGGAACCGGCGGCGTGTGCCGGCACCCGAACGGCCGGGGTGCGGTATTGTGACGGTGTTATGGGAAGGAGCGCCCGTAGTCATATGCCCCGGGGATGTAGCCATATCGATGAACCTCGTTAACAAATCTCGGTGTCGTACTTGTGTGATTGCTTGATCCTCGGTAGATCGACGAAGCGCCTCGAATTTATTCTAATAAATGGTATCATAAGCTAGGTTGTTCGGAGGCTGTGGATTGTTGATCTAGAAGATGGTGTCGAAAAGTTGATCGCTCGGGAGAGTTCAGCAGGAGATTGGATAGAGTCGAGATAGCAAGGTGATCCCAGGATTGCAGACGAGCGATCGACCGGGATACATCGGTACTTGGGAAGCAATTGAATCAAGCGAGACAGCGTATGTAGCAGCAGGCGGCATCAGCAAGATCGAGCCTCAGATCAAAGGCGGCGGCGAACTCGTGTATGGCAGGCAGCGTCCTTGGGTTTGACATCTCGACGAGTTTGGAAGCAGGCGGAGTTCTCAGCGGCGGCGCGGCGTATAGCGCAAGCAGCAGGTCAAATCGGATCATTCGATCCGATCAAAACCAGGGCAGCGTGCGAGAGAAGTCCAAGGCCATGGTGTGATGGCGGCTGCAATCCCAGTAGCGGCCGAGGCAGCAGCAGCGCAGGCGGATGGCATCCGGTCTGCCTGAGGCATCTACAGGCTGGCGTGTGAGGCGTGCAGCGGAGGCTACTATCCTACGAATTAGCTATATGTCAGTCAGCTGAAAATTCCTTTTCTGGTCAGTCGATTTTGTGACCCTTTGATTTTGCTTTAAGATGTGTGCTGTTTTCTATTTTTTTCTGTGTCATTTTGGTGATGAATTTAGCTCTGTGGAATTGATTGACCCCTATTTTGGGTCAGTTGAATTGCTTCATGGGCTTGTTTTTGTTTTTCTGGGATCCGTTTTTCTTTTTCTTTTTTCCTTTCTTGGTTTTTTTTTTGTTTTTGTGGGTTTTTGGCTGGGTGTAATTATATACATACAAATATGTGCCAAAATTTCATGATTATGTGATTATTTTGGCACATTATGATAAAATGCAATTTTGGTGCAAAGTTGTGTGCACGTTTTTTTTAATTCTCTCCTCTTCTTAAAGAAATACCAACACCACTAGTTCATTTTTTCAGGAAAAATCATTATTTCGATAATGTTTTACTCTTTACTTATTTTTATTCTACTTTAAGGTTAATACCAATTCCACTATTCATTTTTTTCTCAGATTTTGTTTTTGCAAAAGTTCAACTTTTATATGCATATTCTTGCATATTTTTTGAAGCGCAATTTTATGTATATTTCATGTAAATTTTGTCAGTGTTTGTTTTAGATTCTTTTTCCCATTTTCTTTGTTCTTAAATGGTAATACCAATGCCACTAAATCATTCTTTGCTAGGAAATTTAATTCTTTCGTTTGTGGGTATTTTTGCTTTTTTTTATTTCTGTTTTCTGTTTCTATGCATTTTTTCTTTCTTTCTTTTATTGATTATATTTTTTGTTTTTGTGGGTTTTTGGCTGAGTGTAATTATATACAAACACATACTATATAATATGTACCAAAATTTCATGATTATATGATTATTTTTGCATATTACAATAATGCAATTTTGATGAAAAGTTGTGCGCAAGTTTTTTTATTTTTCTTTCTTCTTCAAGAAAAATACATTATTTCAATTACACTATATGTAAATTATAGTATAATGCAGAAAATGCACTGTTATACGCTTATTCTTTTCATATTTCAAAAAGTGCAATTTCAGTGCAAATTGTGTGCATGTTTTGAAAGTTTTTTCTTTTTTATTTTCTTTCTGCTTAAACTGTTCCGTTCTTTCTTAGAAAACTGCATTATTTCTGCTTAAAAGGGCAATACCAATGCCACGAATTCAATCATCATAGAAAACATTTTTTTTATTTTGTTTCAGTTTTTATAACATTTTTATTATTTTTTTTTATTTTCCTTTTGTAAGGGTAATACCGATGTCACTAATCCATTACTTTTGAGAAAACACTTTTTTTGTGGAAATCTCACTATAATATGCTCATTTTTACTTTATTTTTTATTTCTGTTTTCTATTTCTATGAGTTTTATTTTACCTTTTTTCTTTCATTTATTGGTTATTTTTTTGTTTTTTGTGCATTTTTGGCTCACTGTAATTATATAAAAACAAATACTATAAAATATGTGCCAAAATTTCATGATTATATGATTATTTTTGCATATTACGAGAAAGTGCAATTTCAGTGCAAAGTTATGCGCAAGTTCTTTTTAATTTTCTTTCCTCTTAAAGGAAATACATTATTTCTGTTACACTATGTGTAAATTATAGTAGAATGCAAAAATTGCACTATTATATGCTTATTATTCGCATATTTCAAAAAGTGCAATTTCAGTGCAAATTGTGTGCAAGTTTTGAAAGTTCTTCCCTTTTCATTTTCTTTCTTCTTAAAGGGTTTCATTCTTTCTTAGAAAACTTTATTGTTTTGAGTTTTGTTTTAGTTTATTCTGAAAGGGTTTCACTTATTTTTAGAAAACTTCATTATTTTATTTCATTTTTTCTTTCATCGGGAAGGGTAATACCAATGCCACGAATTCTTTCTTTCATAGAAAACTTCTTTTTTATTTTTTAGTTTTTATTTCTTTTTTTACTTTGTTTTAGTTTTGATTTTCTTTTCTTTTGTAAGGATAACATCGATGTCCCTAATCCATTACTTCTTAGGAAACACTTGTTTTTGGAGATATCACTATTATACGCTCATTTTTGCATAGTAATAATACATTTTATATATACACGTATGTATATGTTTTTATATGTATAAAATAAATATACATATTGTTTGCCAACATGTGAGATTTTTCTTTTATTGAGCAAAGCCAATATGTGTGAGAGTGCTATTCATCGATCATCTACAAAGGCTTGTCCAACAATATACTAGAGCAGCCGTAATCATTGTACAAAAAAGTAGACTCGCTTGGCAGTACTGGACTGCAGCTTGCACCTGTGCGTTGGGCTTCTGTTGCTGCAACTACCGTAACTGGACTGCCTAATTAATTAGGCTCGAGTGAAACAGTTTGAGGTCAATCGACTGACCCAAGAAAAAATCAGTCGATTGACCAGTAGCCAGTCCCACTATCCTAGCTGTTCGGCTGAGCGGAACGCCGAGTCTGGACGTGGTGCGCTAGGCGGCGGGCAATGGATCGATGCGCAGCGGAGCACACATGAATCCGTGGAGAGCTACAGGGCTGGTTTCAGTGCAGGTTGGAGGTACGTGAGAACACTGGAACGTGAAGCTACGTGAAGAGATTTGTTTAAGGAAAAAGTCTGGTTCCGGGAGGCTTTGCAGTGTGTCAGAACATGAAAATAGCTGCCCATATCGAGTTTAGATCATGAGAAAGGAAAGAACAAGGAAGATTGCAAAGGTGGTCAAGCACGTGTATTGTTTACTGTTGAGCTGAGAGTTTGAGCTAGTTGTTACACGGGCACAAGGCTATGAGGGACTACTTTTTGGGATTCTTTGCTTTGTACATGGATTGGAGACGGCATGGCAGTAGTGATGTTGTTCAGCTAAGTCAAAAGGGAACCGAAGACGGCGACAAGCGTATAAGGCTCGGAGGAGTCTGGAGTGTGTCGTGGCAGGATCATGCATACATAGGGCGTCAAGGCAATGCACAGATGTGCGGGTGGACACGACGCGGGGTGGAGCATGGTTGCAGTCGGATAATTTCGGCTGGGTCGGACTAGACAGTCTGGCGGATCGACGTGGATGTTGGTCAAAGCAGAAGACGGTGGTGATTTCAGCGACGACGACATAGGAGCGTGATGCTGATGATGGCCGACTTCTGGTGCGTGGAAACACGTGGTGCAGGCCTGAGGGCTTGTGCGGCTTCGACAAGACTATGGCGCGGGGTTGATTCAAGGCAGTCTACACATGAGAGATTGAAGTCAACCGGGCGCGGGGTAGCATGGCGCAGCTACATGGAGTCATGTTGAAGGTGGAGCTGGAGTTTGACGGAAGACTTCACTCTGTGCTGATGGAGGGGCTACAGTGTAAGATATCGGAGAATCGAAGCCTATTTCAGCGGGATAGCGAGAGACACGTGGATCGGACTTGGTACCAATGGTTTGATGGAGACGTGATACTCGGCATCGGTCGGTGATGATCGGTGGTTCTCTGCAGTGGGGGTTGAGGCAGTGTGGGCTAGCTACCCGGGAGACTCGACCAGGACAGCAGAGGCTCGACGCGGTGATAGCGGCGAGGCGTGCGGTAAGCATGGGACACAGCGACAGGCCAAGGCATTGGTGGTCAGACATGTGGTCAGACAAATTGAGCAGGGGGTGCTGAGGCAGTGTTGACGAATACCGGATTCAAGTTGGTGACTGGGTCTATCGGTGCCGGTTGATGGACATAAGTTGACCATGGAGAATCTGAGAAAGTGACGGAAAGTCTGAAATTGTCAAAAACAAAAAGAGTACATGGCCGTATATTCTGTGGTGTTCGGTGCACATGGCAAAGTGCGGGTGACAAGTACAGAAGGAGATGGAGTGCTATAGCTGTGGGACATGTCAGAGACTATCCAGGGAAAAGGGTGAGACAACTGTGAATTTGACTCAAAGTGACACAGGGCGACGGTAAAATTCCTTCAAGTTTCAGACAAGCAGTCAAGAAAGAGCGGTGACGTTGAGTTCAGGTAACTCTTATATGTGGCGTTCAATATATGAGTTGTTCATTTTTCACGCAGACAGTGGTCGGTGTGTGATGTCGTTGAACGGATACTCCGGAAGTTGGAAGCACAAAGTAGAGTAACGAGGAACTTAATTTTTGCTCGAGTGTTGACTGTGACGAAGACAAGAAGGGACTACAGTTGCAGGTGGAGTCACATTGAGTCTGAGAGTAGCAGCGGTGCTCATGGCGTATCTCAAGTCCAATGTACATGAAGGTTCGACGCATGGATGAATCCAAGGTGGTGGGGAATATTCGCCAAGGTGGAGTTTGTTAGAATTGTGTCGAATATTATTGTACAAGGTAGGTTACAGTTGGACTTGGTTTTGAACTGTGTGTAGACGGGGTAAGAGTTGTGTCCTAATAGGACACCTGTATCCTAGGCCTCTCATATATATCGGGGGTAGACATACGATGTAACCCATGCCAACATAATAGCACGGGCACGCGGGGGAGCCGACGGCGTGTGGCGGCACCCGGGCGGCCGGGGTGCGGTATTGTGACGGTGTCATGAGGAGGAGCGCCCGTAGTCATGCCCCGAAGATGTAGCCATATCGGTGAACCTCGTTAACAAATCTTGCTGTCGTGATTGTGTGATTGCTTAGTCCTTGATAGATCGACGAAGCGCCTCGAATTTATTCTAACAGTAACATTGCTGAATCAATATATCATCATCTTCTAGACTTCTACCAACAATTGATATGATGGATCGATCGACGTACCAATGAAGTCGGCCACATTGTAGCCATTGCTGAACCTTCCGGTGGGCTTAGGTCCTCCGGGTCCAGGGAAGTCGACGCCATGGAAGGGCTTGTTGGCCCTTGGGACACTTTCTCCTGGTAAGTAGTTGTTGTTGCCCACGTCCAGTGACGAGTCCCCGAGCACGTAGACCGCCGGCACAGCTCTCGCCGTCTTGCCAGGCCGGAACCCGGCAAGAGCACTGAGCACCATGACAAGGCCAGCAACAACACCCTTCATTGTAACAAGCAAGCTAGCCCAGACTACGATTGCGGGAAGCGGGATGATCTCACACATCCATGGTGGATTACTCGGATTAGAATGATCCAACACAGAGCTCAAGATCAAGTAGAGGAAGCAAGGAGGAAGAAGAGGGATAGCACGCCTATCCCCAGCACAACAGCTCTTTAAAATCAAGCACGCACGCACACTTACAGACGGGTCCAACCGGCTTCTGCGCGTGCGTGGAGCGTCTTTGGCCATGTTCTGCTTCAGCCTCCTCTGCTCTCTTCGCTGCTGCAATATGGGCCATGCGCTTCTCCCATTTCTTGTGCGTCCGGCGTCGGCGTGTGATACATTCATCTCATGCCCATGTGGCCTCCATGCCTGCCTTGCGAGTGTACAGCTAGCTAGGTGCCACGGCCGTATTTTGCTATTCAACCACTACTCAACATTGATTGCAATTAAGGTAGGTAATGGCAAGGGGAAACTGCTTATATTCCTAAACTAGTACTCCCTCCGTTTCGAATTACTTGTCTTGGATTTGTCTAAGACAAGTAATTTAGTGCTAGATACATTCGTATCTAGATAAATCTAAGACAAGTAATTCAGAACGGATGGAGTAGTGGTCAGCCCAACGTGCTTGTTTTGATAGCAAATCTTACCGTTGAGTAGGTAGAAAACAAGTTTTTATCCAATTTTTGGTAAACCAATTTAAACATTATTATTTTTAAACAAAACCAGTTTAAATATTTGAGCCAAATGGAAAGAAGGATCGGTGATACATAACTAACGAACTGGATGTTGCCTCAACTTGTCATCCTTGCTCACCTTGGTGCCTAAAGTTGTAAAATGCATGAAACTAGTGCTCGAACTTGTTCAGGCATGCAAATACGGTGCCTCCATCCGTATCCAGACGTACATCCAGCCCGCGTGGCGGTGGGACACCTGTCCGTGGCTAAGAGCAGGGAAGGCGCTGGGTGGCTCGAGCGTGAGGAACTTTTTGTACAAAACCCCCCTCATATTTTATTTAGTCATGCAGGAAAACCTCAAACTTTTAAGTTTTATTTTCATTTTTTCATTTTTTCTATTTCTAATTTTCATATTATTTTTACCGTTGAAAACTAGAAATGCAAGAAAAAATTACAACTTCCATAAACATAAAGAAAATGTTTCACGTGTATTAACAAATTATAACATGTATTTTAAAAATGTTTGTATTGAATTAAACAAATTGGCAATGTGTATTTAAAAAAATCAATTTGGACTAAAAAATTATTCTGTACCATTTTGAATAAATGTATTAAAAATCTCAACACAATACTTTTTAATGCAGGTTGAATAGGTTACAAAATACAACGTTGTCAATTTATTAATAATTAGGTATTTTAGAAATACAATGAATATAAAGAATAATAGTGTGTGCGTGTGGTCTCGACTGATCATACATAAATTTATACAACAATTTCTAATATAGGTTGACCTCTTTCAATCCCCATAAAATTTTGAAAAAGTTCATGTCTACCTCTTAAAAGTACACAATAATGAAAATAGGAAAATACTTAAAATAAAAAATAATTGCATTTTGTATTTTTTATATGGGAAAATTTACGTCCCATGAAAATTAACAGGAACTTGAAAAAAAAGATATATAACGCATTAGGAAAATTATAGAGCGATAAATTTACGTCCCATGAAAATTAACAGGAACTTGAAAAAAAAGATATATAACGCATTAGGAAAATTATAGAGCGATACGTGAAAAGTGTTTACATAGTTTTCTAGCTAAGAGGTGAACGCAATGCATATTTTGGCTGAGTGGACATGATCAAGCCGTGGTAGACCAGGAGGTGCCAGGTTTTAAATCCATCCATGATGATTTTTTCCATGTTATTTCTCGTATTTGAGGTCTTTCCTATGTGATTAAATAAATATAAGGATTTTCCGGTAAAAAAAAACTCACGCACAGAGTACGCATCACTTTTCCCCTCTCAGCCACTTACAAGTGGGTCACCACCACGCTAGCATGCCACGCGGGCTGGACGTATATTCGGATACGGAAGAGTCATTGTATTTGCATGACCGGACAAGTTCGAGCAACCGTTTTATGTATTTTACAACTTTAGACACCAAACTGACCGTGCAGGACAAGTTGAAACATCAAAAGTAAAAGTAAAGACGACATAATTGCGCCAACAATGATGTTCCAAATAGAGATATAGTGTAAATTCCCCTATTTTCTGCGATGAATCCAGCATACATTTTCAATTGTGCTACATTGCATACCCATTCAATTCAGCGGCTGGCGGGCTGTGCTATGCCGTCGCGACCCTTTCTGGACTTAGTCAGAGAAGGCTGTGTGAGTATCACCGTATCTTCGTTCTTCGCCACTTAAGTGCTCAAATAAAGCTCACATCTGTTGACGAATTCAATCAAAAGACAGAAAAGTACGTAGGTCCAAACGTATTGACATCCCACTCTAGAAATTAGCAACCCGTAGCTCTCAAAGCTGACACACAGAAAATACTTACTCTGATACACGGTGATCAATATTGAAGCTTTCTCACATCTACTACTACATAACTATCTATATATACCTTGGCTTGGCAATTGCCATATCAGACTCCATCATTCACGGTTAGCCAGCTCTCCCATCCCGCAAGATCATCAACACCACATTGCAGGAGATATATAGCCTCGCCTGACATGGCATCCAAAACCGTCGAGATCCACCGTGTTGGCGCGGAGGTATTCCGCGGCGACGACGCCGTGTGCAGGAAGAAGTCGGTGGAGGTGCTGGCGGAGCTGGGCCTCCCGACGGGCCTGCTGCCCCTGGAGGATATGGAGGAGTTCGGGTACAACCGCGTGGCCGGCTTCATGTGGCTGGTGCAGAGGAAGAAGACGGAGCACACCTTCAAGAAGGTGAAGCAGACCGTGTCATACGCCGGGGAGGTGACGGCCTTCGTCGACCCGGGGAAGCTGAGGAAGATCACCGGCGTGAAGACCAAGGAGCTGTTCCTGTGGCTCAGCGTGGTGGAGGTGTCTGTTGTTGAGAGCGTGACGGCCCCTGGTAAGGTCACCTTCAAGACCGGCACTGGTCTGTCCGATACCTTTGATGCAGCTGCTTTTGCGCTTGGGGAATGAGTGGTTGTGCTGTGCTATATATAGTTGCACAAGTTTGTTTGTGCCAGATACAATACTTATAAACCGTTGCGATGCTTGTGAGCAGGTGTCCTTGTTCCATGCATATGCATGCCTGGATGAATGAATAGAAAGAGAGTGCCGCTCGATCGATCCTGCCTCCCGCGCGAGACCAAACCTCGTAGCGCTCGCTCGCTCACGTCGTCATCATACTTTTACTTTCATATATAGAAGAAGAAACGCGTGGAATCAAATGAACAAAGCAAAGAAAGGAAACGCGCGCGTGCTCAAGCTGGCCGGTGCGTTAGCTGCGGAATTAATTCATTCATTCTCTCGCCTCCCATCCCAGGACAGGACAGGACAGGAATGAATTTCTTTTTTTTTTCTTTCTTCAGCGGCTTCCCGGGAAGGGAAGGAATTCGTACGCACGGCGCCCCCGTGCGGACATGCCGGCGGCGGTCGATCACTTCATCCTTTTCTTTCGTCCTTTTCTTTCTGATTGAGATTGAAACACGGACGGACACATCTTCGAACGCATGCATGCAACTCAGCTAGGAGTACAGTACACGAATGGCCGTCGCAGCCGACACTACCGTGTCGCCGTCGCCGTCGCCATCGACAAGCAAGCTCCAAACTGGTGTGTTGGTGATGCAGGTTGCTGAGAGGATTGTAGTCTAGGCGAAGAGATAACTAGCGCTTGTTCTCCACGCGCGCAAGGGGTTTCCGGGAGAGTGGTCGTGATGTAGTAGATAGGTAAATAGCAGTGACCCATCCTTGTCCCTCTGGCGTCTCATGCCTGAATCTGTTGTTTGAATATCGATTTATCTCAAATATTGTTATGCCATCAATTTGTGTTGTGTCCATTAGAGAGACCTGATTGTTGTTTGAATATTAATGCAGAGGGAACTCACACACTGAAGGGAATTGGTTATCAAGCTGAAGTGGCTTGACATCAATATCATCCAGCAGTCGGTACACGGTGTGATGATCTAGGCTCCCCAGGACTGCCTCTTCGGCTCTAAGCCTCTAACTACTTAGGTGAGTACCTGGTATCTCCGTCCTCCTCTATTTCGCCTCTCTACCATGCTCTAGGAGCTATGGCTGTTGTGTGTTGGCCATCGAGCCGAAGTTCATATTTTCCATGATTTGGTTCAGTGGTGATTTCATGTTCATGCTCTAGCTTGGTTGTGGTGTTGATGAAATACTAGGGATTGGGCTTGTTAAATTGTGATCCAAAATATATCGTGTTGGACTAGACGTAGTACAACCGGTGTGGGCTTTTGCATTGGTATCGACGCGTACGAGTACAACTCGTTTACTTGTCCTCCAAGGACTCTCATGTATTGCTCTCATATATACCCCATGTAGTCGCACCTAAAACGGTCTGTCGTCCCGTGCTTGTAATACTCCTCCTCATAGTGATTGCACCTTCGTGCGTCCGTGGTTTTCTCCCGCAAAGGTTTCCACGTAAAAATCCATGTCTCTTTGTCTCGTTTATTCTCGTTATTATGTAACAAGTGGTATCAGAGTCAAGTTTCAGATACGAGATTTAATACGAGACTTGTCCTCCAAGGACTCTCATGTATTGCTCTCATATATACCCCATGTAGTCGCACCTCAAACGGTCTGTCGTCCCGTGCTTGTAATACTCCTCCTCATAGTGATTGCACCTTCGTGCGTCCGTGGTTTTCTCCCGCAAAGGTTTCCACGTAAAAATTCATGTCTCTTTGTCTCGTTTATTCTCGTTATTATGTAACAAGTGGTATCGGAGTCAAGTTTCAGATACGAGATTTAATACGAGAGTTAGGGTTGCGGTCTGTCCGCCGCAGCCATCTTCCGCGATCCGTCGAAACAGAAGACAGATCGCTGCAGCAGCCGCTGTTGAAACCCAGACTGACAGGAAATCGATCTGCGCTGCTGTCCCGCCTACAAAGCCCTGCGCTATTGGAGCCGCTCTATCGATCCGCCGAGCCACGCGTTGCTGCGAGCGCACGCATTAATCCGCCGAGTCGCCGTCCATCAGTAGTACTACTTCCAGTACTAGTACACACGCGCGAGAATCAAGGCCTGGTTGATCTGCTAGTAGCCTAGCTACTTTTCACGTGAAGCCATCACGTCAACTCCTTTTGCTCTTCGGTTGCTACATCCACCCGAAGCTACCAGGTCCTATTTATCCTACTATCTGTTTGATCTGCATATTAAATTCTGTCAAGAATTTTTTCTTTCGGCTTGTACTACTTTGTGCACAGTTTATCAACTCATGGCATCCATGAAGTACGATTTTTCGCTGCTGGATCGTGACACAAGGTTTACCCTATGGCAAGTCAAGATGCGGGCGTTGTTGGCACAGGCCGACTATGATGTAGCACTGAATAGTTTTGGGAAGAACCGAATTGAGGACTGGACTGCTGAGGAGAAAAGAATTGATTGTAAGGCTTTGTCACAAATTCAACTCCATTTGCATAATAATATTTTGCAGGAAGTTTTGAGCGAGAAAATTGCCGCCGCTCTATGGTTAAAGCTGGAAGGGATTTGCATGACTAAAGACCTCACCAGCAAGATGCATCTGAAGCAAAATTTATTCCTGCACAAGTTACCCGAGGGAGTTTATGAAGCTTTGAAATCTAAGAAGAAGATGAAATTAATGGTGCCTCATAATGGTTCGAGTTCATCCCAAGCCGAGGGATTATCTGTTCGTGGCAGGGCAAAGGAAAAGAACTCCAATAATGGAAACAGAGGCAAAAGTAAGAACGGCTACAGGGGCCGGTCGCAATCCAGAGACAAGAAATATTGCATGTATTGCAAGAGAGACGGGCATGACATCTCTGAGTGTTTCAAGTTGCAGAACAAGGAAAAGAGGAAAGGTAACAAACAAGGTGAAAATTCTGCTAACGTTGCTCGTGATGATAGTTCCGATGATGGTCTTGTCGTTATTGCTGGATGTGTTGAGACCAATGATGAGTGGGTACTTGACACTACATGCACTTTTCATATGTGTCCACATAGAGATTGGTTTAATACTTTTGATTCCACTACTTCTGCTGGTTCCGTTTTGGGTTTTGATAATTCACCATGCAAGATTGAAGGCATAGGTTCTATTCGAATCAAGATGTTTGATGGCATAATCAGAACTTTGACAGATGTTCGGTATATTCCGAAGATGAAGAGAAATCTTATTTCTATGAGTGCCCTTGATGCAAAGGGGTACAAATACTCAGGTGGAGATAGTGTTTTGAAGGTCACCAAAGGTTCCCTTGTTGTGATGAAAGGTGACTTAAGTTCGACCAATGGTCTTTATTACCTTCGAGGTTCTACCGTTTCTGGTAACGCTACTCCAGTTATTTCAAAGAATTCTGATTGTGATGCTGCTAATCTTTGGCATATGCGTCTTGGACATATGAGTGAACTTGGTTTGGCAGAGTTAAATAAGAGAGGTCTTCTTGATGGATATGAACCTGGTAAATTGAAATTTTGTGAGCATTGTATCTTCGACAAACACAAGAGGGTGAAATTCAACACTTCGACTCATACAACTGAAGGTATTCTTGATTATGTGCATTCTGATTTATGGGGACCATCTCGCAGAAAGTCACTAGGTGGTGCTAGTTACATGCTGACTATAATTGATGATTATTCGAGAAAAGTTTGGCCTTATTTCTTGAAGCATAAACATGAAGCATTCTCAGCATTTAAGGAATGGAAGATTATGATTGAAAGACAAACTGAAAAGAAGGTAAAGATACTTCGCACTGATAATGGTATGGAATTCTGTTCTAAACAATTTAAGAATTATTGCAAGTCTGAAGACATTGTCAGACATTACACCGTTCCTTATACTCCTCAACAAAACGGTGTTGCTGAGCGTATGAACAAGATCATTATTTTCAGAGCCCGTTGCATGTTGTCCAATGCAGGTTTGCATAGGCGTTTTTGGGCTGAGGCCGCTTCCACTGCTTGTTATCTCATTAACCGTTCACCATCTATTGCTCTTAATAAGAAAACTCCAATTTAGGTATGGTCTGGTTCACCTGCTGATTATTCATAGTTGAGAGTTTTTGGTTGCACTGCTTATGCTCATGTTGATAATGGAAAGTTGGAGCCTAGGGCTGTTAAGTGCATCTTTCTTGGTTATAAGTCTGGTGTTAAAGGTTTTAAATTATGGAATCCTGAAATCCAGAAGATTATTATTAGCAAAAATGTTATCTTTAATGAATCTGCTATGTTACATGATGTTTCACCTACTAATGTTCCTGTTGAGAGTGAACAACAGCCTCCTATTCAGCAGCCTACTGTTCAGGTGGAGCATGTTATTGACTCAGGTGATACATCTAGTAATGAAATTGTTGATGCACATGATGAACCCGTCGTTAATGATGATCATGTCACTCCCACTCCAAATCAGCCTATTGTTCCGCCCAGTTGGAATCTTGCACGTGATAGAGTTAGATGGGGTATTAATAAACCAGACAGGTTAATTGAAGAGTGCAATATTGTTTCTTTTGCTTTATCTGTTGCAGAAGAAATTGAAGGTAATTCTGAGCCTTCTTCATATTCCGAGGCTATTATTTCTGGTGATAGTAATAATTGGATGACCGCTATGCATGATGAGATGGAATCACTTGAAAAGAATGGCACTTGGGATTTAGTAAAATTGCCTAGAGAGAAGAAACATATTCGTTGCAAGTGGGTTTTCAAGAGGAAAGAAGGTGTTTTTCCTAATGATGAGACAAGATATAAAGCAAGGTTAGTTGCTAAAGGTTACAGTCAGATTTCAGGTACTGCCTATAACGAAGTCTTTTCTCCTGTTGTGAAGCATAGCTCTATTCGCACTTTACTTAGTATTGTTGCCATGCATGATCTTGAGCTTGAGCAATTGGATGTTAAAACTGCATTCTTACATGGAGAATTAGAAGAGGATATTTATATGAAACAACCTGAAGGTTTTGTTATTCCTGGAAAAGAAAAGCTTGTCTGTAAGTTAAAGAAATCTTTTTATGGATTGAAGCAATCCCCTAGACAGTGGTACAAGAGATTTGACACCTTTATGATCTCTCAAGGTTTCAAAAGGTCTAATTATGATAGTTGTGTTTATTTGAAAACTGTCAAAGGTTCAACTATTTATTTGCTCCTTTATGTGTTGATGATATGCTAATTGTTGCAAAGAGTATGTCAGATATTGATGAACTAAAGAAGCCATTGAGTAATGAATTTGAGATGAAGGATTTGGGTGCAGCAAAGAAAATACTTGGCATGGAAATATCCAGAGATAGACCGTCTGGAAAAGTGTATCTAAGTCAGAAGGGATATATTGATAAAGTTCTTCGTTGTTTTAATATGCATAATGCCAAGCCAGTAAGTACTCCGTTAGCTGCACACTTCAAATTATCACCAGCTTTATGTCCTAAGTCAGATGCCGATATTGAGTACATGTCTAGAGTTCCCTATTCAAGTGCAGCTGGTTCACTTATGTATGCCATAGTTTGTTCTCGTCCGGATTTATCATATGCATTGAGTGTTGTCAGTAGATACATGGCTAATCCTGGAAAGGAACATTGGAAAGAAGTTCGGTGGATTTTCAGATACCTGCGAGGTACTTCTAATACGTATTTACAGTTTGGGAAAACTAGAGATGGACTTGTTGGTTTTGTTGATTCTGATTTTGCCGGTGATTTGGATAAGAGAAGATCACTCACAGGTTATGTTTTCACCATTGGTGGTTGTGTTGTGAGTTAGAGAGCAACCTTGCAGTCTATTGTGGCTTGTTCCACTACTGATGCCGAGTATATGGCTATTTCTGAGGCATGCAAAGAAGTTATCTAGTTGAGAGGTTTGTACACTGAGCTTTGTGGAGACTCATCTTGCCCTACCGTATTTAGTGACAGTCAAAGTGTTATATATCTTACAAAGAATCCAATGTATCATGAGAGAACAAAGCACATTGATGTCAGATATCACTATATTCGAGATGTTGTTGCTGAAGGTGATTTGAAGGTATGCAAGATAAGTACTGATGATAATCCTGCTGATATGATAACAAAGTCAGTTTCGACCAATAAGTTTGAGCTTTGCTCAGGCTTAGTTGATATTTCTCACTAGTCCTATGGACTTTGACGCACAAGGTGTTTATGCTGATTTGGATGGAGTTATTCACTTTCTTCGACTACTGGAGGAAATTTGGATCAAGGTGGAGATTGTTAAATTGTGATTCAAATTATACCGTGTTGGACTAGACATAGTACAACCGGTGTGGGCTTTTGCGTTGATACCGACGCGTACGAGTACAACTCGTTTACTTGTCCTCCAAGGACTCTCATGTATTGCTCTCATATATACCCCATGTAGTCGCACCTCAGACGGTCTGTCGTCTCGTGCTTGTAATACTCCTCCTCATAGTGATTGCGCCTTTGTGCGTCCGTGATTTTCTCCCGCGAGGATTTCCACATAAAAATCCGTGTCTCTTTGTCTCGTTTATTCTCGTTATTATCTAACAGGGCTTCTTGTGTATTCCTATGCCATGGTTAATTGTAGCGTTATATTGGTTAGCACCCAAGTTAATTTTGGTTTTTATAGTGTTATAAGTTGGATTTGACCGAAATTTAGTCACAATTAGAATAATCTTTAAATGTGAACATGTGGTCAAACCAAACCAAAACCATCTCCTCGGTCTGGTCTCATTAGGTCAACATTAAGATTATTATTAGTACTTTTTTATCCAAAAAATTTGAGTTGGCGCCCTTCCAATTCCAAAATTAGTGTGTTTTCGGGCCGCACGACAGGAGACGAGACGAGAGGCAAGCCCACCATCTCTACCCCAATCCTCCTCCGTCTCCTCCCCGTTTCGCCTTTTCCTTCCTCCTCGCTGCCGCCGCCGCCTGCGACCTCCCCTCACCAACTAAGGAAACCAAACGGCAGCCATGGCGCTCGTCGTCAAGGGCTTCCTCCTCCCCGGCCGCACGACTTGGACGGCGACGGATCGCAAGCCTCTACGGCAGTGGCGGAGCTATGTAGGCTCCTGGGGTGGCTGTGGCCCCCCAACATTCATGCAACTTGTGAAGAAAAAAATATTGTGAGGGCTTAGATGAGAGATTTTTTAGCTTTTGGCACCCCAAACACTCATATTTTACCAT
>NC_041388.1:685998871-686015582 GCF_002162155.2 Triticum dicoccoides
CGCCACTGCCGGGTAGGCCTGCGTCGTGACACCAGGCCGTGGACCGAGCACCCCGGCCGCGTTGGGCGGCACCCAGGACGGACGGGGCGACGCCATCCCGTAGGGGGGCGAAGTAGCCAATCCAGGGGGCGTGTTGTTGCTGCTGCTGGCTGCGTCCACCATCGCTGCGGCCGCGCCCACGGCCACGGCAGCGAGAGTTGTTGTAGCCGCCGCGGCCGCCAGCCTGCTGTCCGCCGCCACGGCCGCCAGCGCGACCACCCTGCTGGAAGCCACGGTCACCATCATAGCCGCCCTACTGTGTGCGGTCGCCGCGATCACCGCCATAGCCGCCACCCTGCTGGGCGCGGTCACCGCGGGGATCACCTCCAGAGGAGCTGCCGCCTTGCGCAAGCAGCACACCGTGGCACTTCTCCTCGCACCGGGTCTTGAGATCTTTCTACTTGAGGTCGAGGCGGGAGAGCACCACATCGAAGGATGGGAGAGGCACTAGGTCACCGAGGACAGTACCGATGGTCTCGAAGTCCTCATGGGGGCCTTGAAGCATCTGGATGGTGAGATCTTTGTCGGAGATGCCCATGCCGACGTCCGCCAGTGCATCGGTGACCATCTTGAGCTCACGACTGTAGTCGGCAATGGATATGTTACCTTGGCAGAGGTTGTGATACTTGCGGGTGAGGTGGACACCCCGGGCAGCGTTGTTGGCGAGGAAGTAGTCGCGGATGCGGGTCCAGGTGGCGAGGGCGGTGCCGTAGTCCGAGATGACGACGTCAGCAAGGCGGCCGATGATGGTGGAGTATATCTAGAGGATGATCCGGAGATCAGTCTTGAGGTATACCAAAACATTTTTCCAGAGGTATGCATGTGTAGTTATCAATGTTTTCTTTTTCCTATATGGTTATAGTGGGGTGTTTATTCGCAATCTGGATCGCCGCCGGTGTAAAAAAAACGGATCTTGCGCTATAAATTATAAGTTTGCTTCCATAATAATATTTTAAAAATATTAAACAAGTAAAATTAACATCATATTTAGATTCCACACAACTTTCTAATAAAATTTCATATATAATATGTTAAAATCGAAGTTACGGTTTAAAAGATACAGATAATTTAGAAAATCATTTGGTTTGACTCAAATATATTCCAAAATAATATTTAAAAATACTTAACAGGTAAAAATAATCTCATATTCATATTCTACATATTTTTTTAATCAAATTTCATATATAACATGTTCAAATCGGAGTTACGGTTTAAAAGATATGGATGATTTTAAAAAGCATTTGTTTGACTTAAATATGATCCGCGGATGAATTACCTAAAACATTAGGGGGTTATGAAAAATGTAAAATAACAGTTCGGGTGTGACTTAAATCCGGACGGCGGGTTGATTTCAAAAAAAGACAGGGACTTTTGTGTAAAATACGAAAATAACGATTCATTTTAATTTAAAACAGGACCGCGGGTTGAATTCTTTAAATAGAGGGACTTTTCTAAAAAATACCATGACGGACGAAAGAAATCCAATTTGCCTTATTATTACTAGAAAAAATATCCATGCGTTGCAACGGGAGATGAAAAAATAGCACAAGTCTCTAAAATGATAAGCATTTCAAGACTTTCATACAACAGGAGATGAAAAATAGCACATGTCTCTAAAATGATAAGCATTTCAAGATCTTTTTATGTGCACGCCCACTGTTTTAATATGGCGTACAATGAATCGATTGACAGTAGGTGTTTTCAGGGTTTTCAGGCTGCTATTTTAAACATCAAATGTGGTCCGAGACAACTTAGTTCAACTTATTAGGTCATTTTGAAATTAAAAAAATTGGACCAGATGCCATGAGCTAAATTTAGAATAAATGAAAAGAAATAGTATTGCGATTTTTTTTAAAGTAAGGCGTTGTAGTAGCAAGCAAAACATTATCAACACCTCCCCTTCCACTTGTTTGTGTTAGGCGAGAACATGAATGTTACCTTATCAACACCTCCCCTTCCACTCGTCGCGACTTGCGTGAACTCCAAACCCTATCTCCCCAACTTCAACATTGCTCCTTTCTGGTCTCATGTCATATGTAGCCAACAACCATCAATGCTTGACACGTTGCAATAGGGGAAACTTTGATGTGTATCCAGTAATACATTCGTAGTTTATGAAAATTCTAAGTGCAAAATAGGACCGAGTGTTGCAGTTAACATTATAAAATAAATTTGAGTTTGTGTGGTATTCTAGAGTTAATCCGAGCTCCTAGTTTGCTTCTAAATCCCTTATCTTCCACTTGGTGTGAAATTGATGGGTTGGGTTGCGACGTTAATCCGAGAAAACAGAAAATGTTACTATTTAAATATGCAACATTTGTCTTATCAAGTTTTCACCCGATTATCGATATGGCACACCATAGATACACAAAGTGTGGTCAAAATTTTATTGTTGATTTTGGATCGAAATAAGCTTCCTTGGTTTCTCAAAAATAAACAAACTTGCTTCCAATTGAAGAATTAGCTCCGCATATGATGCTCAATGGGAGCAAATAATTGTGTAAATCTATGCAAAACCAAAAGTTAAATATACATTGCAATTTCAAAGAAAAAAATTATCATCCTGTCCCGTGTCCCGTAGAATCATCATCATGAAATACACGATTCACTTTCTTCTTTGAAATTGATATTAAGAAAGTCATCATCCTGACTTGTGGTCCTGCCATGTGCCTTAACTTTCTCTGCCACTTTGATCTTTGGCGAGGAGTGTACCAAATTAGATTGCCGTTCTTGACATTTTTTCTGGAGGTAATAGCACCAGGAGTCCCACAACTTGTTCTGGATGTGATGATTTGGTCCCAATCTTGCAAAAGGCAACTATTGAGTCACACAACTTGCAGCCAATGTGCAAATTTGGTCCCAGCCAATCAGAGCACTACAAGTGGAGCCTAGTCAGCACAACCGGTCAGTACAGCGCATTTTGCATTTACCCCCTGGACTTAGCACTAATCAACCCGCACTACACCGCAGTTTTCACCTGAATTTATTGGTTCTCCCTCCCCTGGCCCAATTATTCGTCGCTCTCTCCCCCCTGTCCGTGACCGGCCGACAGTCGTGCTGGCTGCGCTCGTGAGCCATGTCCTCGTCGCCGGACTTCACCGGCGGTGTGCCGCCGCCGCCTACCGCTCACCAAGTTCGGCCCTTCGCTGTCAACCCTCCGGATTATGGTTAGTTCTCTCTCTTCTGTTCCTCCTCTCTGCTCTGTTCCTCCTCTGTGTGCTCGCTCGATGTCAACCCTCTCGGTCGGTGTTGTCTTCCCCGTTGGATCTCCTAGTTTTGAGCTCGTTTTAGCCGCATTGGTTGGTAGTTTGTGGTTGTAGTGCTTCCCGCGACCTCATACTGGTTATTTGGTAGTCGATTTTAGCCGCCTAGGGTTTTGGGGATTTAGGCAAGAACCTAGGGTTCTTGTTTGTAATCCTTTTCGGCCAGACTTTAGGTTTGTGGCTAGTATGTACATACTGTTTTGCAAATACATGTGCCAATTTGGCCTAGGGTTTGTGCTTAGGGGGCAGCATTTGCATTGTAAAAAATGTAAATTTTGTCTGGCCAATGTAGGCCAGTGTTTGAGGTAAGTAGTTTATGGTTTGTGCTTAGTACTTAGTTTGTACATTAGGCATGCTAAATCATCAGTTTGTTACTGCTTATGTTGAGTTAATTTGCAAGCTTTAGTTAACTAAATTTATTCTGTTAACTGAATTCAGTTGCAAGTTATAGTTAACTGAAAAAAGTTTAGTTAACTCAGTGCTCTTACAGTTAACTGTATTTATTCAGTTCAATGTATTTATTCAGTTATTTTTATTGATGATTGTTCTTACATTCTGCACTGTGTTGTTGTAGTTTGTGATTCAGCAATGGGACTCGGTGTGGACACCCCTTTCTTCATATTGGAACTGGAGCATGGTGGGATGTTCTGTGTGTTGGGGAACGTAGCAGAAATTCAAAATATTCCTACGTGTCACCAAGATCTATCTATGGAGAAACCAGCAACGAGGGGAAGGAGAGTGCATCTACATACCCTTGTAGATCGCTAAGCGGAAGCGTTCAAGAGAACGGGGTTGAAGGAGTCGTACTCGTCGTGATTCAAATCACCGGAGATCCTAGTGCCGAACGGACGGCACCTCCGCGTTCAACACACGTACAGCCCGGTGACGTCTCCCACGCCTTGATCCAGCAAGGAGAGAGGGAGAGGTTGAGGAAGACTCCATCCAGCAGCAGCACAACGCCGTGGTGGTGGTGGAGGAGCGTGGCTAGAAGAGGAGGAAGAAGAGACGCAGGGCTGCACCAACGAGAGATCGAATCGCGTGTTATGGGCAGCCCTAGGCCTCACTATATATAGGGGAGAGGGAGGAGGGTGCTCCCCCTCTAGGGTTCCCACCCTAGGGGGTGCGGCAGCCCTAGATGGGAAAGGGGCGGCGGCCAAGGGAGGATTCCCTCCCCCCCCAAGGCACCTAGGAGGTGCCTTCCCCTCCTAGGACTCTTCCTTAGGGTTCCCCCTTCACCCTAGGCGCATGGGCCATGAGGGAAGTGGCGCCCCAGCCCACTTTGGGCTGGATCCCTTCCCACTTCAGCCCATGGGACCCTCCGGGATAGGTGGCCCCACCCGGTGGACCCCCGGGACCCTTCCGGTGGTCCCGGTACAATACTGATGACCCCGAAACTTGTCCCGATGGCCGAAATAGGACTTCCTATATATAAATCTTTACCTCCGGACCATTCCGGAACTCCTCGTGACGTCCGGGATCTCATCCGGGACTCCGAACAACATTCGGTAACCACATACAAACTTCCTTTATAACCCTAGTGTCATCGAACCTTAAGTGTGTAGACCCTACGGGTTCGGGAGACATGTAGACATGACCGGGACGTTCTCCGGTCAATAACCAACAGCGGGATCTGGATACCCATGTTGGCTCCCACATGTTCCACGATGATCTCATCGGATGAACCACGATGTCAAGGACTCAATCGATCCCGTATACAATTCCCTTTGTCTAGCGGTATTTTACTTGCCCGAGATTCGATCGTCGGTATACCGATACCTTGTTCAATCTCGTTACCGGCAAGTTTACTCATTCCGTAACACATCATCCCGTGATCAACCCCTTGGTCACATTGTGCACATTCTGATGATGTCCTACCGAGTGGGCCCAGAGATACCTCTCCGTTTACACGGAGTGACAAATCCCAGTCTCGATTCGTGCCAACCCAACAGACACTTTCGGAGATACCTGTAATGCACCTTTATAGCCACCCAGTTACGTTGTGACGTTTGGTACACCCAAAGCATTCCTACGGTATCCGGGAGTTGCACAATCTCATGGTCTAAGGAAAAGATACTTGACATTAGAAAAGCTTTAGCATACGAACTACACGATCTTTGTGCTAGGCTTAGGATTGGGTCTTGTCCATCACATCATTCTCCTAATGATGTGATCCCGTTATCAATGACATCCAATGTCCATGGTCAGGAAACCGTAACCATCTATTAATCAACGAGCTAGTCAACTAGAGGCTCACTAGGGACATATTGTGGTCTATGTATTCACACGTGTATTACGATTTCCGGATAATACAGTTATAGCATGAATAAAAGACTATTATCATGAACAAAGAAATATAATAATAACCAATTTATTATTGCCTCTAGGGTATATTTCCAACAGTCTCCCACTTGCACTAGAGTCAATAATCTAGTTCACATCACCATGTGATTAACACTGACAGGTCACATCACCATGTGACCAACATCCAAAGAGTTTACTAGAGTCAATAATCTAGTTCACATCACTATGTGATTAACACTCAATGAGTTCTGGGTTTGATCATGTTGCTTGTGAGAGAGGTTTTAGTCAACGGGTCTGAACCTTTCAGATCCGTGTGTGCTTTACAAATCTTTATGGCATCTCCTAGATGCAGCTACCACGCTCTATTTGGAGCTATTCCAAATAACTGTTCTACTTGGAGCTATTCTAGCTCCATTATACGTATCCGGTATCTCTATTCAGAGCTATCCGGATAGGTGTTAAGCTTGCATCGTCGTAACTCTTTACGTCGAACTCTTTATCACCTTCATAACCGAGAAAATTCCTTAGTCCACTAGTTACTAAGGATAACTTTGACCGCTGTACTGTGATCCATTCTTGGATCACTCTTGTACCCCTTGACTGACTCATGGCAAGGCACACTTCAGGTGCGGTACACAGCATAGCATACTATAGAGCCTATGTCTTAAGCATAGGGGACGACCTTCGTCCTTTCTCTCTATTCTGCCGTGGTCGAGCTTTAAGTCTTAACTTCATACCTTACAACTCAGGCAAGAACTCCTTCTTTGACTGATCCATCTTGAACACCTTCAAGATCATGTCAAGGTATGTGCTCATTTGAAAGTACCATTAAGCATTTTGATCTATCCTTATAGATCTTGATGCTCAATGTTCAAGTAGCTTAATCCAGGCTTTCCATTAAAAACACTTTTCAAATAGCTCTGCATGCTTTCTAGAAATTCTACATCATTTCCGATCAACAACATGTTAACAACACATACTCATCGGAAATTTTATAGTGCTCCCACTCACTTCTTTGGAAATACAAGTTTCTCATGAACTTTGTACACACCCAAAATCTTTGATCATCTCATCAAAGTGTACATTCCAACTCCGAGATGCTTACTCCAGTCCTTAGAAGGATTGCTGGAGCTTTGCATACCTTTTAGCATCCTTAGGATCGACAAAAACTTTCTGATTGTATCACTTACAACCTTTCCATACGAAGACTGGTAAGGAAACTCGTTTTGTCATCCATCTGCCAGATTTCATAAATGCAGCTAATGCTAACATGAATCCGACGGACTTAAGCATCGCTACGGATGAGAAAATCTCATCGTAGTCAACTCCTTGAACTTGTGAAAAACTCTTTGCCACAAGTCAAGCTTCATAGACGGTGATATTACCGTCCACGTCCGTCTTCTTCTTAAAGATCCATTTATCTCAATGGCTTGCCAATCATTGGGCAAGTCCACCAAAGTCCATGCTTTGTTCTGATACATGGATCCTATCTCGGATTTCATGTCTTCTAAACATTTGTCGGAATATGGGCCCACCATCGCTTCTCCATAGCTCGTAGGTTCATTGTTGTCTAGCAACATGACCTTCAAGACAGGATTACTGTACCACTCTGAAGTAGTACGTATCCTTGTCACTCTACGAGGTACGACAGTGACTTGATCCGAAACTTCATGATCACTATCATAAGCTTCTACTTCAATTGGTGTAGGTGCCACATGAACAACTTCCTGTGCCCTGATACACACTGGTTGAAGTGACGGTTCAATAACCACATCAAGTCTCCACCATCCTCCCCCTCAACTTTTCGAGAGAAACCTTTCCTCGAGAAAGGACCCGATTCAAGAAACAATCCCTATTGCTTTCGAATCTGAATTAGGAGGTATACCCAACTGTTTTGGGTGTCCTATGAAGATGTATTTTATCCTCTTTGGGTTCGAGCTTATCAATCCTGAAACTTTTTCACATAAGCGTCGCAGCCCCAAACCTTTAAGAAATGACAGCTTAGGTTTCTCTAAACCATAGTTCATACGGTGTCATCTCAACGGAATTACGTGGTGCCCTATTTAAAGTGAATGTGGTTGTCTCTAATGCCTAACCCATGAACGATAGTGGTAATTCGATAAGAGACATCATGGTACGCACCATATCCAATAGGGTGGAACTATGATGTTCGGACACACCATCACACTATGGTGTTCCAGGCGGTATTAATTGCGAAACAATTTCCACAATGTCTTAATTGTGTGCCAAAACTCGTAACTCAGATATTCATCTCAATGATCATATCATAGACATTTTATCCTCTTGTCACAATGATCTTCTACTTCACTCTGAAATTACTTGAACCATTCAATAATTCAGACTTGTGTTTCATCAAGTAAATATTCTCAACATCTACTCGAATCATCTGTGAAGTAAGAACATAACGATGTTCACTGCATGCCTCAGCACTCATTGGACTGCACATATCAAAATGTGTTACTTCCAACAAGTTGCTATCTTGTTCCATTTTACTGAAAACGAGGCTTTTCAGTCATCTTGCCCATGTGGTATGATTTGCATATCTCAAGTGATTCAAAATCAAGTGAGTCCAAATGATCCATCTGCATGGAGTTTCTTCATGCATATACACCAATAGACATGGTTTGCATGTCTCAAACTTTTCAAAAACGAGTGAGTCCAAAGATCCATCAACATGGAGCTTCTTCATGCGTTTTATACCATTATGACTTACATGGCAGTGCCACAAGTAAGTGGTACTATCATTACTATCTTATATCTTTTGGCATGAAAATGTGTATCACTACGATCGAGATTCAATAAACCATTCCTTTAGGTGCAAGACCATTGAAGGTTTTATTCAAATAAATAGAGTAACCATTATTCTCTTTAAATGAATAACCGTATTGCGATAGACATAATCCAATCATGTCTATGCTCGACGCAAACACCAAATGACAATTATTCAGGTTTAATACTAATCTTGATGGTAGAGGGAGCGTGCGATGTTTGATCACATCAAACTTGGAAACACTTCCAACACATATCGTCAGCTCACCTTTAGCTAGTCTCCATTTATTCCGTAGCTCTTTTATTTCGAATTACTAATACTTAGCAACCGAACCGGTATCTTATACCCTGGTGCTACTAGGAGTACTAGTAAAGTACACATTAACATAATGTATATCCAATATACTTCTATCGACCTTGCCAGCCTTCTCATCTACCAAGTATCTAGGGTAATTCTGCTCCAGTGGTTATTCCCCTTATTACAGAAGCACTTAGTCTCGGGTTTGGGTTCAACCTTGGGTTTCTTCACTAGAGCAGCAGCTGATTTGCCGTTTCATGAAGTATCCCTTCTTGCCCTTGCCCTTCTTGAAACTAGTGGTTTCACCAACCATCAACAATTGATGCTCCTTCTTGATTCCTACTTTCGCGGTGTCATAACATCGCGAATACCTCAAGGATCATCATATCTATCCCTGATATGTTACAGTTCATCATGAAGCTCTTGCAGCTTGGTGGCAATGATTTTGGAGAAACATCACTATCTCATCTGGAAGATCAACTCCCACTCGATTAAAGTGATTGTTGTACTCAGACCATCTGAGCACAAGCTCAACGATTGAGGTTTTCTCCTTTAGTTTGCAGGCTAAGAAAATCGTCGGAGGTCTCATACCTCTTGACGTGGGCACGAGCCTGAAATCCCAATTTCAGCCCTTGAAACATCTCATATGTTCCGCGATGTTTCGAAAACGTCTTTAGTGCCTCAACTCTAAACCGTTTAACTGAACTATCACGTAGTTATCAAAACGTGTATGTCCGATGTTCGCAATATCCACAAACAACGTTCGAGGTTCAGCACACTGAGCGGTGCATTAAGGACATAAGCCTTCTATGAAGCAATGAGGACAATCCTCAGTTTACGGACCTAGTCCGCATAATTGCTACTATCAACTTTCAACTATATTTTCTCTAGGAACATATCTAAAACAGTGGAACTAAAGCGCGAGCTTACGACATAATTTGCAAAAGTCTTTTGACTATGTTCAGGATAATTAAGTTCATCTTATGAACTCCCACTCAGATAGACATCCCTCTAGTCATCTAAGCGATTACATGATCCGAGTCAACTAGGCCATGTCCGATCATCACGTGAGACGGACTAGCCAACGTCGGTGAACATCTTCATGTTGATCGTATCTTCTATACGACTCATGCTCGACCTTTCGGTCTTCTGTGTTCCGAGGCCATGTATGTACATGCTAGGCTCGTCAAGTTAACCCTAGGTGTATTGCATGTGTAAATCTATCTTACACCCGTTGTATGTGAACGTAAGGATCTATCACACCCGATCATCACGTGGTGCTTCGAAGCGACAAACTGTAGCAACGGTGCACAGTTAGGGGAGAACACTTCTTGAAATTGGTGTAAGGGATCATCTTATTTACTACCGTCGTTCTAAGCAAATAAGATGCATAAACATGATAAACATCACATGCAATCAAATAATAGTGACATGATATGGCCAATATCATATAGCTCCTTTGATCTCCATCTTGGGGCTCCATGATCATCTATTACAAGAACATGATCAATCTCATACATCATATATATCATTCATCACATCCTTTTGGCCATATCACATCACATAGCATACCCTGCAAAAACAAGTTAGACGTCCTCTAATTGTTGTTTGCATGTTTTACGTGGCTGCTATGGGTTTCTAGCAAGAACGTTTCTTACCTACGCAAAACCACAACGTGATATGCCAATTGCTATTTACCCTTCATAAGGACCCTTTTCATCGAATCCGTTCCTACTAAAGTGGGAGAGACTGGCACCCGCTAGCCACCTTATGCACCAAGTGCATGTCAGCCGATGGAACCTGTCTCACGTAAGAGTACGTGTAAGATCGGTCCGGGCCGCTTCATCCCACAATACCGTCGAAACAAGATTGGACTAGTAACAGTAAGCATATTGAACAAAATCATCGCCCACAACTACTTTGTGTTCTACTCGTGCAAAGAATCTACGCAATAGACCTAGCTCATGATGCCACTATTGGGGAACGTAGCAGAAATTCAAAATTTTCCTACGTGTCACCAAGATCTATCTATGGAGAAACCAGCAACGAGGGGAAGGAGAGTGCATCTACATACCCTTGTAGATTGCTAAGCGGAAGCGTTCAAGAGAACGGGGTTGAAGGAGTCGTACTCGTCGTGATTCAAATCACCGGAGATCCTAGTGCCGAACGGACGGCACCTCCGCGTTCAACACACGTACAGCCCGGTGACGTCTCCCACGCCTTGATCCAGCAAGGAGAGAGGGAGAGGTTGAGGAAGACTCCATCCAGCAGCAGCACAACGGCGTGGTGGTGGTGGAGGAGCGTGGCTAGAAGAGGAGGAAGAAGAGACGCAGGGCTGCACCAACGAGAGATCGAATCGCGTGTTATGGGCAGCCCTAGGCCTCACTATATATAGGGGAGAGGGAGGAGGGTGCACCCCCTCTAGGGTTCCCACCCTAGGGGGTGCGGCAGCCCTAGATGGGAAAGGGGCGGCGGCCAAGGGAGGATTCCCTCCCCCCAAGGCACCTAGGAGGTGCCTTCCCCTCCTAGGACTCTTCCTTAGGGTTCCCCCTTCACCCTAGGCGCATGGGCCATGAGGGAAGTGGCGCCCCAGCCCACTTTGGGCTGGATCCCTTCCCACTTCAGCCCATGGGACCCTCCGGGATAGGTGGCCCCACCCGGTGGACCCCCGGGACCCTTCCGGTGGTCCCGGTACAATACCGATGACCCCGAAACTTGTCCCGATGGCCGAAATAGGACTTCCTATATATAAATCTTTACCTCCGGACCATTCCGGAACTCCTCGTGACATCCGGGATCTCGTCCGGGACTCTGAACAACATTCGGTAACCACATACAAACTTCCTTTATAACCCTAGCGTCATCGAACCTTAAGTGTGTAGACCCTACGGGTTCGGGAGACATGTAGACATGACCGGGATGTTCTCCGGTCAATAACCAACAGCGGGATCTGGATACCCATGTTGGCTCCCACATGTTCCACGATGATCTCATCGGATGAACCACGATGTCAAGGACTCAATCGATCCCGTATACAATTCCCTTTGTCTAGCGGTATTTTACTTGCCCGAGATTCGATCGTCGGTATACCGATACCTTGTTCAATCTCGTTACCGGCAAGTCTCTTTACTCGTTCCGTAACACATCATCCCGTGATCAACCCCTTGGTCACATTGTGCACATTCTGATGATGTCCTACCGAGTGGGCCCAGAGATACCTCTCCGTTTACACGGAGTGACAAATCCCAGTCTCGATTCGTGCCAACCCAACAGACACTTTCGGAGATACCTGTAATGCACCTTTATAGCCACCCAGTTATGTTGTGACGTTTGGTACACCCAAAGCATTCCTACGGTATCCGGGAGTTGCACAATCTCATGGTCTAAGGAAAAGATACTTGACATTAGAAAAGCTTTAGCATATGAACTACACGATCTTTGTGCTAGGCTTAGGATTGGGTCTTGTCCATCACATCATTCTCCTAATGATGTGATCCCGTTATCAATGACATCCAATGTCCATGGTCAGGAAACCGTAACCATCTATTGATCAACGAGCTAGTCAACTAGAGGCTCACTAGGGACATATTGTGGTCTATGTATTCACACGTGTATTACGATTTCCGGATAATACAGTTATAGCATGAATAAAAGACTATTATCATGAACAAAGAAATATAATAATAACCAATTTATTATTGCCTCTAGGGCATATTTCCAACACTGTGGACCAATCAATAACATGGAGTACTATAATCCTTCAGTGGAGGTGCTTGACTATGTTGATGCTGGCACATTCTCATATGCAGTCATTAAAGAGCACCTGCTTTGGTTGGGATATTCTGTCAATGAGCACATCATTTAATTGTGCATGCCTGACAAAACAATCTCAGATGGTATGCTCAGAATCAGAGGTGATGAGGATGTGCAGAAAATGATAACAGCCAGTGCTCAGCATAAGGTTCTTTCAATCATGGTTGATCATGCAGACTTCATCAGTAATTTCAGGCAAGATTTGATATGTACAGTGGGATCAGTAGAGAATCCTGTAAGAGTGGTAAACCCAAATGATGTTGCAGCCAGTGCAGCTAGTTCTCATAGCATCATTTCAATCAATGCTGAAGATCCAAATTCAGACTTTGCAACAAAGGAGACAGAAGCAGACAATTTGCTGGTTAATCTTGCAGAAGAAGAGCTTTTGCTGACTGATGTTGCACAAAGAGAGCACTTGCTGACTGATGCTGCAGAAGGAGAGCAGTTGCTGAATGATGTTGCATAAAGAGAGCACTTGCTGACTGATTTTGCTGAAGAAGATCACTTGGTGAGTGATGTTGCAGAAGATGTAGTGCTTTCAGATTCAGATTTCAGTGACAGTGATTATGACATAGATGATGGAGATGATGATCTTTATGAAGAGAACATTGACTTTGATGTTGATGAAGTTGAGCAAGTGGAGGAAGAGGTGGAACCTGAGTATGAACTTGATGATGAAGATTTGAATCTGTCAAGAGAAGAAGAAGAGCAACTGGTGTACAAGTTCAAAGCTTTCAATTCCAAGGTGGACATGAAAAACCCTGTATTTAAAGTAGGGATGGTCTTTGCTGATGTGGTTGAGCTGAGGAAAGCTATTACTTCATATTCAATAAAGAACAGAGTGCAAATCAAAAAGGTGAAAAATAACAGGATCAGATTTCATGCAGTTTGTCAGAGTGATTGTCCATGGCTGCTTAAGGCTGGCAATGACAACAGGACAGGAGGATTTGTCATTAAGGCCTACTATGGTGATCATATGTGTCAGAAGAAGTGGAGGCTCAAGGACATGACAGCTAAATTCCTTTGCAACTATTTCATAGAAGAATTCAGAGATGACCAGAAGATGGCACTTGGAACATTTTCAAGGAAAATAATAAAGGAGTTTAATTGCACCCCTAATAGATGGAAGTTAGCTAGGGCTAGGACAGCTGCACTGAAGGAGATCCATGGTGATGAAGAAGAGCTATTCAGTAGACTATGGGATTATGGACATGAATTAAGACAGAAGAACCCTGGCTCAACTTTTTTGCTGACAACTGGACTGGTCAGAGATACAAAATTTCCAATGGGAAGAAAATGTTTGAAAACACTGTATTGGTCATATGATGCATGTAAGAGAGGATGGCTTAAGGGTTGCATGCCTATTATCTTCATAGATGGTTGTCATATGAAAACTAGGTTTAAAGGTGTGCTGCTTAGTGCAGTTGGCATTGATCCTAATGACTGCATTTACCCCATTGCTATGGGCTGGGTGGAAGTAGAATGCACAAGTTCTTGGGAGTGGTTTCTCACAACTTTGAAAGATGATCTGAACATCACCAACACTGCTCCTTTCACACTTATGAGTGACAAGCAGAAAGGTCTGATAAATGGTGTCCACAAAGTTTGGCCAGATGCAGAGCACAGGTTTTGTGTGAGGCATATTTACCAAAATTTCAATGAGAAGCACAAAGTAGAGGTACTGAAGCAAGACCTGTGGGCCATTGCCAGATCACCAAACAAGTTGAAGTGGAGAGAGAATTGTGAAAAAATGGATGGTCACAGCTCAGCTGCTTTCCACTGGACTGAAAGGCTTGAGTGGAAAACTTGGTGCAAAGCATTCTTCAGTGAATTTCCAAAATGTGACATCCTCCTGAACAATAACTCTGAAGTTTTTAACAGTTATATCCTAGAGGGTAGAGAAATGCCAGTGCTAAGCATGCTTGAGTACATTTTCTACAAGATAATGCACAGGATGGTGAGTAAGCAAAGAGAAGCTATAGAAAAGTGGGCAGGGCAGAGAATATGCCCAAAGATCAAGAAGAAATTGGACAAGAACACTGAATTTGCTGCTAACTGCCATGTATCTGAAGCTGGCCAACAGATGTTCAGAGTTCAGTCAGGTAACAATAGCTACACAATTGATCTTGGTTTGTACACATGTGATTGCAGGAGATGGCAGTTGTCAGGAGTACCATGTGGGCATTCAATAGCTTGTTGCAGGGAGGAGAGGATTGACCCAGAGACATTGGTGCATGAGTGCTACACTGTCAGGACATATCTGAAAGCATATGGATATACTCTTGTCCCTTTAGGAGACCCAAATGTGTGGGAGGTACAGAATGCTTACAAGGTGTATCCACATGTGTTTACAAAACAGTTGGGAAGGCCCAAGAAAAACAGGAAGAAGACTCCTGAGGAGAAGATGAAGAATGGTGTTAGGATTTTGAACAAGAAAGGTGTTACAATGCACTGCTCAATTTGTGGTAGAGCTGATCACAACAGAAAGGGGCATTACAGATGGCAGGAAGCTCTCATTGAAGAAGGTGTAGAGCTAGTTGATGAAAACTATGATGACCCCACATTTCTTCAGGTTACTGAATTTACTGCATTTTACTGTAGTTCTCTGAATTTACTGAAATCACTCTAGTGCTCTGAATTTACTGTAGTTCTCTGAATTTTGCTGTACATGACTCAATTGCTCAATGTTTTTGTGCAGAACATATTCCCTAGTCAGGCTAATCCTATACTGGATCCAATGCAGTCACCAACCAGTATGATCTACAGCATGAGTCAAAGAGAACTTTTAAGAAGAGCTCCAAATAGAGTTCATGGCCCACTACCAGAGCAGTCTTCATTTGTTCTTGCTGCAGGTGTTGCAATACCTCAGCCAAGAGTCACTACAGAAATGAATGCAGGTAGGCAAACAAGGGCAAGGACAGTACTTGAGAGAGGAGAAGGCTCTCAAGCTTCTGGTAGGGGAAGGGGGAGGAAAAGACAAAGGAATCCAGATGCAGGCAGAGGAAGAGGAGCAACAGCAGCTTCAGGCAGAGGAAGAGGGGCAGCAGCAGCTTCAGGCAGAGGAAGAGGGGGAAATGCAACTGCAGGTGGAGGAAGGTGGTCAAATATAGCTGCTGATGGAGGGAGAGGAGCAACTCATGTTGCAGGAAGAGGAACAGGGGGGAGAGGAGGTATGCCAGGTGATAGGGCATACTGGCTACTGTTTGGAAAGGAGAGGAGAGTGGAGATTCCAGACCTGAATGATTCTCCTAAAGAATTTCTGGCTCCTGATCCCTGAGTTTGTGGGACATTACAGTTCCATCTTTTTGTAGAGGCCTAATGTGATGTAACACAATGACTGGCCTAACAGTGGCTTAAGTTGCCACTTTTTGATGGCAAAACATTTGCTTAATTTGCCACTTTTTGATGGCAAATATTGGCATTAATTGCCTTTTTTGTAACTAAACTATGATGCAAAACTAGGGGATAAGTCAATGATGGATGGCAAATGAATGTTGGACTGAAAAAAGGCTTTTCTGAAATTTGTTGTGTCAACTGAATTTTGCTGCTTTGAACTGAATTTTACAGTGTCAACTGAATTTTGCTGCTTTGAACTGACAAAAAAAATTAAAAAAAGTGTTGCAGTGAATACTGCTGTTGATAAACTGAATACTAATCTGTTTTGGAGTGAATACTACTGTAGTTAATTAAAAATAATTTTGCTGCTTTGAACTGAAAAAAAAGATTTAAAAAAAGTGTTGCAGTGAATACTGCTGTTGATAAACTGAATACTAATCTGTTTTGGAGTGAATACTACTGTAGTTAATTAAAAATAATTTTAGAAAAAAATTGTTTATCCTGGGTATCGAACCCAGGACCTTTTGTTTGATAACTTAAACTCCTTGCCAGTGCGCTAGTACTAGTGATCTTGGTAGATACTCATTGCCACTATTGTTATACCAAGATAAACTGTATGTGCTAATCAGAGCGGTGTCGTTCGCTCTTCCACTCCTATTAAGAGGCCACCACCCACCACCCACCGCCCCCACCCACCACCCACCCACCACCTTGGTAGATACTGCTGAAATTTGAGATGGGCTTTAGGCCCATATAGCAATTTCTGAAAAATCTATAAGGGCCCATGCGAGTTATATGACACTAGGTGTAGTGGGAAGTTTAGTCCCACTCTAAAAGTGGAAGAGGAGTTGGACCTTCTTATAAGGGTTTT
>NC_041388.1:686016004-686024000 GCF_002162155.2 Triticum dicoccoides
ACTCGCATGGGCCCTTACAGATTTTTCAGAAATTGCTATATGGGCCTAAAGCCCATCTCAAATTTCAGCAGTATCTACCAAGGTGGTGGGTGGGTGGTGGGTGGGGGCGGTGGGTGGTGGGTGGTGGCCTCTTAATAGGAGTGGAAGAGCGAACGACACCGCTCTGATTAGCACATACAGTTTATCTTGGTATAACAATAGTGGCAATGAGTATCTACCAAGATCACTAGTACTAGTGCGCTGGCAAGGAGTTTAAGTTATCAAACAAAAGGTCCTGGGTTCGATACCCAGGATAAACAATTTTTTCTAAAATTATTTTTAATTACAGTAGTATTCACTCCAAAACAGATTAGTATTCAGTTTATCAACAGCAGTATTCACTGCAACACTTTTTTTAAATCTTTTTTTTTCAGTTCAAAGCAGCAAAATTCAGTTGACACTGTAAAATTCAGTTCAAAGCAGCAAAATTCAGTTGACACAACAAATTTCAGAAAAGCCTTTTTTCAGTCCAACATTCATTTGCCATCCATCATTGACTTATCCCCTAGTTTTGCATCATAGTTTAGTTACAAAAAAGGCAATTAATGTCAATATTTGCCATCAAAAAGTGGCAAATTAAGCAAATGTTTTGCCATCAAAAAGTGGCAACTTAAGCCACTGTTAGGCCAGTCATTGTGTTACATCACATTAGGCCTCTACAAAAAGATGGAACTGTAATGTCCCACAAACTCAGGGATCAGGAGCCAGAAATTCTTTAGGAGAATCATTCAGGTCTGGAATCTCCACTCTCCTCTCCTCTCCAAACAGTAGCCAGTATGCCCTATCACCTGGCATACCTCCTCTCCCCCCTGTTCCTCTTCCTACAACATGAGTTGCTCCTCTCCCTCTATCAGCAGCTATATTTGACCACCTTCCTCCACCTGCAGTTGCATTTCCCCCTCTTCCTCTGCCTGAAGCTGCTGCTGCCCCTCTTCCTCTGCCTGAAGCTGCTGTTGCTCCTCTTCCTCTGCCTGCATCTGGATTCCTTTGTCTTTTCCTCCCCCTTCCCCTACCAGAAGCTTGAGAGCCTTCTCCTCTCTCAAGTACTGTCCTTGCCCTTGTTTGCCTACCTGCATTCATTTCTGTAGTGACTCTTGGCTGAGGTATTGCAGCACCTGCAGCAAGAACAAATGAAGACTGCTCTGGTAGTGGGCCATGAACTCTATTTGGAGCTCTTCTTAAAAGTTCTCTTTGACTCATGCTGTAGATCATACTAGTTGGTGACTGCATTGGATCCAGTATAGGATTAGCCTGACTAGGGAATATGTTCTGCACAAAAACATTGAGCAATTGAGTCATGTACAGCAAAATTCAGAGAACTACAGTAAATTCAGAGCACTAGAGTGATTTCAGTAAATTCAGAGAACTACAGTAAAATGCAGTAAATTCAGTAACCTGAAGAAATGTGGGGTCATCATAGTTTTCATCAACTAGCTCTACACCTTCTTCAATGAGAGCTTCCTGCCATCTGTAATGCCCCTTTCTGTTGTGATCAGCTCTACCACAAATTGAGCAGTGCATTGTAACACCTTTCTTGTTCAAAATCCTAACACCATTCTTCATCTTCTCCTCAGGAGTCTTCTTCCTGTTTTTCTTGGGCCTTCCCAACTGTTTTGTAAACACAGGTGGATACACCTTGTAAGCATTCTGTACCTCCCACACATTTGGGTCTCCTAAAGGGACAAGAGTATATCCATATGCTTTCAGATATGTCCTGACAGTGTAGCACTCATGCACCAATGTCTCTGGGTCAATCCTCTCCTCCCTGCAACAAGCTATTGAATGCCCACATGGTACTCCTGACAACTGCCATCTCCTGCAATCACATGTGTACAAACCAAGATCAACTGTGTAGCTATTGTTACCTGACTGAACTCTGAACATCTGTTGGCCAGCTTCAGATACATGGCAGTTAGCAGCAAATTCAGTGTTCTTGTCCAATTTCTTCTTGATCTTTGGGCATATTCTCTGCCCTGCCCACTTTTCTATAGCTTCTCTTTGCTTACTCACCATCCTGTGCATTATCTTGTAGAAAATGTACTCAAGCATGCTTAGCACTGGCATTTCTCTACCCTCTAGGATATAACTGTTAAAAACTTCAGAGTTATTGTTCAGGAGGATGTCACATTTTGGAAATTCACTGAAGAATGCTTTGCACCAAGTTTTCCACTCAAGCCTTTCAGTCTAGTGGAAAGCAGCTGAGCTGTGACCATCCATTTTTTCACAATTCTCTCTCCACTTCAACTTGTTTGGTGATCTCGCAATGGCCCACAGGTCTTGCTTCAGTACCTCTCCTTTGTGCTTCTCATTGAAATTTTGGTAAATATGCCTCACACAAAACCTGTGCTCTGCATCTGGCCAAACTTTGTGGACAGCATTTATCAGACCTTTCTACTTGTCACTCATAAGTGTGAAAGGAGCAGTGTTGGTGATGTTCAGATCATCTTTCAAAGTTGTGAGAAACCACTCCCAAGAACTTGTGCATTCTACTTCCACCCAGCCCATAGCAATGGGGTAAATGCAGTCATTAGGATCAATGCCAACTGCACTAAGCAGCACACCTTTAAACCTAGTTTTCATATGACAACCATCTATGAAGATAATAGGCCTGCAGCCCTTAAGCCATCCTCTCTTACATGCATCATATGACCAATACAGTGTTTTCAAACATTTTCTGCCCATTGGAAATTTTGTATCTCTGACCAGTCCAGTTGTCAGCAAAAAAGTTGAGCCAGGGTTCTTCTGTCTTAATTCATGTCCATAATCCCATAGTCTACTGAATTGCTCTTCTTCATCACCATGGATCTCCTTCAGTGCAGCTGTCCTAGCCCTAGCTAACTTCCATCTATTAGGGGTGCAATTAAACTCCTTTGTTATTTTCCTTGAAAATGTTCCAAGTGCCATCTTCTGGTCATCTCTGAATTCTTCTATGAAATAGTTGCAAAGGAATTTAGCTGTCATGTCCTTGAGCATCCACTTCTTCTGACACATATGATCACCATAGTAGGCCTTAATGACAAATCCTCCTGTCCTGTTGTCATTGCCAGCCTTAAGCAGCCATGGACAATCACTCTGACAAACTGCATGAAATCTGATCCTGTTATTTTTCACCTTTTTGATTTGCACTCTGTTCTTTATTGAATATGAAGTAATAGCTTTCCTCAGCTCAACCACATCAGCAAAGACCATCCCTACTTTAAATACAGGGTTTTTCATGTCCACCTTGGAATTGAAAGCTTTGAACTTGTACATCAGTTGCTCTTCTTCTTCTCTTGACAGATTCAAATCTTCATCATCAAGTTCATACTTAGGTTCCACCTCTTCCTCCACTTGCTCAACTTCATCAACATCAAAGTCAATGTTCTCTTCATAAAGATCATCATCTCCATCATCTATGTCATAATCACTGTCACTGAAATCTGAATCTGAAAGCACTACATCTTCTGCAACATCACTCACCAAGTGATCTTCTTCAGCAAAATCAGTCAGCAAGTGCTCTCTTTGTGCAACATCATTCAGCAACTGCTCTCCTTCTGCAGCATCAGTCAGCAAGTGCTCTCTTTGTGCAACATCAGTCAGCAAAAGCTCTTCTTCTGCAAGATTAACCAGCAAATTGTCTGCTTCTGTCTCCTTTGTTGCAAAGTCTGAATTTGGATCTTCAGCATTGATTGAAATGATGCTATGAGAACTAGCTGCACTGGCTGCAACATCATTTGGGTTTACCACTCTTACAGGATTCTCTACTGATCCCACTGTACATATCAAATCTTGCCTGAAATTACTGATGAAATCTGCATGATCAACCATGATTGAAAGAACCTTATGCTGAGCACTGGCTGTTATCATTTTCTGCACATCCTCATCACCTCTGATTCTGAGCATACCATCTGAGATTGTTTTGTCAGGCATGCACCAATAAATGATGTGCTCATTGACAGAATATCTCAACCAAAGCAGGTGCTCTTTAATGACTGCATATGAGAATGTGCCAGCATCAACATAGTCAAGCACCTCCACTGAAGGATTATAGTACTCCATGTTATTGATTGGTCCACAGAACATCACACCATGCTCCAGTTCCAATGTGAAGAAAGGGGTGTCCACACCGAGTCTCATTGCTGAATCACAAACTACAACAACACAGTGCAGAATGTAAGAACAATCATCAATAAAAATAACTAAATAAATACATTGAACTGAATAAATACAGTTAACTGTAAGAACACTGAGTTAACTGAACTTTTTTCAGTTAACTGTAACTTGCAACTGAATTCAGTTAACAGAATAAATTTAGTTAACTAAAGCTTGCAAATTAACTCAACATAAGCAGTAACAAACTGATGATTTAGCATGGCTAATGTACAAACTAAGTACTAAGCACAAACCCTAAACTACTTACCTCAAACACTGGCCTACATTGGCCAGACAAAATTTACATTTTTTACAATGCAAATGCTGCCCCCTAAGCACAAACCCTAGGCCAAATTGGCACGTGTATTTGCAAAACAGTATGTACATACTAGCCACAAACCTAAAGTCTGGCCGAAAAGGATTACAAACAAGAACCCTAGGTTCTTGCCTAAATCCCCAAAACCCTAGGCGGCTAAAATCGACTACCAAATAACCAGTATGAGGTCGTGGGAAGCACTACAACCACAAACTACCAACCAATGCGGCTAAAACGAGCTCAAAACTAGGAGATCCAACGGGGAAGACAACACCGACCGAGAGGGTTGACATCGAGCGAGCACACAGAGGAGGAACAGAGCAGAGAGGAGGAACAGAAGAGAGAGAACTAACCATAATCCGGAGGGTTGACAGCGAAGGGCCGAACTTGGTGAGCGGTAGGTGGCGGCGGCACACCGCCGGTGAAGTCCGGCGACGAGGACATGGCTCACGAGCGCAGCCAGCACGACTGTCGGCCGGTCACGGACAGGGGGGAGAGAGCGACGAATAATTGGGCCAGGGGAGGGAGAACCAATAAATTCAGGTGAAAACTGCGGTGTAGTGCGGGTTGATTAGTGCTAAGTCCAGGGGGGTAAATGCAAAATGCGCTGTGCTGACCGGCTGTGCTGACTAGGCTTCACTTGTAGTGCTCTGATTGGCTGGGACCAAATTTGCACATTGGCTGCAAGTTGTGTGACTCAATAGTTGCCTTTTGCAAGATTGGGACCAAATCATCACATCCAGGCCAAGTTGTGGGACTCCTGGTGCTATTACCTCCAGAAAAAATGTCAAGAACGGCAATCTAATTTGGTATACTCCTCGCCGATTTCCAGAGTTTGATTTCTTGAATTGCCCAATAGGGGCCACCTCAATGGCCAACGAAGTTCTCTGATCAAGACCCCGGAATCTCGTCGTAACCATAATTTCCTCTACCTGCAACGCAACCACCAGCAGCAGCAACTATTGTTTCTTTCTTGGCGGGACACGCACCATGAAGCAGCACGGTCGCTGTGTTCATACATGGAGGCAATCCCTCTGGATCGCACCATGAAGCAAAAGACGTTGGATGAGGTCATGAGAAGGTGATCAATGGATTTAGGGAGCTGATTGCAGAGAGGGCAAACTGGGAAATGGACCAGGCCTTTACTTGGGAGGCGATCTGATGTAAAGCAACGATTACACATCACCAACCGACAGTAAAACAGAGATGTTCCGCAGAGTGTCTCTCCGCCATGCCAAGGAAAAACATCATGTAGGCGGTAGGCCGGTCCGGACGACTAATTAAGCACCGTTTGGTGTAAGTCTCCGTTGGTAAAGATTATTCTCATCAGTTCCGGCAAAGAGAAGATCATTCTCATCAGATGTAAGAGGCAAGTTATCTGAATTTTGTGCCAATGGGTTAAGAATTCAGCAATTTACTGCGTTTTACCGACTAAAACATGACCAGCAAGCACTTTCTTTCGATTTTACAGTTCATCGTGGACGCATTTTCCTGATTATTAACTCTTGCCCACGACACATCTTTTGGTTGCCAGAAAGAGGTTAGGCACTTCCGCAGGGATCAACATCGAGAGCCCCGACCAAGCTCTGATCAGGCCACTTTCTCTGGCCACCACCATCCGATTTCGAGGGCATCATTCAGAAGTTTCAAATTGTGTGTGACTCATCCCCCAAGCTCAGTCGGGCGACACATTTGATCCCAGGCAACTGAGACAGTCGCCGCCATTTACATTCTCCGAACCTCGTCAAAGAAAAAAGCCTTGCATATTTTATTCTGACATTTGAAAACCCATGGAAGGAGATCCAACGTGAGTATGTGATACGTAGATGGCAAAACCATGCAATGCGTTGTCTTCTTCAAATTAGAGCGACAAGTAATTTCGATTGAAGAGAGTATTATCTTTACGAATTGCGGAACCGTTGTACCTCCTCGTAAAAATGAAAAAGAAGAAGAAGAAGAAAAGAAACAGTCGTAGCAAACCTCCAGACAGAAAGAAGCACCCGCAACGTTTCTGTTGGGAGATCGCAATCTAGGGAATGCTTCGAGCTCGATCGTAACTTTGGACTTACATGCACGCAAGATCGCTATCACGAGTGAGACAGCGGCAGGCCTTGGTTCCATTATGCAACACCAATGGCCTATATTTTGAACCGGCTAGCTAGCTGATACTCTTGTTAGATCGGATGACGGCGGCATTATCGTGTCGTTTTCCCTCTTATGGCGTCATTCTTGGAGGTGTTCATGGGCTCGAGGGACCAGTGAACGGAATAATTGATGGAGCGGTGATTCATCCTGCACATTAATGGTGGCGATTCTCGGTGGCCTGGCGCAGTGAAGACTCGGCGCCTGATGTGTGTCGTGGGACTCGCGCAAGAGGGTGACATTATTAGGCGTCGTGGTGGCGTTGATGGTAGAGAGGCCGGGCAATGTGGTGCAGCAGTACATCACTAAACATGGATTAATGGCGGGTGGCTGCGCCGACCTCATACCCGGCAGGCGTCCTGTTTGAGGAGTGCGCCGGACTGGTAAGTGCCCCATACCCGGCAGGCGTCCTGGTTGGGACCTCAGGTCTTAAATGTTTAGGTTTGGCTGTGATGTCTGTTTGGTATTAGGCCCAGACTGTCAGCGCCCCTTCATCAATTGGATAGGAGTAGCGACAGTTATTGCTTAGATGATGGCTTTAGTCTTACTTTTGTATAACTTTGTTAGGTCTTGTGAGAATAATTAATAAAGTGATCGTATGCATTGACCAGATGCAGAAGCCGGGAGTCCTCCTCCTTTTTAAAAAAAAATCTAGCTGATACTCTTGTAAGTTTCAACTCCCGGTCGGCATCAGCAAGGATGTGGATTGTTATTCAGATTAGCTCAGTGACGGAGACAGAAGGGACCAGCAAGGGCCCTGGCCCCCCTTAACATCAAGAATTTGTGATTAATTTACTGATAAACAGTGCAGTATTCATGGTTATTTGCTGCTAAAAGCATGTTTCTATATGATTTGGCCCTCTCTAACCTGCCTCAAACATCCCTCGGCCTCCCTAATACATTTTTTCTGGCTCCGCCACTGGATTAGCTTCTAATCTGACAGCCGAGAAAATTAAGGCTATATACTACATCCATTTACACATGCACCCGCGGACCGATCGACATGGAGTACACGTCTAGTCAACGTCTGACGTGGCCAATCATCAAGCGATTGCACAATTACATGGACCTAATCCACTCAGCATACATTCCTTGTCGGAGCAACAAACTTGTGCGTGTTTAAGCTGTGCAAGTCCTTGTTTGACAATTGTTCTTTTTTTTTTTAATTTGAGGGGGTCGTTTGACAACTGATGGGAGAAAATATTCATGACAGGTCAGCTGTGCGTGTACTAGTACTGGTATATAGTCAGTCTGTTCCGTGAAGCAGTGGCGGAGCTTGATGAAGATTCTTGAGGAGGTTAATCAAAGTTGAGGGAGCGAAGAAGATAAGTTATGCATGAATTCAACCTAATAATTTTCCTACAGTGG
>NC_041388.1:686024355-686051998 GCF_002162155.2 Triticum dicoccoides
CAATCTGGCTAGGTTTGGCGCCTGCCATACCTAAAATACGCTGCAAATACTAGGTTTTTTTAGGGGTAAATTCTAGGTACTTGTGCAGTAAATATACATGCATACGTGAAGCTTTGACCTGGGCCGTGCCTCCTGCTGGGCTTGATTGCTGGTCATATGCCAGTGGGTCACGACTGCTTGCGATTAATCGATTACGGCCGAACCGTCATGACCACCACTGGTTGTTTAATTTTCGTGGTCGTTTGTGGCACAGGCTGCAGCCTGCAGGCGGCAGAGCATCAGAGGCGGCCGCAATCAGCGGCAAGCGATGGCTGTCGACAAGTGAGGCACGGCGAGGTGGCGACTGGCGCTCGACGTCCAGCACAATGGTCTCAGGCTCTCAGCTGGAGCGAGGTACGGACCTAATCCGGGCTGCTACGAATCAGCCGGAGAAATCATCCGCCTATTCAGCCGTTGGATTAGCGTGCTGATAACCGTTGGATCACAGCAGCAGCGAGCGCGACAGCTTCGACACGGTCAACACGGTGCCATCACAGCCCCGGCGGAGTTCCAACGAAGCGCCGAGGGCGTCTGGCGAGCTCCATTGCAGCTCCACCGAAGCACCGATGCTCTGGCGAAGCTCCATTACAACTCCGGCCTGTAAGACTTAGGGTTTTGGGAAACTGCACGACACTCGTTAAGGGTGTGGCTATCTCATATATATAAGGGGTACACCAAGGTGTACGATACAATATACAAGACATATACAGAAGCTATATGTAAATACAGTCTAACACCCTCCCTCAATCTTAACTATGCCCTGAAGTACAAAGTATGTTAAGATTGCGCCTGCAGCCTACAAACTGAGGTTGTGGAAGAGGCTTCGTGAAAATGTCAGCAAGTTGATCTTTGGAGGAGATGAACTTGATGTGGAGTAGCTTCTGTGCAACACGTTCCCGTACAAAATGATAGTCAACTTCTATGTGCTTTGTCCGAGCATAAAACACTGGATTAGATGAGAGATATGTAGCTCCAATGTTATCACACCAAAGGACAGGCGGCTGAGTTTGAGGAACTCCCAACTCTCTCAATAAGGACTGTACCCATATGATCTCAGCTGTAGCATTTGCAACGGCTTTATATTCTGCTTCAGTGCTACTCCTGGACACTGTAGCTTGTTTGCGAGCAGCCCAGGCGATCAAATTAGGACCAAAGAAGACAGCATGTCCCCCCGTGGATCGCCTGTCATCTGGATTACCAGCCCAGTCAGCATCTAAAAAGCAGAAAGCGTAGGAGACGGTGCTGGCTGAAGGAGCAAACCATATGAGGCAGTAAAGCAAACATAACGAAGAATCCGCTTCACCGCTGTCCAATGAGAAGTCCGAGGAGCATGAAGAAATTGGCAGACACGATTGACTGCATATGAGAGATCTGGCCGAGTGATAGTTAAGTACTGCAGGCCACCAACAACGCTACGATACTCAGTGGCGTCATCAGAGGTGAGAGGATCTCCATCAAACGCAGACAGACGATCAGTAGCAGACATAGGAGTCATGACATGTTTGCATTTAAGCATACCTGCCCGTCGCAACAGGTCCATCGAATACTTATGCTGTGTGAGGGTCAAGCCAGCAGAAGAACGTGAAACTTCCAGCCCAAGGAAGTAATGCAACGTTCCTAAATCCTTTACCGCAAAATCTCCACTCAAGGAAGATATCAGACGGTCAGCAGCAGCATCCGAGGAGCTAATGAGGATGATGTCATCAACATATACCAGAAGATACATCGTCACCTGAGGTCGATGCAGAAGGAAGAGCGAGGTGTCAGCAGTAGAGGGAACAAAACCAAGTGACCGAAGAACAGAGCCCAATCTGGCATGCCAAGCACGAGGAGCCTGCTTCAACCCATAGAGCGCCTTGACCAGGCGACACAGATGATGAGGACGAGCAGGATCAACAAAACCAGGGGGCTGACGCATGTAAACCTCCTCATCCAGAACACCATGAAGAAAGGCATTCTGAACATCCAGCTGACGAAGAAACCAGCCTCGAGTAACAGCCAAGGACAACAGAAGTCGAATAGTTGTTGGTTTGATCACCGGACTGAACGTATCCTCATAGTCAAGACCATACCTTTGCTTGAACCCTTTCGCCACTAACCGTGCCTTATAGCGTTCAATAGAACCATCAGCATGCTTCTTAACCTTGAAGACCCACTTGGAATCAATGACATTGACACCAGAGACCGGAGGAACAAGCTGCCAAGTACCATTTGTCAACAATGCCTGATACTCTTGCTCCATAGCTTGACGCCAATGAGGAATCCCGAGAGCAACCTGGAAGTGACGCGGTTCAGCCGAGGGATCTTCCTTGACATGAGCAACACATGCCGCAAGCCAGGCGACCGTCCCATCTTTGCGTTGCTTGGGACACACAATACCGGATCGACTACGAGTATGTGGTCGAAGAGGAACGGCCGCAGGTGGTGCAACCAGTGGCAACGGCCCCGGCGATGAAGAAGTATCCGACGCAGCCGGTGACGATGCAGCGGCGACAGGCGAGGACGAGGCCGACCCAGGCGAGGCCGACCCTGGCGACAGACTCGACTGGATGGGCGAGTCAGTCGGCTCAAGGCCAACCGAGGCGCGGCAGCCCAGCCCAGGCGAGCTCACCGGCTCAGGAGAGGCCGGCCCAGATGGGAGCACCAGCTCGGGGGAGGCCGGCCCAGATGGAATCACCGGCTCGGGGGAGGTCGGCGCAGGGGAGACCAGCCCGGGCAAGGCCGGCCCAGGCGGAACCGACCCAACCTCAGAAGAGGCCGGCACGGACGGAGCCGACGCTGAGGCGCCCAGTCCAGGCATGCATGGCGCATGCACAAGGCCATTCGCCACGTCGGGTGCAGTTGATGGCTCCGGCTCCTCCAGCAACTCCAGGCGAACTCCACGACCCGTTCCTGCAGCATGATTAGGCAACAACGCAGGAGAATATGCAATATCAACAAATTGAGCAGGCAGTGGAGGGGTGGATTGCAAGGAGGAGGCTGGAGGGGTGGGAGTTATGGACAAAGACGAGAACGGGAATACACTCTCGTCAAACACAACATCACGCGAGATGTAGACACGGTTGGATGGAATATGAAGACACTTGTACCCTTTGTGAAGAGAGCTATACCCAAGAAATACACAAAGTTTGGACCGAAACTCGAGCTTGTGCTTATTATAAGGACGAAGATGAGGCCAGCATGCACAACCAAAAACTTTGAGAAAAGTATAATCTGGAACCTCATTAAGCAATAGTTCAAGTGGTGTTTTCATCCCAAGGAGACGTGTAGGAAGCCTATTTATGAGAAAACAGGCAGTAGAAAAAGCATCACTCCAAAAACGAAAAGGTGCTGATGCATGAGCAAGTAAGGTGAGACCGGTTTCAACAATGTGACGATGCTTACGTTCAGCCGAGCCATTCTGCTGATGTGTATGAGGACAAGACACGCGATGCGAAATCCCAAGCTTATTAAAAAAGGAATTGAGGTTGTGATATTCACCCCCCCAATCTGACTGAACATGAATAATCTTATGCTTAAGAAGACGCTCAACATGAGCTTGAAATTGCAGGAACACTTCAAACACATCGGATTTATGTTTGATAAGATAAAGCCAAGTGAACCGACTATAAGCATCAATAAAACTGACATAATAATTATGACCGCTCACAGAAGTTTGGGCATGCCCCCATACATCAGAATAAATAAGCTCAAGTGGAGTTTTGACGACACGACTCGAATCAGAAAACGAAAGCTGATGACTCTTGCCTTGTTGACAGGCATCACAGACTGTGGCAACATCTTTATTGGACACAACGGGAAGACTATGACGATGGAGAACACTACGAACTATGGGAGTGGCAGGATGGTCGAGCCGTGCATGCCAATGAGTAGGCGACACACGGACACCAGTGAGTGCTCGAGGGGCAGAAGGCAGATCAAGTGCATATAATCCATCGCGCAGGCGACCTCTAAGCAGAACGTCCCTCGTGGCCCGATCCTTGATAAAAAAATAAAAACGATGAAACTCAGTGAAAACATTGTTATCACGAGTAAGCTGAGGAAGAGACAATAGGCTACGAGTAGCAGAAGGAACTCTAAGGACATTACGAAGATGGAGAGATTTCTGTTTATGAGTTAAAAGAGAGGCCTGACCAACATGTGATATGTGCATACCTGCTCCACTGGCGGTGTGAACCTGATCATTACCACGGTATGGCTCCTGAACTGAGAGTTTGCCCATCTCACCCGTCAAATGATTCGTAGCGCCCGTGTCCATATACCATGTTGGATCAATGGGATATGATGTAGTGTGGCCTGCTTGACGAGCAGGCTCATGAGTGGCCAAGGCAGCTTGTTTCTCGTTGCCTTTGCCATTGTTGCCGACGCCGAGGAAGTCCTGCTTGAAGCGGCGATGACAGCGGGAAGCAACATGACCTGGGATGTTGCATAGTTGACAAGGGAGCTGAACGCCACAAGAAGGGCAGCAGGCACACGAACGACCACCCCCGGTCGTGGGGAAAGGGGCTGCGGCAGGCGACCGCGGAGCCTGCAAAATCAATGGTGCTGCTTTGCCCGCTGCAGTTGACTTGAAGGGCTTCCCTTTTCCACGAGTGGCAGCGTTGGCAGCCATGAAACTCGGATTGGTACGGCGGGACTTGATGCGCTGTTCTGTGGCAAGGAGGCGGGCGTAGAGCTCACGGGGTTCAAGTGGAGTATCACGGCCATTGATGTTCTCAGCAAGATTATCATAGTCGTCATCCAGACCGTTCATGACGAAGGTGGTGAAGTCCTCTTTGCGAAGCGGTTGACCAATGGAGGCTAGAGTGTCTGCGAGACGCGTCATCTTGCCGAAGTAGTTGGTAATGCTAAGGTCAAGAAGCTTGGTCTCTCCCAGTTCCGTACGAAGAGTGTGAGCACGAGCCTGCTGCTGAGATGCAAAGCTAGTGTGAAGGGCAGACCACGCCTCCTGGGACGTGGCAGTGAAGAGAACCAAGGAGGACACCGCCTCGGTGAGCGACGACTGGATCACCGAAAGTATGGCCTGATCCTGAGCCACCCACGCATGGTATGCCGGGTGATGTGGTGGAGGACACGGCAAGGAACCGTCGACGTAGCCCTCCAGATAGCGACTGCGGAGAAGTGGCAACACCTGTGCACGCCATGATAGATAATTATCCGTCGTCAGCTTCACTGGGATCAGATGCGCGAAGTAGAACGGCGTGCTGGCCACGGCATGATCAGCAGGAGGAGGCGCCGTGTAGTAGGTCATGTGAGATGATCCACCAGATGCAGCCATGGTCGGAGGATAGTAGCCGCCGTAGGGCAATGGCGGCGGCGGGGCCCTGTCCGACCCAGCGTTCGCGGCGACAGGTGAAGGCGCGTAGGGCGCGTAGGGCGCCGCTGCAACAGCGGCAGGAGATGCAGTCGCGGCGGGCGCGTAGGGCGGCGCCCCGTAGTGGCCCGTTGATGAAGTAGCGGCCCCGTAGGGGCCATAGGCCGCTGATCCGGCAGGGACGGGCGCCGCCCCGTAGGGGCCTGCGGGCGGGAGTGGAGCAGCCCCATACGGGCCGTAGGCTGCCGATCCAGCGGGGACGGGCACCGCCCCGTAGGGGCCTGCGGGCGGGAGTGGAGCAGCCCCGTGGGGGGCGTAGGTGGCCGATCCCATCCACGGACCGGTGTAGGAAGGATCCCCCAGGGTCGGCGGAGGCGCGACTGGTGACGACGGCGGTGGCTGATCCGAGGAGGCGCCTACCATCGAAGATTAGCCGGTGTAGACCGAAACCAGGGGACGCGAGGAGAGGAACGGCGACGCAGGCGCCGTGTCTGAAACCGGCGCGACGGCGGCGACGGAGTTGGGCGCGATCGCGGTGGCGGAGGCGGCGGCGGCAGCAGCAGCGGAAGACATAGGATCGGTTAGGGTTGATACCATGTAAGACTTAGGGTTTTGGGAAACTGCACGACACCCGTTAAGGGTGTGGCTATCTCATATATATAAGGGGTACACCAAGGTGTACGATACAATATACAAGACATATACAGAAGCTATATGTAAATACAGTCTAACACGGCCAACTTCCATTGCAGCCCGGATGGAGCTCCAACGCAACGCCGACGGCTCCGGCGAAGCTCCATTGCAACTCCGGTGAAGCTCCAACGCAGCACCGACGGCTCCGGCGAAGCTCCATTGCAACTCCGGCGGAGCTCCAAGGCAGCGCCGACGGCTCCGGCGAAGTTCCATTGCAGCCCTGACGGAGCTCCAACGCAACACCGAGGCCTCCGGCGAAGCTCCATCGCAACTCCGGCGGAGCTCCAATGCAGCGCCGATGGGCTCCGGCTCCACGAGTTGTGTGCAGCTTGCTGCACTGTAGATCCGCCGCCATGGCGAGATTCACGTTGTAGCGTACCTCTTCGACGGCAAAATCGTGGGTCGCAGGCTCGCAACGCTGATGTGCTTGCGTCTAGAAAGAAAAGAGAGGAAGCAAGTGGAGCGATTGCAGGAGCTAGTGGCGATTGGTTGGCTCTTGCAACGGTGGCTGCCGCCGGTGACGACAGGCCGGTGGCCGATGGTGTCTTGCTGTTGCTGTGTCGGAAGGAGATGGGGATTTGAACAAGCGGATAAGATTTCAGCGGTGAGTGGTGGAAGACGAGGAAAACAGGGGACACGCGGAGGGGATAAGCCGTGCGCGTTGCCGGTCCACGTGGGGACACGCGTCGCTAGGACGAGGCGACTTATGTGTCGCTGTTATCATCAGACTGAAAATAAACGATTTCCAATCCCAAATCTCGATGTCGCGTGCCCCATTTTCCGATTCTACTCCGCGGAACCTTAGTTCGCCCCGTGTGAGTTACTCCCTCCGTTCGGAATTACTACTTATTTTAGATTTGTTTAGATACGGATGTATCTAGATTCATTTTAGTGCTAGATACATCTGTATCTAGACAAATCCAAAACAAGTAATTCGAAACGAAGGGAGTATATGCGTGAAAGAGGTCCCCTGCATCATATGGTTTAATGCTGATTTTCAACATCTTCTGGACACTGATTTTTTTCTCAATTAGGACAGGGAATGGTTTTGAGACATTGATTCGTTCAATTATAATGTGGAATCATCTTGTGTTGTTGATAAAAAAAAGTTGTTTGCATTGTTCATTCCAGTTCATAATGTAACATTAAACACGTACATTTGTTATATTGAATCTTGGTTCTATTGGCTTATATGGTTTAAGTCGGAGCTCTATGTTCAAGTCATCTTTTTATTGTAATTTCTCCTTCATATACTCCGCCACACCTAAAAATATTGCCTGCCTTCGCCACTGGGGTGGGGGGAGGAGGCAATGGCCCCCTTTGACCCCCATGAAGCTCGACCACCGCCCTGAAGTGTCGTGCCTTCTACTATAACCAGATACCATGGACACGTTTTCCTCAAGCCATGGCTGCTGGCTGCATAGAGAAAGTGGACATCCACCAGGTACGCATGTGCCTTTTGGAGGTTGGGATGGGGTTGTAAAATTTTGGGTACAAACATTCCACTAAAATGAAATTAAGAGGAAGAAGAAAAATCCCGGTAAATCTGCTGGGACTGTAGCATGCCATACGATAGAAAAGAAAAGAGCAGACAAGTCATGGTCACAGGAAATGAAACCAAAAACTCGATAGTTCATCTATGAAAACTGCAACACTCATAGAGAAACTGATGCATGTCCACACCTCGGCCATGGCGGTCTGGATCTGACTTTGCTACATGTGGCTCGCGACCAATTTGTTGTTTTGATCATTTTGCGAAAGTTAAGCTAGATCTGGCTCTAGTTTGATTTTTTTTTTTCGAGATCTAATATTTTCCCTACCGTCGGAGTCGATAGCAGTAGGGTATAACAGCCTACCGTCAAGGCCCCTGTCAATAGGGTCGCACGTCTTACCGTCAAAAATTTCTAAGTATCAAAATACAGTGCTTGTACCCACCTACCGTCAGGTATCTCGACGGTAGGGTTGCACAAGCTACCGCCAGCCTATATGGCGATAGGGTTGCATTGTGCTGACGTGGATAGCTCTGTAAGACTTGGTTTCAAATACCAATGATGTGTGTTCGCGTGGTGACAGCCTCGGAGTTTGACATTGTTTCTTAATTCCCACTAAAAACACATAAATAGAACTTGATTAAGTAGTATTCATACAATCTAGTGCTAGCAACCAAAGAGTAATGTTCGGCGAACAGGGAATGGACGAGGATTCGGTGAGTGAGCATGAACTGACAAACGCTCCAGAATTCTAAACACTTCACTTGACATCCCTTGTTGGCATCTCATAGACTGCTGTTAGAATCCTCTGCTTAGCTACACGTAAGTAACTTCGGCCCTCCAGCACTTTCTCTACTTTACAAACATACTCTCTTAGGAGTACACATTTTCAAACACTTCCCATACATTTTCATATATAAGGATACTATGATGCAAACAGATGCACACACTGTAAATTCATCTAGTGGTACAAATTTTTGGACAAATAGGTTTTTAGCTTTCGCTTGAAATTAGGGTGAAAAAAACATTATAATGCACTATTTACTTATATTGTCTAAACTAAAATATTTTCGCTGAAAAATACAACATGTGTTTACTTAAGCCAAGAAAAAACATTTAGTATGATAAATAAGTGTGTATATATTAACATTCAACGATATTGTTACTCCATCCGATCCATATTATTTGTAGCTCAATCGGAAGGATCTAAACGTATTTCGGTGCTAGATACATCTGTTTGAGTGACAATTAATATGGACCGGAGGTAATAATATATTATGTAATATGATGTATAAAGGCAACCCCATGAGTTGTTAAAAATAAAAAAGTTTTGATATAAATGTTTAGGAACCTATTGATTCTCTATCCTCAGTTAAGCCTCATATCTTTCATTACATTTCCTCTTCAGTAATACTAATGTTCTGTGAGCAGTGGCAAATTTAGGATACAAATAAAGTGTGGCCTCAAAACTCAAACGCTAAACGAAACTGAGATTTTTTTAACCCTGAATCATTTTTACGGGGTTTTAAATACAGATTGAATATTGGTAACAACTGAAGTGCTCAAGTTCTCTAGCAAATGACTGTATCTCATGAGCTTGCTCAACCACGGAGCGCTCTTCAGTCATCCTGTAATCATAGAATTGTTCCATGATGTATAGCTCAGTGACAGCATTCGAGACCTCAAACTTGACCTCGAGTGCATCCCACATATCTTTTCCATTATCAATTGACGCATAAGCATCAACTATGTTCTCACCAAGAACACTCAAGAGAGCAGCCTTAAACAGAGTATCCATTTTCTGAAAATCTTGTACCTGTTGAGCATCAAGCTCTCCTTCAGGTTTGCCGAGAGTGGCGTCATAGCAACTCATGGTTTGAAACCATAAGACTGCTCTCACGCGCCACCTCTTATAGTGGATACCCTCAAACATAGGAGGTCTCATGGAAGTAGCAAAACCACTTGGGGTAAATTGCCTATGATAAGGTTTTTGGATTGTTGGAAATATGAGCAATTTACCGAATGATTTTATTAACAGAAATACTAGATAAAGCATGACTAATATAGTAGAGATAAAACAAGTCATGCGTTCTGACAGAGAGAAGGAAAATAGCTTCTGCATATATAAACCGTAGCCTATCATATCTAAAGCAGACAGTATAGCAAGTAGCATATATGAAGTAGAACCTAACATGTGTAGGACAAGGACTAGAACAAGAAACTGCGGCAGAACCTTTAACAGGAAAGACAAGAACACGTACGGGACAGCAACAGTAGAAGCGCTGGACTTGGGGTCGGTGTCCTCGCCTGCCATGTCGTCGAGGAGGTCGTGGACGTCGGGGAAGAAATCGTCGTCGGGGAAGTAGTCGTCGGCGACCGGATCGTCCGTGATGAAGCAGCCAGTAGTCGCGCTGAGCGCTCCCCAAAAACCTTATCACCATTCTCCCGTACAGGACTCAAAAGGTGCGGTTTCGGAGGCCTACTGTCCCGACCTGCGGTGCACGCCGGGATGGGGAAGATCGTAGCAGCAGCGCAGTGCTCAGGAACTTTGTGGCGAGAGGAAGGGGATCTTGTGGTGTCTCTCTGGAGAGGAGCGACCTCTTTTATATAGGCACAGGAGAAGGACGCGAAGAGGCTGCGGCGGGAGGTGAAGCAACGAAGGGAGACGAAGCGAACAGGCAGCGGCCGAAGAGGCGCGCCGTTCGAATTCAGTGTCCACTACAGAAAAATGTTTCAACTCCCACGTGACCTTTCGTATACCCATCGTGCGTGGCAAAAATTGAGACATCGGCTCGGCTCATTCCCGCAACCCGCGGCGCGTCGTGGCGTGGCGAGGCGGGCGGCGGAGGAGGAGCGCGTGTGGATGTCCCTCTTGTTCTCATGCTCATACATGTGGGGAAAGAACCTCCCTTATAAAGAGGCTCAACTCCCTCTAAACTAGCAATGTGGGACTAAACTTTTGTTCCACCTCTTGCCTTGCACAAATGGGCTGCGTGAGCCTCTAGGATTTATTAAGAATTTCTGAAACTGCTATTGGGCTAGGCCCAAAATAGACAAAATTCTAGCAATCCCCCACCAGATTCCAGAGGCACACAAAAATTTGCTTTTGGTTCCAAAACACTGTTTTATATATCGGTACTGCAGTGGAGACTGTTAAGTTGAACTTCCACCTAGAACTCTATGCTACACTAGTAAGCAACTTGAACAGTGGACTGGGCCTTGAACTGCAAATTTTCTGTGAATCTAACTTCACATAAAGCCTTGACCGATACGTGGCTACCGTGGGTCTTCCCCGTGGGTGGAGCTTATGCGTCATACTCCGTGACCTTTCATGAGTTTACTAGAGAGAACCCTATTCTCATAGATTGCGACGTTTGACAATCAGACTCATATAGGTGTGTTCTTCAAAAGATGTTCTGCAGGATAACATCTCTGCTTAAATAAGCCACTTAGAACACATTAAGATATACATCAACCTGCCATGCAGATAAGGGGAGTATTGCATCTTCATGGAGTGGTATTGTGAATAGTAAGGATACTCTCCTCTCAGTTAACCAACAGCTTGTCTTCCACATCTAATTCACGGGATCTCCGATCACAAAGAATATGTTACCACTGTGAACAACTCATATTGTGGGTCTCATACCCATCTCCCTTGATGCATTATCTATCACATTACGTGATAGACCCTTAGTAAAAGGATCTGCCAGATTTTTAGACGTTTGGATATAATCCAACGCAATAACTCCGGAGTTTTTCATTTTCCTGACAGACTTTAACCTTCTCTGAACGTGTCTTGATGACTTCATGTTATCCTTTGAACTGCTCACTTTCGTGATCACAGTTTGATTGTCGTAGTTCATAAGGACACCCGGTACAGGTTTCTCAACAACCGGCAAGTCATTCAAGAGCCGGCGAAGCCAATCTGCTTCAACCGTAGCTGTATCTAGTGCTGTGAGTTCTGCTTCCATTGTTGACCTCGTTAAGATGGTCTGCTTGCAAGACTTCCAAGAAACAGCGCCACCTCCATGAGTGAATACATAACCGCTCGTGGCCTTTATCTTATCAGCATCTGAGATTCAGTTTGAGTCACTATACCCTTCAAGCACCTTTGGATGCCTGGTGTAGTGAATTCCATAATTTGCAGTGCCTTTCAAATAACGCAAAACTCTTTCTAGAGCTTTCCAATGCACATCTCCTGGTTTTGAAACAAACCGACTCAGTTTGCTAACAGCAAAAGAGATGTCAGGTCTTGTAGCACTGGCTAAGTACATAAGCGAGCCAATAATATGAGAGTACTTCAATTGGTCTCTAGCAATTCTTCGATTCTTTCGAAGCAACACACTAGCATCATATGGTGTTGGAGAGGGCTTGCAGTCACTATAGCCAAAGCGACTCAAGACCTTTTCCACATAGTGAGATTGAAGCAATGTAATCCCACCATCATTGTCTCTCAACAACTTGATGTTCAGAATGACATCAGCCACTCCTAAATCCTTCATCTCAAAACAACGAGATAGGAAATCCTTGACCTCCTTAATAACATTCAGATTGGTTCCGAAAATCAGTATGTCATCAACATACAAGTACAAGATAACTTCCTTGCCCCCACCATGGCGATAGTACACACATTTGTCAGCTTCATTCACAACAAAGCCTGCAGCTATTAAAGTTCTTTCAAACTTCTCATGCCACTGTTTGGGTGCTTGCTTAAGTCCATATAAAGACTTCAGCAACTTGCACACTTTCCCTTCCTGACCATCTAGTACAAACCCATCTGGTTGTTCCATATAAATTTCCTCATCCAACTCTCCATTTAGAAAAGCAGTCTTAACATTCATTTGATGAACGAGAAGACCATGCGAGGCAGCTAGTGAAAGTAGAACTCGAATAGTGGTCAGTCGAGCCACAGGTGAGTAAGTATCAAAGAAGTCTTCACCTTCCTTTTGGGTATAACCCTTAGCCACGAGCCGAGCCTTATACTTTTCAATAGTACCATCAGGCCTAAGCTTCTTCTTGAATACCCATTTGCATCCTATAGGTTTGCACCCATAAGGACGGTCAGTTATCTCCCAAGTTTCATTTGCCAAGATGGAATCCATCTCGCTACGAACTGCTTCCTTGCAGTAGTCAGCATCTTCAGATGCATAGGCCTCTGAAATAGAACTGGGAGTGTCATCTATGAGGTACACAAGAAAATCATCACCAAAGGACATTGCAGTCCTCTGTCTCTTGCTCCTAATAGGAACTTCATTGTTCTCCTCCACATGACTTTCAAAGTGTTCCATCAAAATTGTGGGTTTGGTAATTGTAACTGGTTCCTGATTCGATGAACTAGGCATCTCCTGATTAGATGAGGTAGCCATATCCTTCATGGGAAAGATATCTTCAAAGAAAGTCGCATCATTCGACTCCATGATCGTACCGACATGCATGTCAGGTACCTCAGATTTTACAACCGAGAATCTATAGCCAATGCTATGAAAAGCATATCCCAGGAAAACACAATCCACAGTCTTTGGTCCAAACTTCCGCTTCTTTGAAATTGGAGCATTGACTTCCGCCAAACAACCCCATGTTCGCGGATAAGAGAGTTTTAACCTTTTCTTCTCCCATTCCTCGAATGGAGTTATCTCTTTGTTCTTTGTGGGGACTTGGTTCAGGACATGACATGCTGTCAATATTGCCTCCCCCCACCATGCCTTGGAGAGACCCGATGTATCTAACATGGCGTTAACCAAATCAGTTAGAGTACAGTTCTTTCTTTCGGCCACCCCATTTGACTGAGGTGAGTAGGGAGGAGTCCTCTCATGGATTATACCATGTTCCGCACAAAAAGCATCAAACTCATTGAAAAAATACTCTCCACCACGGTCGGACCTAAGCCTCTTGATTTTTCGATCAAGTTGGTTTTCCACTTCAGCTTTGTAGATCTTGAAAAAGTTCAAAGCCTCATCCTTAGATTTCAGAAGATACACACGGCAGTATCTAGTGGAGTCATCAATTAACGTCATGAAATATTTCTTTCCACCTTTTATCGACACACCATTCATTTCACATAGATCTGAATGTATGAGCTCTAGTGGTGCAAGATTTCTTATTTCTGCAGTCGTGTGAGACTTACGAGGTTGCTTAGCTTGCACACACACTTGACACTTAGATCCCTTGACGGTGGTGAAACTAGGGATTAAGTTCAACTTCGCTAGTCGCGACATGCAACCAAAGTCAACATGACAAAGACGTGAATGCCACACATTGGATTCACTATTGTTGCAAATATGATTAACAACTTTATTGCAAACGTCTGATAAGGATAAACGAAACAAGCCTCCTGACTCATAGCCTTTACCAACAAAGGTTCCATACTTGGATATTACAAATTTATTCGACTCAAAGACAAGCTTGTAGCCATCTCTACACAGAAGAGATCCGCTAACAAGATTTTTATTGACGGATGGGACATAATGCACGTTCTTCAGCCGCACGATCTTCCCCAAAGTAAACTTCAGATCGACCGTACCAACACCACGAACAGAATCACTTGAACCGTTGCCCATCAGCACGGTTGAAGTCCCTGCGGTCTGATAAGACGAAAACATGGAAATATCACCGCATACATGCACATTAGCACCCGTGTCAATCAACCAGTCAGGAGAATGACATACTGAAAGAATAGTGGAAAATATACCATACCCAGCATCCTTCATGTCAGTATCTCCAATGACAACATTAGCAGTCTTGCCGCCTTTCCCAGGATGACGCTTGTCATAGCGATTAGGGCAACTAGGAGCCCAATGATCAGGATCCCCACACACATGACAAGCACCTTTCTTCTTTCCATTCTTCTTCTTGAAGTTCGTGTGTTGCAAAGCCTTGTTCTTCCCATCAAACTTTGCTTTTCCATCAAACTTGCCCTTGTTCTTGAACTTGTGGGGCTGGAAGTTCTGCTTCTGTACCACATTGGCACTAGATCCCCCCTCAATACCTCGAGCACGTGTGTCCTTTGCTCTCGCTTTTTCTTCCACATCAAGAGTGCCAATGAGATCCGGGACGGAAAACTCCTGCCTCTTATGCTTCAGCAAGGTAGCAAAGTTCCTCCATGAAGGAGGAAGCTTAGTGACGATACCTCCGGCAACAAACTTGTCCGGTAGCATACAACTGAAGTGCTCAAGTTCTCTAGAAAATGACTGTATCTCATGAGCTTGCTCAACCACGGAGCGCTCTTCAGTCGTCCTGTAATCATAGAATTGCTCCATGATGTACAGCTCAGTGCCAGCATCCGAGACCCCAAACTTGGCCTCGAGTGCATCCCACATATCTTTTCCATTATCAATTGACGCATAAGCATCAACTATGTTCTCACCAAGAACACTCAAGAGAGCAGCCTTAAATAGAGTATCCATTTTCTGAAAATCTTGTGCCTGTTGAGCATCAAGCTCTCCTTCAGGTTTGCCGAGAGTGGCGTCATAGCAACTCATGGTTTGAAACCATAAGACTGCTCTCACGCGCCACCTCTTATAGTGGATACCCTCAAACATAGGAGGTCTCATGGAAGCAGCAAAACCACTTGGGGTAAATTGCCTATGATAAGGTTTTTGGATTGTTGGAAATATGAGCAATTTACCGAATGATTTTATTAACAGAAATACTAGATAAAGCATGACTAATATAGTAGAGATAAAACAAGTCATGCGTTCTGACAGAGAAAAGGAAAATAACTTCTGCATATATGAACCGTAACCTATCATATCTAAAGCAGACAGTATAGCAAGTAGCATATATGAAGTAGAACCTAAAATGTGTAGGACAAGGACTAGAACAAGGAACTGCGGCAGAATCTTTAACAGGAAAGACAAAAACACGTACGGGACAGCAACAGCAGAAGCGCTGGACTTGGGGTCGGTGTCCTCGCCTGGCATGTCGTCGAGGAGGTCGTGGACGTCGGAGAAGAAGTCGTCGTCGGGGAAGTAGTCGTCGGCGACCGGATCGTCCGTGATGAAGCAGCCAGTAGTCGCGCTGAGCGCTCTCCAAAAACCTTATCACCCTTCTCCCGTACAGGACTCAAAAGGTGCGGTTTCGGAGGCCTACTGTCCAAAAATTTAGACATCGGCTCGGCTCATTCCCGCAACCCGCGGCGTGGCGGGCTGCGGAGGAGGAGCGCGCGTGGATGTCCCTCTTGTTCTCATGCTCATACATGTGGGGAAAGAACCTCCCTTATAAAGAGGTCCAACTCCCTCTAAACTAGCAATGTGGGACTAAACTTTTATTCCACCTTTTGCCTTGCACAAATGGACTGCGTGAGCCTCTATGATTTATTAGGAATTTTTAAAACTGCTATTGGGCTAGGTCCAAAATAGACAAAATTCCAGCACATACACCCAAACGCGGTGCAGTTAAGTCACCGAAGCTGCCTTCCACAAAATAGCCCCACAGGTACACAATCGTTGAGGCAGCAGCAGCGGCCGTTGTTGGGAAATCGCTATCAAGGGAATGCTTTGAGCTCCTAACTTTGGAATTACACGCACGCAAGATCGCCATCAAGGGAATGCTTTGAGCAAGATAGCGGCCGGCCTAGCCTTTGGTTACATTACGCAACACCAACGGCCTATCTTCTGAACCATAGCACTCTTTTTAAATTTCAACCTCCGGTTGGTATCAGAATGCATGGAGATTTGCCGTTCAGATTAGTTTTTAACCTGGCAGCCGAGCAAATTACCATTTGCACATGCGCCCGTTTAGTCAGAGTCCTACTTGGCCAATCATCAAGTGATTGCACAATTACATGAACCTAACCCACCTAGTAGCATACATTCCTTGTCATGTCTAGTTATGCACTTATGCTTCTCCACCGTCAAATGATTAGGCATCTCTGTCGGAGCAACTTTGTGGCTGTTTATCTGTGTATGTCCTCGTTATCAACTAAGCACTCTATATATATTAGTGCGAGTGATGGTATACTCTGTTCCCCTAAATGTCGTGCCTTCTACAATTTTGGAAACTAACTGTTTCTTTGTGGCCTCCGTTTTTGGTAAAGATTATGTGGACAGATCATCCCTTGTTGATTTAAAGAAGGAAGCTGTAGATGTCTCAAAGTTGTTGGTGAATTTACAGATTTCTAAGATCAACAGGAGGGCTAATATGGTGGCTCATGAGATTGCAAAGTTTAGTTTTGATAATAGATTTGATGGTTTTCTGTTTCATTCCGTTCCGCCCTGCGTGGCAAAGTTTGTTATGAATGATTGTACTAACATTTTAAGTTAATTAATACATGAAGGGGTTTTTCAAAAAAAACATGGCCATGTTTCCAGAAGTCATGGCAGCATGCTTGTGTTCAAACTCCCAAAACAGATTTGCAACGCAATAACTTCTGCTATGTCTCAGTTTTGGTGGGGAGATGAGGATGTGAAGAAGCACATGCACTGGTTTGCATGGTGGAAGATGTGTGTACCTAAGAGCATGGATGGAATGGGTTTCAGAGATGTGCATTGTTTTAACCTGGCCCTCTTAGCGAAACAATGCTGCGACTGCTCGCAGAACCAGAATCACTATGTGCGAGAGTCTTGAGAGCAAAATATTTCCCAGACGGTGATCTACTTTACTGCACTCTTAAAAAAGGTAGTTCTTTCACTTGGCAGAGTCTATGGAGTGGTATTCAGACTTTCAAGAAGGGTCACATTTGGAGAGTTGGAGATGGTACGCAAATAAATATTTGGGATGATCCTTGGGTCCCTAGCAGCCCAAGCAGGAAGGTGATGACCCGAAGAGGTAATATTGTTCTAACAAAAATTTCTGAACTTATTGATATGGAGAATAGATGTTGGGATGAAGAACTGATCCGACAGGTGTTATGGCCTATTGATGCCAATAGGATCTTGAATATTCCTCTTGCTATAGGAATGATGGAGGATTTTGTTTCATGGCACTACAACAAAACGGGGTTTTTCTCGGTTAGCGGCATACCACATGGAGTGGGATTACCAACATGGACGAAAGTTGAGACAAACAAATACCATATTGTCTTCAAGTACTAGTCCAATTTGGCGCATTCTTTGGAAACTTCAAATACCGGCAAAGATCAAGGTGCATGTTTGGAGAGCTTTGTATGGTGCAATCCCTTGTCGGGGAGTCCTGGCCAATCGACATATGATAACAATCTCCGACTGCCCGATATGTGCCACGGATTGTGAGAGTATTCGTCATTCTTTCTTTAGATGCAACAGAGTGCAAGAGATTTGGGCAAAATTGGGCTTTCTTCCCACCGTAAGTGAGCTGTGCAAAACTGAGATGGAGGGATCTTCGGTCCTTGGTGACCTGTTGTTAATGCCAAGCGTTGATGTTCCGTCGCTCCCGGGTGTGCCCATGAAGGAGCTGGTGGCTGTGGCGGTTTGGTATATATGGTGGGAACGACGAAGATTCACCCATGGTGAGCCCATCCAAGAACCTGGAAGATCGGCCCAAGCCATTGTTACTTTGACCAAAAATTTCTTGAGGGCAAGGAAGCATGGTGCGGGCAGGATACGAAGACATGGATGGACGAGACCAATAAAGGGATTTGTTAGCCTCAATATCGATGCCTTTTTTGATGCTGACAGTGGCACCAACGGGACTGGGGCCATCATACGGGACTCTACAGGTTCTTTCGTTGCGGCATCCACGAGCAACATCCCGTTTGTCCAAGATGCGGCGACAGCCGAGGCACGGGGCCTCAAGGATGGGCTGGTTCTGGCAAACACCATCGGCTGCAACAAGGTGGAGATCAGGGCGGATTGTATGGAGGTCATCCAGATAATGCAAGACGGAGGCAATTCCTTAGGACCAGCTGCAGCCATCTATGAGGAGTGTACTTTCTTGTGTCGTAATTTTATCTCTGTTAGTTTTTGTCATTGCCCTAGGGAAGCTAATATGGCGGCTGATCTTTTGGCTACTAAGTCGGAGCCCTCGCGAACTATTGTGTGGCAGAACGAGGCTCCAGACTTTCTGCTCGATATAATCACAAATGATGTAGCCCTATTTTCACATGAAATATAAACCGCCATGATGGCATTTCCCTCAAAAAAAAAAGTGAACATCCACTAAAATGTTATTGTCATGGAGTTTCGAGGCACTTTTGGGAAGTTGGATCCGGCTGCACAAATTTTCAAGTTAACTGCAGCCAGTGTACAACATTCAGCACGAAACAGTTTAGGCCTCTTTGGTTCAAAGAAAAAGTGGAGAAAACACATAGGAATGGATGTTTTTTCTATAGTGCACTACTCGAGCCTTTGGTTCAAAGGAATGTAGAATAGGAAAATGAATGAGATTTTTCTTTGGTCTCGGTTTCAAAGAAAAACACAGGAATTTTATAATCCGCTTGGGCTTTTTTCTTTTCTTTCAAATTATATGTACGAAGAACGAGACTGGCATCCTTATTGGCCTAATGATGACATCCTTACTGGCCTAATAACATTCTAATTACGTGTTTTTATGTGGATTGGTTTTGACCAGACTATGTTTATAAGGATTTTTGTGTTTTTTTCTTCTGTTTTTCCGAACCAAACACTTAAATCTGAGAAATTCATGTGTTTTCTAACCCTCTTAGAGCATCTCTAGAAGACCCGTATAAATGGTCAAACCCTTATAATTTTTGCGTTTTACAGTTTTGGTCAAAAAAAAATGTCCAGAACAGAAACCGTAAAAATGGTCCAGTCCATAATTTTTTTAAGGGCCACCAAAAATGCACACCCGAAACCCTTATATTTGGAGGTTGCAAGGCCGAACCTAAGGGGCCCCGTATACCGGTCAAACCTCGTCGGAGCAAACACGCCGTCACGGAGTTTGCCGGAATCCGCCCTAAACTCGCCGGAATTCATCACCGCACATCGGAAAAGGCCGCTAGACGCCGCAATCGATCGCCGCCGATTCGAATTGGACGAGGTCGACATCGCCGTGGCCTCCCATTACCTTAGCCTGGCCGCCGGAATCCTCCCAGCGCGGCAGGCAAAGGGGCACGGGCCGGCCGGCGCGGCTGGCAATAGAGCAAAACACGGATGGCGGATGCGACGGGCCGTGGCCGGTGAGGCTGGGCTCGGCCGACGGGCGATGGGGCACGGCCGACGGGGTTGGGCACGGCTAGCGTGGCCGGCTGGGGGAAGGGGCGGCAGTGGCCGGACTTGAGGAAGGAGCTCTTTATCCCAGTTTTACAGTTTGTTTTAGAGTATCTGTTCGGCTGTAGCTAAAATGAACCCTTAAAATGCTTTTTTGTTTTACAGTATCTGTTCGGTTGTAGCTAAAATGAACCCTTAAAATGCTTTTTTTTACCTGTATCCCAGTTTTACAGTTTGCGATTTTAAGGGGTCTGGTGGAGATGCTCTTACGCATGCATTTATATCCAATTTCCGTGTTTTTTTCCTTTCATGCATTCTATAGAATCATGTGAACCAAAGGATCTCACTGGAACAGGAAGCAAACGTAGGGCCCTCGGGTGTATATGCATCTGAAATGAAAATAATAATTTATTAATTGCGAAAATTGTAAAAAAAATTCTGAAACATTTTTGAAAACAAATTTGACCTTCTGTTGTGCTTGTACAAAAAGTTCCGTTAAGGAATGACTTCCATGGTATTCTAGGTTTAAAAAAAATGGAATCAACACTATATATATATGTACAAGTTACTATTCACACTTTTTGCCCTTGAAATTTTCTTTTGCCCTGAAGTCGACGGCAGTTTTTCCGTAGCGAAACCTTTTATACGAGTACAATAAAAGGTCATTTTCCCCCCCAAAAGATCATATTATTTGAATTTTTTTCGCAATTACTATTTTTTCCATTTTAAGTGCACACAAAAAAAGTTGCCGTAAAAAAAGGTGCATATATACACTTGAGAGCCAATGGGTATTTCCCAGTGAGACAGTAGCCACAAACATTTTCTCCTCCCCCGACTAAAATAGAATAGGGGTTTCCCCAGTACAGTAGTACGTGTACGAACGAATTGATGAGCCCATCGCTCAGATTCAGATTGTACCACCACCGCTCCACAGTGCACGTGCGGCCCCTGACACTCGCTCCCTCACTGTGCTGCACGACCTGGTATCACTCCGTGCCACAGTTGCCCCTTTGGTACTCTACTAAGTTCCGGCGAGTGATTGGTACGAAAATAAACGGTAAAAATAGGATGATGCTAGTAGCCAGTGGCTTGTTTAACTTGGCTTGACCGGAGCTGCTTCGAATTACTAGTACTACTAGAGTTTAAACACCAATTATAACGGGAGCCGGTACCACTGATCCATGATTAGTGGTAGTAGTCTCCTCAAAATGCAGTACAGTGGTGTTTTTGCTCATGATTAGTAGTGCATGCCAAATGGTACTGATGTTGTTGTTGCTTAACCAAGCGCGGTCTTGAGAGAGTGAGATGCGCTTGACAAAGTCACTAGTATAACAAACAAATGCCGGAGAAGAGGGGTGCTGACAAATCCTCCAAATTCCAAATCCAATTCTCTTCTCCTCGCGTGTCTTAATCGGCTGGGTTGATTAGCAATGGCATCGTGAGAGGCATATTGTTTTGTTAATCAAGCAGGCAGGCTCGCACGTCCCCACTCCCCGCTCGTTAAGCTTCCTGCCCCTCCCCTCCGCTTCTTCTCCCCCCTCCCCATCCAGCCGGGACCCCCAGCCCAACTCCCCACCGTTGCCGCCCATGGACTACGAGCGCATCCACGACCCGCCCCACCGCCAGGTTCGCTCGCCGTCTACCCCCCCTCCCTCCCCGCAGCCGGTTTGCTTTCCTTCTCATTCGGATCGGATCTTTCTCGTGCTGCTCGCCGTGGTCTCTTCTTCCCCGTACTCCTTCCTCCCTGCTCCTCTCCTCATGGCGGGCGACTCCCAGTGCCGGTTCTGGTTTTGTGCGCGGTTTGCAGGGCATTGGCAGTTGGGCGCCGGCGATCTGCTCGATTCGGTGATTTCGCTCCTTATCCGCAGCATAGGATTCCCTCGGCGCAGTTCGTGGCCATCGCCAGGTTTCCGCTGCTAGCCCTACCAACGTTCTGTATCCTTGTTGAGGCGCGACCTCTTTAACGACCACTTCTTGGAAAGCAGGCAAGCATATGCCCGCCGTTGCTGAATTCGATGCGCTTTCCAGCGACAGGTCCACATTTGACTGTTTTCCTGCAGCGACCGGCTTCCATTCTCCCCCCAAATCCGGCCTGCATTTTTGGTCCTGAATTCGACGCCCGCTTTGCTGAAAAGTTTCCCCTTTCGCCATCCTCTCCCAGTCGATGCTACTGCTCTGCTCAGCTCTGTTTCGTCTTGAATTCGGCGACGATTTTGTATCTATGTATGTCAGCATGCGCCGTAGCTTTCACCGGGTGGCTGTGGAGGCACGGGATTGGGACGGGTCTTGGATATTTGCGCGCACGATTTTCTAAAAAGCCGGGGATAATTTTGTCCATTATCCCGTGATTCCGTCAAATTTGGCAATTTCTTGGTTCAATTCGCCGCGGAAAGCGCTCTACAAAACGGTCCCGATCCCCTTCTTTCAGTCTCGCTAAATTCCTCTGCTCTTTCCGTCTTCTGCAATGCAGTCGGGCGGATTCTCCCCGGCCAAGCTGCGAGCCATGCTTCTCGGGCTGGAGAAGCACCAGCACTCCGGCGAGGACACCTCGCCCGAGGCCAACGACTCCGGCGAGCTAGACGACCGGAGTAAGTCCAATTTACTACACTTCATCAAATAGTATCCTCTACAGTTTACTGAACACTGCTAACTCTTTGGGTACCAATAATCGTGTCCATAGGGAGCTTGGAATGCTCCACCTCCACCGAGATGTCCAGCAACAGTGGCCACAGATCAAGGAACCGGGCTCCGGACGACGACAGCTTCGACTCCGAGAGCAGCTCTTCGGGGCGGACAACGGTGAAGAGGCCGACAGCAGTATCTAGTCTGCTGCCGCCGTTCTCTAGGCCGACGCCGTCGAAGTGGGACGACGCCGAGAAGTGGATTTCTAGCCCGACGGCGAACCGTACTGGCTGTGTGATGAGCGCCGCTGGGTTTGCGCCGAAGAAGACGGCATTTGCTTTACCTGAGCACGGTGCCTGCCCACCGGCCGCTGCTAAGGTGGTCGCCGAGGTGCCGAGAAACACCGGAACCTTGACTGATAATTCAGTTGGTAAGTAAGATTTTGTCATTCTTTTGATGTTTTGATCATGTCTTACTCTGTTTTACTACTTGATAACGACTGTGATGTGATCATGAGCTGAAAAATGCATGCTTCTGTGGGCACTTGAGAGCAATATCTTTGCTTCATGTGTCTGGTGTATCCTAAGATGTGTGTCTGAACTTTGGAGGTTCAACTAGCATGCTTCATGATTGTTTATGATGCAGCATGCTGAATCGAGTCAAGGATTGTTTGCTAGTTCTTGGGCGGCAAATTTGAAGTTGTGGGTGCCGGCTGAATCGGGGACAAGTACACTAACATCATGATACATTAGTTGGTGGTGCGAAAAGGCCTGGCTCTGATGTTATCATTGTAGTAGGCCAGAAAAGCCAATCTGCCATTATTCACCACTTATTTTCTCTTTATTCAGCAAACAGTTTCAAGTGGGTTTTCCAGCTAACCAGAAAGGAAATTTGTTATCTGTGTCTTTGTTTTATCGATACATTTACTGTGCTGATGACTTTGTTTTGGGTAATCAATATCTGCAGGTTCCACGCAGCCCGATTCAATCAAACCTGCAGAAACTGTCCCAACAGTCGACGAACCAGAACACGTAATTCGGTCTGTCTCGATGAGAGATATGGGAACAGAAATGACTCCGATTGCCAGCCAGGAGCCCTCTCGGACTGGGACTCCGATAATAGCATCCAGCCCTACCTCCACTAGGACGCCAACTCCTAACCGGAGTGTAGAATTTGGTGTCGGTACAATTGATTCCGGCAAGATGGGCATGTCCGAGGAGGAGCTACAGTTGAATACCAGGAAGGAAATCATGGATCTCGGCGAACGGCTAGGCAAGACGACTATAGCTGCATGGGCAAGCAAGGAAGAGAGAGCTACTGCAAATTTCGCAAATGTTCCAGCTGATAAGGCTGTAGAAATCGACAGAGAGACCCGTGCTGCAGATTGGCAGGAGGCAGAGAAGGCAAAGTATCTTGCAAGGTATATTTTTCTTCTCATTCTTGACTATCTGCTAACGCTGACAGATACTGGCGTAACTGTAATGTAACAATCCTCAAATCAGTACTGAGTTCAGCTTGCATTTTTGACATTCTGATCAGGTCATTTGGTAGAAATATACACATGTGCAAAGAGATAGACACTATCTTGATTGGCCCATTTAAATATTTGCACACTTGTGAATATAATCTTGATAGCACATTTCCCTCCAGAACGAGATTGATCATTGATCATCCATATTCATGCAATTCTTGTAGGTTTCAGAGGGAAGAGGTAAAGATCCAAGCTTGGGAAAATCACCAGAGAGCAAAAATTGAAGCTGAAATGAAGAGCATAGAGGTATATCATGAGATGTTGACTAAATATTGATATTAGCAACTGTGCTTGGAGTATAAGTGAAAGGAGTGAAACGAAGTGTTACCTGATGATCTGATACCACTGAAACTTCTAATGTGAAGCACATCATGCAATTTCTTAGGTCTGATCTGTAATCACTGGCACTGCAGCATGCCAGCATAAGAAGCACAGCTTAGTTTCTCTGAATTGCTCAAAAAACTGCTTAGTTTCTCTGAATTAACATATGAAACCATCTCTAAATAGAACTGTATGGCTCATACGTAGCTGATAGCCGAATAGATTGCAAGAAAACTGAGAGAAAAGTCAAGCGTTCAGCATTTGATGAAATCATTTTCCTCCTAATCACAGGCGAAGATGGAAAGAAAGCGAGCTCGCGAGCACGACAGGCTTGCTCGGAAGCTGGCGTCAGCGAGACGCAGAGCAGAGGCGAAGAGGGAGGCCGCGGAGGCGAGGAGGAGCCAAGAAGCGGAGCGAACGGATGAGCAGGCGGCGCAGATCCGTAAGACCGGGCACATACCTTCCTCGATCTCTTGCTGGTGCTGGTGCCTATGATCATCTTATGCCTCTGAGCATCGTAGAAATGTTATGTTTCTCCTGAAAACGACCATTGTAAAAATGCTACTGGCTCATCTTTTATCAGCAAGGAATGCGAAGTGTGTCGTCATTTTTCTCGTCCTCTCCTGTCGATTTGCCAGATCGGATAATATCGACGCCCGTAAATGCGCGCTCATCATTTTCTTGAGGAATTTAAACCTTGCCATGGCCGCTGTTGGAGAGCAAATTTGGCATTATATTTATAGCCACAAGAAATCCAGTTTTAATCAACACTTAATGACAAAGGATAAAAGAATATAAATTACTTCCTATGAAAAGGAAAAAAAAAGATATCCATTGCATAAATGGATTTTTTTTTGTACTACCAGTGCATGAATGCAGGGAAGAAAATAGCACTGCGCCATCAATTCCCTAGGCGGATGTAGATAATAATAATAATGGTGGAATTAGTGAGCGGTTCGTGATGCCACGTGCATCCGCATCGGACGGCTGGGAATCACTCCTTGCCAAAACAGGATAATATTTTATCCAAAAACATTCCCGTTCTGTCCTCTGTCTCCACGGGCGGGGCCCTGTATAAATAAAACGGCTACGAGAAATCTGTCTCTCTCGCCGCGATCCAAAGTCCCAAACCCTAACGCGAACGAGCGGATCGACCGATCGAGCGAGGCGAGGCAGGGTCGGGATGATGGAGGCGCCGTCGCTGGAGCACCGTGTGCCGGCGGAGGAGCGGCACCGGATCGAGCGGGTGGCGCGGTTCGTGGCGCGGGACCGGGACGGGGACCTGGCGGAGGCGCTGCTGCTGCGGCTGCTGAGGATCACGCGCAACGGCCGGCGCTGGGGGTTCCTGGCCAACGACCACCCGCTCCACCCCTACTACCTCCAGCAGAAGGTCTCCGAGCAGTGCCGCATCCTCCGCCCCCGCCACGCCGCCGACCGCTGACCGACCGCCCGCATGCATGCATCTTCGTTGTTTTCATTCATTCTTGTCTCGCGATCGCATCCCATTCTTTATTCGTAGGATTGTTGTTTGTATGTGCCTAATAACGCGCCATTGATACGAGGAGATCGGCCGAGGATCGAAGGAAGCAGCTGTGGGCTGGATTCCAATAAGAAATAGTACTAGGCACGTCAAAGAAAAGAAATAGTAGCAGGGCTTCTGTATTGGGCCAGGTGATTCTTTAGGTGAAACTAACTAATCTTGCCACTTTATTTACTTTTGAGATGCAAATTATGAAGCCTGCTGCATCAAGTTCGACGACGCTGATGTACAGATTGTCGAAGCCACCACCATTGACCAGAGGAGAGGTGACGCCATTATCATACATGTTCTTGATCACACAGCCCAGTGGGTAAGCCGTGAAACCAAGGAGCAGATCAACAAACTCATGCTTGCATTCAGCATACATCACCTTTTTCTCCAGCCCATCATAGAACAGCTTGATCTTGCATTCTAGTGGAGCACGAGGTCCGGAATCTTCACTGGGAGCTACTATGATTTTCTTGTTGATGATCGGTTTCACCGTGGCAAGAGCATCCTGATCAACGGTTCCCATGGGTAGAAATACATCAGTGAATATGGTGTCCGATGACAGAGAAGCCTTCAGCATGGATACAACCTAAAATAAGAATCCAAGTTAGTGGAGAAAATGATTCACTTCTAGCACTAGCGGTGTCCTTTTTTTCAATAGGAAGGTTCACCCCTCCTCTGCATCATACGATGCACACAACTAAAGTTCAAAGTATGAAAAAAATTAAAAATTGAAAAGAGCCCGAAGCTCGAAATAATCGGTGCTACCTCCGTCCAGCCGATGTACACTTCCAGCTCCTCAAAGTCATTGAGGATGGCACCAGGGCCAAAGTTGTGAGCCAGCGACTGCATGGTGCCAGTCGACGCCGGCATGATCGTCCAGTCATCGCTAATCATAAACTGTTCTTTACACCTCACGAACGTCCCAGACCCAGAGCTTACTCTGTTGTAGACATGCACGAGTCTAGCCATGACTTGCCAACACCTGCAGAAATCTCCATCTACCTGTAGGCTTGGCTGGTTCTTGACAAACGTATCATGAGAATTGCAGAAACCGCTCCTGAGGATGGCACGGTAAGATGTAAATTTTAACAGAATCAAGAATTCAAGGTCAAGAAAATGAATTAACAAGATCATCATGTACTAATTCCTATCCGTAATTTCATATAGAGAAGAGTGGGAAGAGAAGATGCGTACCCTCCAAACTCATGGGCGGTCGAAGGCGTGAGAAGCATGCCATGGCAGGCCTCAACCTTGAGCAGCTTACCTTCGGTCAGGCGGCTGACGCTGTCGCAGAGGTTAGAGAGACATCCCGGCGATGACGCCGCACAGAACTGGACGGCGGAGAGCGGGAGCGTGAGGAAGCTGAGGAGGACGTCGATGAAGTCGGAGCCGGCGTCAGCGAACAGCACGCGGTTCCGCGACCTGTCCACGGCGAGCTTGATCTTGATGGAGTCCATAGGTGCAGACTATTCGTACAAGTTCAGAGGACGTCTGTCCAAGAACGACGCAATGGATTTGCAGGTGGTCGAAATCTGTGGAGACTTTGGATTTGGGTGTTGGGGATCGTAGATGGTGGAGTAAAGCAGAGGGGGCAATTTAGAGGGCTTTTGTCCCCAATTCCAGTGCTCCTTTACTCCGAGCGAGTGCGATTACACTGAGCCGGCCTCCTTTACTCTTTATCCTTTGCTGCTTTTCACTATTTTTGCTCTACTCTATGGTTTAGTCCATCGACAGCTATATCTTCACTTATTCAGAGATTGATGCTACGAACAAAATTGGGGGAGACCTCTCCCAGCAGCTGAGGGAATAGTATAAAACCACCAATTTTCGGGTTAGGGTTTCAAAAAACTATCATATTTTTGTTTGTCGTAGATGTGTGGTTAGCTGTTTCAAAAAAATCCAAATGGCTGAGTGGTTAACATTTGATCAGGTTTATGACAGCTGGGGCCCACTCATCAAGTCCAAATGGCAAAATATGTCAACGCAGTCGGTGAACTGTTACGGGGCCGCGTGTTAGGT
>NC_041388.1:686052347-686058029 GCF_002162155.2 Triticum dicoccoides
CGCTGCATAGGGAGCCGCCGTCGACCGGGAATTCTTCGACACCGCCAGGAACTCGTGCGAACACTATAGCGCCTAGCTTTCGCTCTGTACCCCCCTCAGACCTTGTTGAAGAACCCGCCCACTGAGCCCACATCGCCGCCACAACCTTACTAGGACCACTCTCCATTGCCCACACAAGCAAGGAGATCAACAAACACCTCCGCCACGAGGCTCGTCTGAGAGACGTCTGAATAATCCACCATCCCATCCAGACTGCTGCCCATGGTTCCAAATGCCCCCATGTGGGAATGCTCGGGATTACCATCTCGACTGCCAGGAGAGCCAGCATGACTAGCAACCAAGGGTACACGACCACCACCACCCAAGAGTTTGACGTCTTCCACTCTGAGTGTCGAGGAGACGTCTCCTCGCCGGAGAAGAACCCGCCAAGGCATAGCCATTAGAAACACAAGGGTAAAGAAGGATGACCATCTCTTAGCCTCCTCCTAGAGGGGGCAACTGCACCACCGCAGCGTGCTCCATGCAGGGGCTCTCCTCTTGAGTATCCAGCCTCACATCTGCTACATGCTATCCTAGGGATGCTTTACCTACATGGGATGACACTGAGCCGCGGCAATAACTCCATGTAGATGAGATCTGAACCACCGAGCCTCCTACCAGCAAGCGAGGGCGCGCCTGGCACCATGGAAATGAGTAGCCGCCGGAGGGAGCCTCGCCACCGCCATCCTCGCGTTACACGGGCTTGACCAATGGTAGCGAGGGCATGATGGAGAGAGGAAGGGGTGGTTTGGGCCTGGGGTTAGAGGCCACCCTTGTCGCCCCGATCAAAAGCATGCTTCATTTAGCTCATCGGAGTTAGTTATGCCTAAAAGAGTTCATGTTGGTGTTCTTTCATATGATCGAACCAACCTTTTCAGACACCCCAATATCTAAAATTTTGATAAATATTCCCTGTTCAGGAACCATGATTTTTATTCCAGACACTCATCCCCCCTTCTCATGTTCCATCGATTCCTTTATTCTTTAGCATTTAACTGAACAAAATAGTGATGTTCTTCACAAATTATATATTTACAAAATATTATGGTTTTCTTCTTGCGTGTTGCATTATCCTAGACCTCCAACACTACGAGATGCATTTCCAGTTCTCTCAAAACTACAGAACGGCCATGTGGCAGTTGCTTTGCCGACACTTACGTGTATGCCAAGTGTATTTTGTGGAATATGCCAAGATTTCTGTTTAGGCCGAGAGTTTTCTTGTAGGAACTCGGCGCAAAGTTGCTAAGCCGAGGGCCATGCATTTGCCCTGTATGTTTTTGATGATACTTGGCTTACACTGGGGTAAGTTGAGTACCTGATAAATTACACACAGCTTATGCCGAAACATTAGGCAACATATGTTTTTCTGTAGTGTTTTCTTGATTTACCTTCATTTTCTGCAGTTAATAAACAATTTGTTGATGTTCTTCACAAATTATATATACTAGCAAATATGCCCGTGCGTTGTAACGGGAGACAAAAAATTATAGCTAATCAAATAAGTATGACTAAATATCCTGATATATGAGCATACTCTATTTTTAACATAGTGGCTCACCATGTTGTCATTTATTCTTTCTCACCCTAGCCGATGATGGTCGTGATGTCTACGTGATCACAATGCATTCGACGCGGTAAATCCCAAGGCTATGAGTTTGCCAGTGCATGTCACACTTTTAATTATGTTGCACAAGGGAATGTTTAAAACTTTAAAAGCAAATCTCATTGAGCCCGAACTACTCCCAACGCCAAGACATATAAAGACTTTCGAAAAACTAAACAAATCCTAGACATAAACCAGTGAACATTTTTTCAAATCGACAAACAATTTTTTTAAAAAAAATGATTTTCTCAAAAAAATCATGAACATTAGTTTTGTTTACAATCTTTTTAAATGTATGAACCAGTTTCGAATTCATTAAAAAAATTTTGTCTCAACAAACATTTTTTGAATCGATGAACTTTTTCAAAAAAATTGGGGAACAAATTTAAAAAAACAAATTTTTATTTTTATTTTTGTGAACATATTCTAAAATGTCATGGACTTTTTTTTCAGATTCCCGAATATGTTTTGAATACACGATCATTTTTTCAAAATCATGAACATGATTTTATTTCCTGACCATTTTTTCCACATTGTGATTTTTTTATAATTTTGCGAACAGTTTTACAAAACCACCAACATTTTTGAATCTGCAATTTTTTTATGATTTTCTAAACAATTTTGTATTCACATATTTTTAGATTTCTCAAACATTTTTTAAAATTCTCAACTTTTAGAATATTAAAATCCCCAAGTAATTTAAAAATAAAGAAGAAAGAAGGAAGAATAAATAAAAAAGAATGAGAAAAGAAAAGACAAAAAAGTAAAATGAAAAAATAAACAAGGGAGTGAAGGCGGCCGATGAACACATACATGGAACACATACATTTTTGAATCTGCAATTTTTTTATGATTTTCTAAACAATTTTGTATTCACATATTTTTAGATTTCTCAAACATTTTTTAAAATTCTCAACTTTTAGAATATTAAAATCCCCAAGTAATTTAAAAATAAAGAAGAAAGAAGGAAGAATAAATAAAAAAGAATGAGAAAAGAAAAGACAAAAAAGTAAAATGAAAAAATAAACAAGGGAGTGAAGGCGGCCGATGAACACATACATGGATACGACATGCGTGAAAAAGAAAGCGGGGATCGAACCCAGGTCTCATCGCCAGAGGAGGGATAGGCCGACCGCTCAGCTGCTCTTCATTTTGTGATTATTGCGCGTCGCGTCCTTATAAAGCAACGAAGGAGGCGGTGATTTTTGTCCGAAAGGTTGAATCGTTTTTCCACTTACCGGTGGGATTGGTGGGTAATTTTTACCAACTCGAAGGGTAATTTTAATGACGGACGACCAGAAGCGATAGCCGCTTTATTAGTAGGTAAAGATTTACGAAATATTGTGGCTTTCTTCTTGCGTGTTGCATTATTTTAGATCTCCAACACTACGAGATGCATTTCCACTTTTTCCGAAATTCTAGAAAAAGCACTGAAAGAAGAACACCCTCACAGAAGCCTTTTTTTAAGGAAAAAACCATCATGGCTAGCTTTATTAACTGATAAATAAGGATACATGGCCTACGAGTTTGGTTACTAGGTCAATCACATCAAAGGTTTTGGTTACCGAATGAGGCAATTTTACCAAGGGGGACTGGTAAACGTGGTTACCACGGTTACCGAGAAATGCCGAGAATATTTTGAACGAATTTTATAGTTGAATTTTGAATTCAAATAAGTGAATGAACAAATATTTGAACTAGAGACCTCTCAAAATAGAAACTAGGTTGCTACCAACACGTCAGAACAAACTCTCATGGCATTAATTAGATCCTACGTACTTTACTATAAGATGAGCGTTCAAATTCAGAAAAGCTAAAAAATTGGTATTTTTTGCTTGGTATGAGGATTTATCGAGGGGCACGGAAATACGTGGTAACCATGGGGAATCTCAAAATTTCGAGTGGTAACCAAAAACATTGATCATATCTCGGACACCCTCGCAGAAGCTTATATAGTAGCATTCTACTAGCACTCACATCTCAAGACACCTGATCGTTTGTAAGCGCACAAGGTGACTGACCTTTACAGGAGGCCCATATCACGTCGCATTTTCTTACTGGCCAGAACTGCACTTTCCGTTTTAGAATCTAAGATTTACTGAACAGCAACAATATGAATGCATGACGGGGCCACTGAAAACACCAGTTGTCCAGCCACCAAAAACACCAGTTGAAGGAAAAGTATGTCTCCTCCAACCTCAAAAAGAGCCAAAACAATCATCAGGATTACTGAAAAACAACTACCAAGCTTCATCGCGACCGGCAGCTGTATAACGTATCATTTCTTGTAGAATTCGCAGGTGACGGTACATTCTCTGACGAGGTTGCATTCGGCAACGGTGCACCGGTCTTTCAGATATCTGCTACCGTAGACCAACTCATGACGACAACCTGCTGCAATGGACACCTTATCCTTGATCCTGCTCTTGACAGTCGCAATGGTGTCGGCTCTCGCAACCTCCACGGTTATCGTCTTTTGCGAATATCTGTATCTTCTTTTGCGAGAAATGTTCCTCCAGCCTGTCGATGAATACGTCGGTGAGCACCGACTTCGAAGTAAGCACGGCTCGCAGTAGCGCAACTGCCTGCAAGACCACCAAAATTATTGGTAGAAACACTAGCAAGCTGAATTACCAATTGTTAGTTCAGTAATACTAGTTCACAAGCTAGCTAGAGTACCTCCGGCTTCCTGACGATAATGCCCATCTCCAGTACCATAGCCTTGTCTCTCCCACACCAATGCTTCATCAGAGACATGGCAGACGCCTGATGTATAAGTAGATCATCGCCTACGACGTACCTTCCATCTTCAACAAGCTCAGGGTGGCAGCAAAAACACGCTAACTCTGGCATCGTATCTTTCAAACACTGGCAAGATCGAACGGTCTAAGGCTTGGATTCAGCAACTTATTCTTGGTGAGGGCACCTGTTAAGCACCCACCCTCGTCGAGACCGGTAACACTTTTGTAGAGATTGTTAAGGCACGTGCCAAGATGGGGAGTGCCAGCCCCCGTGTTCTTGATAACTGAGCTGATAGGGTAAGTCAGGAAACCGAGGAGCAGGTCGACGAACTCATGGCTGCATTCGGCATACATGACCTTCTTTTCATCGGTGTGATAGAAGATCTTGATCTTGCTTTCTGGTGAAGAGGCTGCAGAATATTGATCGAACGGTAGCATTTTCTGATTGATGGTGATCTGTTTCATAGAAACACCAGCAGCCTGTTTCTGACAGTCAGTTAGCAGATTTGGTAGAAATGCATCAGTGAGTACTGTATCCGAAGAAAGGGAGGCCTTGAACATAAACAAAACCTACACCAAAAGAAAGTACAGACTATTAAGTAGAAGAAAAAAATTGATTCGACTCTGATCCTAGCAATACCGTACGTACTAAATCGATGATCTTACAGTCTCCCAGCTGACGCTCACTTGGACCTCCTCGAAGCCATGGCCGATCCCATCGGAACTGAACGCTTGAGGCAGCGACTGCAGGCTGCTGGTGGATGCCGGTTTGACTGTCATGTCATCACTAATCACAAACCGTTCTTTGCGGCTTACAAACGTCTCTGTGCTGCCTGCTGCTTGGTTGTAGACATGCAGGAGTCTGGCCATGCGGACGCAACATTTGGAGCCCTTGATAACGACTTCGTTGCAGCAACTGTTGGCTGACTTACAGAGCCTGACAATGATATTTTGTCAGGTAAATCGTAGCTGAAAGAGTACTCTACCCGAAAGCACAATTAGATCATAGTAGCATATACTCCAAGAGGACATGTATACGTAATCAAACTCGTCGGTGTGAGCGGGTGTGAGAAGCATGCCATGGCAGGCCTCAACCTTGAGCAGCCTGCTGTTCCTGAGGCGCTCGACGCCGTCGCAGAGGTTGGAGAGGCATCCTGGCCATGTCGCGCCTGCCGAGCAGGACTGGATGGCGGAGAGCGGCAGTGTGAGGAAGGTGAGGAGGACGTCGACGAAGTCGGAGCCCGCGTCGGCGAACAGCACGCGGTTCCGGGACCTGTCCACGGCGAGATTGATCTTTTT
>NC_041388.1:686058207-686103192 GCF_002162155.2 Triticum dicoccoides
TTGCATTGAAGCGAGATTGATCTTGATGGAGGCCATAGTCAATGTGGAGTCCAAGGTTCCAGGCGACAGAATACAGGTGGCCCGCAGCGTTTTCTTTTTGTTTTTTTTGAGAACAAACATGTTTTTCTTCACAATCTATATCTACACTATCTATACTTTCTACTACTACTATAGAACAAGAAATTTTGAACTCGTTTCAGCCACCCGTCATGACGTAGAGGCAATTATCAGCCGTTGATTTTTTTCGACGGACTGAATCGCTACCGTTTATTACAGCAAACTCAATTGATCCGTCTTCGGGATTCGCTTATGCAGTCGCTCGCCAAAAGGAGGCCGACCGGGTTTTTTTCTAGAGTCATCGAGGCACTGTAGAGCTGCACCTGCAGTTGCACACTTTGCGGCCTTGTTCGGTTGATAGGGATCTAGGAGGGGTTTGGCAGGGATTGAGGTGGATATATATAATCTCTCACAAGTCAAAATCCACCCAAATTCTCTCCAATTCTCTTGAGAAGAGGTGTAACCGAACAAGGCCTGCAACGTCTCGTGATGCTGATGAGAAAAGTTCTCACAGAATCAAAGGTCCTCTGTGGCCGAGATAATAACGAGGTTACTTCTCGGCCTATTGAGCTCATGCTAACCACTTGATCGAGCCTTTCGGTCTCTTCCTCCTCTGGCGCTCCCGCGGGCGACAGGGGAGGAACCCTAGCCGCCGGCCCTTCTCCACCTCTCTTCTCCTCCTCCTCCTCCCGCCGCCGCCAAAGGGCGCGCCCGGGCGAAGCCCGGCCGGCGCCGGCGGCGGCGGGGCGTCTTCATCGCCTCGTTCGGGAGGGCTGGCGCGGGCCGGCCGACCTGGATCTGGCCACGGCGTTCTCGCGGGGCGCCGCGGCGCGGCCCCTCATCGGCGCAGGATGGCGCGCGGGTGTGCGGGTGGCGTGATGGTCTGCTCCTCGGTGGTGCTCGGCTGGTGTGGAGACGGCGGCGGCTCGATCCAGATCCGGTTGGGGCGGGCTGCGGGCGGTGCGGGCTGTGGGCGGCTTCCTCCGCCGTGGCTGGCGGAGGGGTCGGCGCAGCAGTGGCGGCCTCGGCCTTCCCCTCCTCTTCTTCCTCCGGGGGGAGGTGGTGGGATGGGCTGGGGGTCGGGGATGGCGGCCGGCGCCCCAGCCAAAGCTGACCTCGCGGCGACGCGGGCCGCGTTCGGCAACGCTTTGGGGTCGGCCGACGGCGGGTATTGCCCCTCTCCCTTCCGTGCATCCCTTCCCAGTCCCCGGGTTGGTTTGGATCTTGCCGGATCCACCTCCGGTGTGTTCTGGTGGAGCAGATCGGTGTCCGGGGGAAACCTTGGCAGCCTTAGGCTGACTGGCAGCGGCGACGCCGATTTTTGGCGCCGCTTTCCTCCTTGGGGGCGTTGCTGAGGGCACCATCTCTCCTCTCCAACCCTTGTCCGGGTGAAAGCCCAAGATCCGATGCGGATCGGGCGTCGGCGGCGCCTTTGGCACCGTAACCTTCCTGGAGGCGACGCCAAGGACATTGGGATCGGTTGGAAGGGTCTGCAGGTGAGGGGTGGGGGTGTGCTGCCTCCCTTCGGTGGAGCGGTGTTTCATTCTACATATTCTTGGCGGCGGCTCTTGGCGGCATGGAGCAGCGGAGGCTGGGCGTCAGATGTGTGGTGACGGACACGCGCAGGAGGTCGACGCTGTCTGGCGTCGTGGTGGCGTCGGCGGCAGCGAGACCAGGCAAGGCTGTTACAACAGTACAACTCTGAAGATGGATATGTGGTAGGTGGTTGTGGCGGCCTCATACCCGGCGGGCGGCCTGGTTGAGGAGCACGCCGGACTGGTGGGTGCCCATACCCGGCAGGCGTCCAGGTTGGGACCTCAGGTCTTAGATGTTAGGTTTGGCTGCGAGGTCTGTTTGGTATTAGGCCCAGACCATCAGCGCCCCTTCATCAGTTAGATAGGAGTAGCGACAGAGGTTGCGAAGATGGTGGCTTTGGTCTTACTGTTGTACGACTTTGTAAGGTTTTGTGCTAATAATTAATAAAGTGGCCGTATGCATCGACCAGATGCAGAGGCCGGGGGTATTCCTCCTTTTCGAAAAAAAAAGGTCCTCTGTGGCTGGTTTTTGAAGTATCCATGGTGCAAGGAAAGAGATGTTATTTGCAGTTTGACCAAGACACCACGTGCTGCCGTATACTGGTACTATATAGTGTACCAGCTTTGAAGCATATGAGCCGTTTGATCTTTACTATCGGACAGCTAGCATTCAACGGGTTGAAATCCTCGACAACGTGGCAGTTTGCTTACCATTGGATTGTGTGATCCAACGGCCAACATCCCTGGGATTCACGGTAGGAGTTAGTGTTGCACTGTCCTGCTGTCTGCTGTGTCAGGTGGCAGGCTTTTGTTGAGTAAAATACTACTCAGAAAATCAGGAGTCTTCTAGGCGCCTTGGACCATGGCAATGCCTACAGAGCAGAGCCCAGATCTCTACTCCTATAAAAATGCGAGTTGATGGTGATGGTGTGTCTGCCTTCGGGCCATCTCAACCATCCAATCTAAAATGTAAGGCTGAGCGTGAGACCAGTTGCCCCCGAGCAACTTAAGTTGCACTTTTACATAAACCATCCCGCACACCAGAAAGCTCCCGAAAGTTCCCCTTCCTCCTCTCTCGCGAAAGAAACAGAGTCTTCCAGAACTCCAAAATTCCTCACCGCCGGCCACTCCTTTCTCTTTCCCGGTGACCATCCGAGTTGAATTGGGAGAAGGTCCCTCCCCTTGTATAGCTGTAGTTTTAAGGGTCTCACTAAATCAGGTTTTGCTTCGAGCTTGCCGAGCATCTCTCCTTCTAGATCTGGTCGTGTAGGTCATCGGAGACAGAGAGGATAGCGGCGGTTGCTGCCATGTCAAGTATGCTCATTTTCCCTTTGTGGTCGTTGGGTTGATTCTCTTTTGTGCAGGCTTTGGTTCTTAACCTCCAAGTTGACGCCCCTTTTTCATGGTACAGGCAGCGGATGATTTTTGCTGGTGGTGAGCCGCTCGTTCACGGCGGCGCTGGCACCAACTACCCCGACCTATTGTGTCCTCTCTCAACCACTATCTCCTCTGTAAGTTAAGTTTTTCTCCTATCAGATCCAAGAAATTGATCAATTGTTTGGGAGTAGAGATGCGTATCAGACCCATGCGTGATTGAAACCTTGGTCTCTCTAAACATGTGATTTGTTAAAGGTTTATCCGCGCAGTTCCTTGTGAGATGCAGAATTAGACTTTCACTGTACTCCATCCCATCAGGTTGGAACAAGATTTTCTATTCAGTATATCTAGACTATTTTTTTTAACTGTGACCTGCGTTAGATCTTTGGTGCAAGGTAAGTAGAGATCATGATCAAGGATGACTAAACATTATTAAGCAGAGAATTTCTCAAGTCCCACACTCAAGCAAATTTTTTTTTAATTGAGACGCTGGCTAGGTAGTGGCTAGCGATAGCAATTTAACGAGCCTACCACGGACGGCGCCACGGCGGGATCAGAGGATGCACGTAGCACCGTGCTGATCCTCCAGCCTCAAGGCGCAGCCTGTTGTCTCGGCACGCACACAGAGCTAATCCGCGGGCAGAGTGCAGCAGCACATGGCGGCACAAGCGACGCGATGTTCGTAGTAGTTTGGCTAGCTAGAAGATGTACAGGACAGGGAAGAGGGCAGAAAAGCTACAATTTTTCTTTTCTGTTTTTCTGTGTTCGTGTTGTCGATTTCCCAAAAAAAATCTGAATTTCAGTGGAGCAAAGGCATGAACTGTAGACCATATACATTATTTTTATGTACAAGAGTTATTGCCTACTTTGATTTTTCATCATGTTTAATGTTTGAGTTTGCCCCACCTAGATTTTTATTCTTCCTCCGCCACTGCCTACCATGGTCGTAGACTAGACTAAGCATGCGAAGTGGAGCCGTAGATCACGCGGCCAAATCAGATTTTGTGCATTGTATGGTCTCTTGGCAGTTTTAGATTCCTCTTAAAAAATAATACCATTGTGTTTATGTTGAATACTATTTGGGTGATGATATTGATATCATACGACAGTGAGGCAATTTGTAGTTACCGCTAGAGGAATTGACTTTGATATCATACAACAGTGAGGTAAAAATGTTTTTGACACCCCAAAATTTACCAATGATTTCAATAGATCAGTTTCGACATATACTACTGTTAGAAGATGATACAACTTTTATTGGTGAAGTTGACATCAAAATTGGAGGTTACAAATCATTGTACAGTTCTATAGTGTCGGTTAGTTTTGTTTGATAGGTACATCTTCATCTCTTGTACATTTTGTTTCTTTGCTCAGTATAAAATGTATTGTGGGTGTTCATTGTCTTTTTTTGCCAAAATATACTATAGGCCCTCTATAGGGTCATTATTTCTCCTTTGCGTAAACATACTACAGATCATCATGTATGCAGTAGTGATTGTATGATGTCGTTCTAGGTGATAAGATAGATGAAGCAAGAGCTCGAGAGCTAATATTGTTGCTGCAGGAGACAAGGCTATACTATGCTTGATGAATGATTCCATGACCTGAGAGATGCCTAAGTTATGTAAGTCGTGCCTAAAAAAATTCTTCTCTTCATGGCGAGCGCTACTGCCACTTCCACATATTTTACAATTTGTAATTATTGGTTGCGGTGCTTGCATGCCTTGCCATTGAGGAACCCAATGTTGGAAGGAGACCGACGCACCTCACATAAATTTCCAATAGTAATTTAGCTTGGTGGACAAGGCCATTCTATTTTTGTCTTCTGCTTTGCTTGTGTTTTGTAAGTTCTTTATTCCTTCTATCAATGAAATCGACAACTCTCCTGTTGTGTCATCAAACTAAACTGGAACCTATATCCCTTTTGAAGATGATTTTGAGGCATGAATGTTTCTTTCTATATTGCAATGTCAATTATTCATGTACATGCAACCATTTTTGAACTATAATGCACTCGCAAACTGTTTAAGCAACATTTAGTATTGGTTTGTTACACTTGCAATACGCAGATTGATATGCCTCAAAATACGTTTATGTGATAGGTGACGAAAGAGGAAATTTTCTAACACGTTGAGCCCCATCAGATTGGAGCCAAAGATGAAACCAGTAGTCGCTAACTCCATTGCACAGATTTCTTATTGAGGCATTGTCGTTCTTTCATTATTCATATTAAGGTTAGGTTAGAGTGATGTGCTTAATGATCACCATTTCTAGCAGAGAGTGGTGTGTGTGCTGGAGGTGGAGCAGATGTTAAGTGACAATGATTCGAAGAGACAGATTTGGAGTCCGAGCTAAACCTGGTTTCATCACAATTGCCAAATATGTGGATGTATTTGCAATTGCCACATGCTCTCTGTCCAAAGATATAGGACGTAGCAAACAATGAGAAACCCGACAAGGAGACAACAAATATTATTGCAAGGTGAAGATGGAGAAAAAAAAGACTTTGGCTTAGAAGAAGGTTATATTGGCAGGAAACTGTATGATTCTTCTGAAGAGTACCTATAAAATATATGTCATTGCTTTGATCAATGACTTTGCACATTCTTGTGTTGTTTCTCATTTTTTGTGATTCCGTAGCGAAGCGCGGGCATCTTACTAGTAAAATATAAAAAACTAACGTGCTCCGCTGAGTTGAAGGGAATGATGTACTAGAATGAAGGGTTTGATACAATTTGCCTTAAAAGGAAAATCTACAAAGAAACAATAGAAAATGCATGTAGGCATGAAAGAAAGTGTATCACAAATTTAACAAGTCCGGATGCATGTCCTGATAAAAACAGTCTCGATGCGTATGTCCTTGCAAGCTTAAAACACGAGATAATTAAATATTGTGCATGTAGAAAATAAATAAGAACTTTCAAAAATAAAATAAATTTAGATTGTATTTTGAACAAATTTCTATTAAATAAATTTAGATTGTATTTTGAACAAATTTCTATTCTCGACTGTTCTAGAACTTTTATTTCTTAATGAGCCGAGTTACACACACAGTGAGCCCCTAAAAAAATTATAAATCTAGCCAATTTTGCATATAGTGCATCTACCCGATGCCTATTGAAGTATTGAGTATATGTGCATCTACCCAATGTCCAGATTTTGTTACTACCCCAAGATGTCACATCTATTTCTCCCTAAGGAAAAAAGATGTCACATCTATTTTTTGATGGCATAGTTTTAAGTGATAAATTATCATGAAATTATGAAAAGTATTCACTGCTAGAGTAAGTTTTCTTAATGCAATTAATGACCGGTTGACAATTGAACCCAAATTTTCCCATTATTTGATTATCCATAGTAGTGCGAAAAGGAAGCCTGAAGTAAGAGTGGTGTTGAGTTTCTCGCCTCTTTGCCCAGTTGACACTACATGCGAAGCATGTGCTGTTTGCTAATAGTAGTAACATACAACTCACATGGCTTCTTTCTGAAACAGTCCGGAGAGACAACACACAAGAAAATTTACATCACCATCACCAAAGAATCCAACCGCCGCTGTCGCCGAAGCGTTCGCCGGAGGAGAGAGACATAGACCTCCAACTTGCCAAGATCCAAAATAGTGTCATAGCAGTCAAGCTGCGTTATGAGCCTCTCAACACGCGCCATCACAAATAGTGACGCACATGTCTGGAGAGGAAGAAATAATGCAACGCACGGGGAACTCAGCAACATTTTTTAGGGTCTGAGCAAAATATTAAAGCATGATGCCTTAAGATGTCTATCTAAAAAAAGCGTGATGCCTTTGGATTTTGGAGAGGTACTACTAAAATTAACAGTTGACGACTAATGAGTTGAGATCAAAGTTGTAAGATCAAGAAAAAATATTGTGCCTGGTGATATTCATCCAATGGCCCAAAATAGATCGAACATTATTCATCTTTCACCCCCTCCTCTTCGCGCAGCCGCCAACCTATGCGTCCCAACCTGCCTACGTCCGCCCCTCCCCTATAGCCGGCGGGCGCTACCACGCGCCGTCTTACCCTCCCCCTCGACGCAGACCCGACACTGAGGGGGGCATGGGCGGCCACCCCAGGATGTGTTGCTTCGTGGATGGAAAACGATACTGCCATGCTGGCCCACGTTACTGCGTACAGGGCCTGGCTATTGTGTAGTGCTTGCCAATCAAATCGATCTCGATTTCGACCACCTCCTGTGAGTGTCGTCCAACAGCCGTCTGACTGCCTCGCGTTGTCACGCCTACAATCATTATCGCCTTCGTTGATGAAGTTCCGTCACAGCGTTCAACTTGTACCGTTTGCGGGGGGAGCACCCCTTGTGTCGTTGTGCCAAGTAGGCGACTTCAGTCTCCACTTGGGCCTCCACTCTGACAGAAGCCCACCCTTCGTTTAGAATTCCATCGCCCCATCTAGATCATTCGCACCATGATCCGATCCTCGCACCCATAGCTCATGATACCACTTGCTACCTTTTGAGCGTGCGTTGATTTTCTCTTGAAGAGAAAACGGTGATGCAGTAAACAGGGGCAGAGACAGGAGGACGAGCAGGGGCCAGGCCCCCCAACGATCGAGAATTGCTTTAGCACGAGCTGATAATTAGCGATAAATTTGGTTGATTTCATGTACTTGGCCCCCCTGACACGAACAAGCAAAAGATAAAGGCCCATAAGAAGGCCCAAGACCATGAAGTCCCTTCGTAGAGTCCTACACCAGAGTCATTAAGATGCAATTAGCGCCGCCGGCTGCCGCTAGGTTATTTCCTGCCGTTCTCGTCTTCTCGATGGCTCCCATCTCTCCATCAGATTCGATTCAGAGTAAATCAGGCGATCCCGATGTCGCGAGGGGCAATCCTGTAGGCTGCACCAAATGATTCTCCTGTGCTCCAGCTAACTACCCAAGGTTAGCACTAGTGGCTACTGTCACCAATCTCTCACAACTCCCATCTTACGTGACAAAATTCTACTTTTAATTTAATTTACTTCTTCTGATTGTAAGATCAATGATGCTAAGTTCTCTCCTAAGAAAATTAATAATATTTTTGATCGTTTGTTAACAAGAATTATATATGATAGGAACGCTATTGATCTTATTGAGAATTGTAGCGTCCAATTTAGATTAATACAAAATATAACTATGTTTTTGTTCTATCGAGGCAACACCTTATTATATCACTCGCAATTTTTTTTACCGGCTTGGCCCCTACTATACCTAAATCCTGGCTCCGCCCCTGGTAGCAAAGTAGCGTAAGTATTTTCCTCAGTTTTGAGAACCAATGTATCAATCCAGTAGGAGACAACGCATAAGTCACTTAGTACCTGCACAAACAATCAAGAACCTTGCAACCAACGCGATAAAGGGTTGTCAATCCCTTCATGGTCACTCGTAAAAATGAGATCTGATAAATATAGTAAAGTAAATATTTTTGGTATTTTTGTTGTATAGATGGGAAAGTAAAAATTGCAAAATAATAAACGAGATGCGACGTAAATAAAAGAGATGCAATATAATAAGAAAGTGACCTGAGGGCCATAGGTTTCACTAGTGGCTTCTCTCAAGATATCATGTATTATAGTGGTCAGTGGGTGAACAAATTACTGCCGAGCAATTGATAGAAAAGCGCATAGTTATGAAGATATCTAAGCCAATGATCATGAATATAGGCATCACGTTCGTGTCAAGTAGATCGAAATGATTCTGCATCTACTACTATTACTCCACACATCGACCGCTATCCACCATGTATCTAGAGTATTAAGTTCATAAGAACAGAGTAACGCTTTAAGAAAGATGACATGATGTAGAGGGATAAACTCAAGCAATATGATATAAACCTCATCTTTTTATCCTCGATGGCAACAATATAATACGTGCCTTGCTACCCCTACTGTCACTGGGAAAGGACACCGCAAGATTGAACCCAAAACTAAGAACTTCTCCCATTGCAAGAAAGATCAATCTAGTAGGCCAAACTAAACCGATAATTCGAAGAGACTTGCAAAGATATCAAATCATGCATATAAGAATTCAAAGAAGAACCAAATAATATTCATAGATAATCAAGTTCATAAATCTATAATTCATCGGATCTCGGCAAACACACCGCAAAAGAGTATTACATCGAATAGATCTTCAAGAACATCGAGGAGAACTTTGTATTGAAGATCAAAGAGAGAGAAGAAGCCATCTAGCTAATAACTATGGAGCCGAAGGTCTGTGGTAAACTACTCACGCTTCATCAGAGAGGCTATGGTGTTGATGTAGAAGCCCTCCGTTATCGATTCCCCTTCCGGCAGATCGCCGGAAAAGGCCCAAGATGAGATCTCACGGGTACAGAAGGTTGCGGCGGTGGAAAAGTGGTTTCGTGACTCCCCCGATGTTTCTAGGGTATAAGAGTATATATAGGCAAAAGAAGTACATCGGTGGAGCTACGAGGGGCCCACGAGGGTGGGGGTGCGCCTACCCCCTAGGCGTGCCCCCTGCCTCGTGGCCGTCTCGTTGCATCTCCGACTTCATCTCTAAGTCTTCTGGTTTGCTTTTGGTCCAAGAAAGATCATCGCGAAGATTTCATTCCGTTTGGACTCCGCTTGGTATTCCTTTTCTGCAAAACTCTAAAATAGGCAAAAAAAAATTGGCACCGGGACTCCGGTCAATAGGTTAGTCCCAAAAATAATATTAAAGAGCATATTAAAGCCCATAAAATATCCAAAACAGATAATATAATAGCATGGAACAATCAAAAATTATAGATACGTTGAAGACGTATCACCATTTATTAGAAAATACACAATAGATCATTGCAGAGAAGTAGATAGGACACACGACCTTTTGTTAATGAGGTTCACCACCGTGGCTAATCTTCGGGGCATAATTACGAGCACACCTCCACATGTACCAATCGTATGATACAAGTTGACAATAAGCCCTCCAAGCCGCCAGACAGTGCTCTGACCACCCTCACCATGGTCGGTCCAACAGCACCTGCCACGGGCGTCCAGACCGTCCCTCTCACAATCTCTGTCTTAGCCCAATTTATATTTAGTCTATTTTGGCTACCCGCGATGACCTTATATAATAGTCCCAGGTTACATGTGTCTGACTCAAACACTTAAGCCTTCACGTACTTCAAGTCTAACTGCTTGGGATGCATTTTTAGTACTTTTTTAAACAATCCATCAGCTGCTCCCACCCGCTCCACTCCTAGGGCGGCGACATGGGAGAAACCCCAGTTGTCGCCGCCCTCGTCTCCCTTCTCCTTTCACCCCGCCGCCATCGGAGGAAGCCGACAGATAAATCTCATTCGGTGGACGGAGGCGGTGGACTCTCGTCCTCTACCGCTGAGGGGACCTCCGGCCTAGCGCGGGGTGCAGCCCCAGACGACCTAGCGTTTGCGGAGATCGGAATTGGGACGGCGGTCCTGAGACTTTTTGGTGGTGGCTTCGCTACGACGGCTGCGAGGGCAGGTCATACGTCTACAATGTATCTATAATTTTTTTATTGTTCCATGGTATTATATTATCTGTTTTGGATATTTTATATGCATTAATATGCTATTTTATATTATTTTTGTGACTAACCTATTAACCTAGAGCCCAGTGCCAGTTTCTGTTTTTCCCTTGTCTTTGAATTTTACAGAAAAGGAATATCAAATGGAGTCCAAACAGAATAAAACTTTACGATAATTTTCTTGGACCAGAAGACACCTACGAGGCTTGGAGAGAGGGCCAGAAGAGTCTCAAGGAGGCCACAAGCCTCTAGGGCATGCCCACGGGGGGGGGGGGGCGTCCCCTGGCTTGTGGGCCCCTCGGGAGTCCCCTAACCCTAGTTCCACCTCTATATATTCTCAAATATTCCCCAAACATCAGAAGCGTTCACCAAAATAATTTTCCACCGCCGCAAGCCTCTGTTCCCATGAGAAACCATCTTGGGGACTTTTCCGGCACTCTGCCGGAGGGGGATTCGATCACGGAGGGCCTTTACGTCAACCTTGCTACCCTTCCAATGAAGCGTGAGTAGTTTACCATAGACCTAAGGGTCCATAGCTAGTAGCTAGATGGCTTCTTCTCTCTCATCTTCAATACAATGTTCTCCTTGATGTTCTTGGAGTTCTATCCGATGGAATATTATTTTGCGGTGCATTTGTTGAGATCCGATGAATTGTGGATTTATGATCAGATTATCTATGAATATTATTTAAGTCTTCTCTGAACTCTATTATGCATGATTAAGATATCTTTGTATTTCTCTTCGAACTATCGGTTTGGTTTGGCCAACTAGATTGGTTTTTCTTGCAACGGGAGATGTGCTTAGTTTTGGGTTCAATCTTGCAGTGTCGTCACCCAGTGACAGAAGGGGTAGCGAGGTACGTATTGTATTCTTGCCATCAAGGATAAAAATATGGGGTTTATATTATATTGCTTGAGTTTACCCCTTTATATCATGTCATCTTACTTAAAGCATTGCTCTGTTCTTATGAACTTAATACTCTAGATGCAGGCATGAGTCGGTCGATGAGTGGAGTAATAGTAGTAGATGCAGAATCGTTTTGATCTACTTGTCACGGATGTGCTGCCTATTTCCATGATCATTGCCTTAGATATCATCATAACTATGTGCTTTTCTGTCATTGCTCAACAGTAATTTGTTTACCCACCTTATGTTTTCTTTCAAGAGAGAAGTCTCTAGTGAAACCTATGCCCCCCGGGTCTATTTTTCATCATATATTTTCAGATCTATAAACCAAAACCCCAAAAATACCTTGCTGCAATTTATTTATATTTACTTTAGTTTGCTTTTTTATTTATCTTTTATACCTATCTCTATTAGATCACACTCTTGCAAGTGACCATGAAGGGATTGACAACCCCTTTTTCGCGTTGTGTGCAAGTGTTTGTTAGTTTGTGCAGGTGCATATATTGGAGACTTTCTTATGCCTCCTATTGGATTGATACCTTGGTTCTTAACTGAGAAAAATACTTATCTCTACTTTGCTGCATTACCCTTTCCTCTTCAAGGGAAAAATCAACGCAAACTCAAGAAGTAGCAGCAGGCTGGCGACTGCCTAAGGCTCTGAGCAGCGGTGGCCGCGACGACATGTGCGGTGGTGGTTGAAGAATCGAAAATAGAGATGTCATCCATGGCGGCGGCGGTCACTTGTGGTTCAACTCTTCCTTGATTTGAAACATACTATAGATCAGGAAAGTGTGTGGCCACGGGTGCAGCTGGATAACTGAGGGGATTCATTTTCCCAAGTTTGTCATCAGCTAATGGCAAGGACGGCATGGGCCTGCTAGAGGGGCCCTTAACATGGGTTTCGGCGATGCTTGACAGTCACGTCGTCGCCTGTTAGCAAGCTCATGTGAGCACAACTTTGGTCACGTTGATCAACCGTGCGCATGAGCAGTGGTTGGAAAGCCCAACAATCAAGCTAAAGACATTCTGAGATGTCATGTTCCATGGTCCTCGTGCACGAGATGCATATTCGCTGTCGAGTGGTCTGGGCGGCATTGTCAAGGACAAAAGGAATGAAGGTGGTGCTCAAGCGGATGCGATAAAACATTATGCTTGCGTTCTGGGGTGCTAATCTGGTACCAGGACTGGAGTTTTAGGGTGAAAACCTATGGTGCGACCTTTGTTGGTCTTACCTGGCAACGGCGGTGTTTCGACATCGTTACCTTGTTGAAGACATTGCATGGAATTTTGCCGAGTTCTGCTCCTCCCAAGGTGAAAACTCAGGATTTAGTCTTTGATTGAATCCGGCAACGGTGACACTTCTGTGTCCTTATCTTCCTCAAGACGTTGGTTTTGGAGAACCTTCTCGCAGCATGTGTGTTGTCACGGTAGTGGTTGATGTTGTTGTGGGTTATTGCGTGCCTTAGATCTTGGTTTTTTCTTTCTTTCTTTCTTTTGTTCTTGTTTTATTTTTTGGCTGTGTGCATCCTCAATGCCTCGACTTGATCGTGACATTGTGTTGTTGCAGAGGCCGGGTGTACTTGATATCGTCTTGATATTAATATAGTACCCTTTGTCGGAAAAAGTACTTTTTTCTATACCCTTATATATTGTGCGAATAATTTTGAAAGATGGACGTTGCATGAAGCCAATCCAGCGGTGCAAAGATGGCAAATTCGAGCACTACTGGCGATTGGATATCATCTACATTTCACCAGATTCTGCCACATATACAATCTAGAAGACTCCATGGTTGAACTTAAGCATAATACACAAACCTCAAAACACATGCACTTCTCCCTTGTTCTAGAATCTTCCGTATCATAATTGCCCAAACTTTTTTTTCTAGATGAATTGCCATTATTTCTTTTTACTTTATGCTTTACAACACACAATTCTGTGAATCTTAAAATAGATTAACTTTTTATAAAAACTAATGGACTGTGATATTTGGCACACGTGTGCCATATAAGCAAAACTGCCACACCTCTACTTTCATTTAAAAGTACCACACGATCCTCCGTCATTTGACCTCGCCTCCTCCCAAACGACCCCGGAGGCTCGTCCGAGAAACCTGCTTCTCCCGCACATCTCGCGCACCCATCCCCGAGAAAACTGCCACTTCTTCACGTCTACCACATAATTTCTCCCCAGGACAAAGTTACCATGATATTGGTATGCAAATTATCAGGCCTGTGTTGTGTAACTTACCATACTATTTACATAGAACGTACCAGGTACTATGCTTCAACAACTACACCCCTCCAAAGTCACCATTGTATTTTATACACAAGTTAGAAGGTCTTCGATGTGTAAAATACCGTGGTACTTACACATAAGTTATCAGAGTATATGTACATCAACCCCACCCTGGTCAAAATTATCATGGGTGGATTGTACATGAGTTACCGGGTCTACAGTACGTATATTATCATGTTACTTACACCTAAAAATCTGGGTGTGTTTCAGTAGCTTTTTCCATAGGTCAAAAAATACCACGATGTTTTTGTGTAACTTATCACGCCTATAGCACGTGTGCCTCTCATGACACTAAACATTATGTCACTTTCCCGTGGCACGCCATGTGTTGTGTTCATCCAAGAGGCCCACACGCGAGGCGAGTGTATGTTTTTAACAACTTGTTTTCCTTTGGTAAAAAAAGTTAACATCATGTTTATATTGCAAGTTATCGGTTATGTGGTGCTTATATTATCATGTTATTTACACAAAAAATATTAGGGATGTTTTGAATAACTTTTTCTTGGGAGAAAAAGTTATCATGGTGATTCCAGGTAACCTATCAAGCCCGTAGTGCTTAAAATATCATGCTATTTACACAAAATTTATCAGGGGTATGTTTCAGCAAATTCTCCCCCACGGGTCAGAAACTTATCATGGTGTTTAGTTATCGCGGTGCATATATTTTCATACTATTTACACATAAAAATGTCAGGGGAGGGAGGTATACTACCGTGCTATTTACACAGAAGATATCAGAGTATCTTTTCAAAAAAAAATCCCTACGGTCAAAGTTACCATGATGTTTCTACCTCAGTTATCAGATGTGCGCTGCGTATATTACCATCTATTTACATATAAATTATCGGGTATCTTTTCACATTTATCTTCCCCAATGGTTAAAGTTACCACGATGTTTGTATCTAAAATTATCAGGTCTATGGCGTGAATGTTATCGTGCTATTTACAGAAATTACCGGGGAGGGGGGGGGGGTTCAACAAATTTATTCTCAATGATCAAAGTTACCACAATGCTTGAAACAAAAAGTTTTTCAGTGCTAACATATTAAAGGCAAAAACATGTCAAAATAGTATTTCCCTTAGCTTGTTCAACAATCAGTGTCATAGGTGAGGTGGTTAGTTCCCTTTGTTGATTACCTGCAGACCAGAGATCAAATTCTAGTTCAAGCATTATTTTTGCCCAAAAATTGGGAAGTCGCGTGGGGCCATAATTGACGATTACAAAAATTAGGAAGTCACGAGCGGGTGTGCCCGCGGGAAAGGAAAGAAATCGGAAGGGAGGTCGGGGAGGACGTGCGGGAAATGAAGGAGATCGGGAGGCGTGTGGCAGTTTCGCAATCTGGCACACGGTTGCCATATACATATTTCGAAAACTAATTGATTTTGAATGAGATGAACTATAAGAATTAAACAAACATCTACATTATGTATATATGACTCAAAGCTTACATGCTATAGTATGATATTGATTCATAATTTGGTTGTCAAATCTCATGCGTGCAATACACATGTACGTTACTAGTTTAGAAAAGGAGGTTAAAACCCCAGCCTTCTCACCAAAGTCTCCTAGACTAAAAACAAAGTCTCCTAGTAGTCTCAAAAGAAAAAAACTACGAGTCTCCTGGTCTCCCCTCAATTCTATTTTCCATACGAAGGAGAAACCACCAAAAACAAAAGGCTAATCCATTTGGACACCTGATAAGTTTTCAAGCGAACTGGATATACAAATCATTACAGGAGGGCACGACAGCACCACTAATAATCCAAATAAAACAGAGCAAGAACAACTGAGAAATGGCAAAACGGTTGCACGGACCAGGCTTCATCGCAACCGGTAGTAGCCATAAAGTTGAACGTGCAATCTATGACTTCTTGTAAAATTCGCAGGTGATGGTACATTCTCTGGTGATGCTGTATTCGGCGACAGTGCACGAGTCTTTAAGATATCTGTTACCATAGACTAGTTCATGACGACATTTCGACAGAACAGGCATCTTTTCCTCGACCCTGCTCTTTACGGTGGCAATGGTGTACTCTGATCTCACAACTTCCACGGCTATGGTCTTACCCCAAAAGAAGAACTGGACAAAGATCTGAATCTTCTGCAGGGAGGGGTGTTCCTCCAGCCTGCCAATGAACACATCGGTCAGCGCCGTCTTCCAAGTGAGCAACGCTCGAAGCAGCATGACGGCCTGCAAGATAACATCAAACTGAATTTACTAACTGCAAACTGAATTTAGCAATTAGTATTTCTGCACTGATTTTGCAAGCATACGTCCTGTTTGCCGACTGCAATGTCCATCTCCAGTACGTTAGCCTTGTTTCTCTCAGACCAATGCTCCATCACAGACATCGCAGATGCTTGCTGAACAATTAGATCATCGCTGACAACATACTTCCCGTCCTCAACAAGCTCAGATGCCAGCAACAACGTGTTATATCATCCTCCGGACACCGGCAGTCTAGAGCCCGACACATGGCGTGGCTCGAAACGTTGAATGGCATAAGGCTTGGATCCAACAACATCTCTTTGGGAAGGCGGCCGGTTAAGCTGCCAGTGTTGTCGAGATCGATGACGCTTCTGTAAAGATTACCGAAGCACCTTCGAGATGTGAAGTGCCAGGGCCCGTGTTCTTGATGACAGAGCCGACCGGGTAAGTCAGGAAACCGAGGAGCAGGTTGACGAACTCATGGTTGCATTCAGCATACATGACCTTCTTTTCGCAGGTGTCGTAGAAGATCTTGATCTTGCTCTCTGGTGAAGAACCTGCAGAATCTTGATCAGACGGTAGAATGTTCCGATTGATGCTCGGTTTCATGGTGGCGCGAGCGGCACTATCAATTGATTCCTTGGGTAGAAATGCATCGGTCAATACGGTATCTGATGAGAGGAAGGCCTCCAACATAGCCAATAGCTAAATCATAAACCAGTCCAGAACAGTGAATCAGTAGTGAAAAATGATTCGTACTCACGACCGATGTCATATGTACTACTAGTAAATCTTCTTACCTGCTTACGCTCGACAACCTGTTTGACCACCTCAAAGCCATGGCCGATCCCATCACAACCCAACGCCTGCGGAAGAGACTGCATAGTCCTAGTGGATGCCGGCTTGACTGTCATGTCATCACTGATCACAAACCGTGCTTTGCCGCCTACAAATATCCCTTCGCCATCTAGCTGCTGGTAGGCATGCAAAACTCTAGCCATAACCGGGTAACACTTGCGTCGACTGTGAGTTGACTTGCAGAGCCTGGCAATAGATCAATAAGATGAGTCGAGAGCATTACTGAAAGATGACCAAAAGGGTAGATATACATACGGGAACTCGTCTGTGTGAGCAGGAGTGAGCAGTGTCCTACAGCACTCCTCAACATTCAGCAGCCCACGCTTCCCGAGGGTCCTGACGCTATCGCGGAGGCTGGAAAGGCAGCACGGCGATGGGGTCGCGCAGGACTGGAAGCGTGAGAGCGGGAGCGTGAGGAAGGTGAGGAGGGCATCGACGAAGTCGGAGCCGGCATCTGCGAACAGGACGCGGTTCCGGGACCTGTCCACGGCGAGGTTGATCTTGATCTGGACGGCGGCCATAGTCGAGCAGGTGGAGTCCCACGGGCGAGGCGACGGATTTACTGATGGCCGGACGCCTGCGGCGTGTTTAAAGAGGAGGAAATCACACACACATGGGTAAGGGCATCTCCAGCCGCGTCCCTAGAAAGACCTCCCCAGACGATTTTTTCGCGCCAGCGCCAATAAAACGGCCCAGTCGCGCCTCCAGGAGCCCGATTTTCGCCGGTCTGCGCCAAAAACATCGCCGGCGGACCCAAACCGAACCCGGCGCGCTGGGGGGCGCCCGGGGCGCCGGGGCGAACTGTTTTGACGCGAAACAGCCGCGGGCCCGCCGCGTCAGCGACACGGCGCCTCGTCTTCCCCCAACGGCCTCGGTTCCCGCGGGGAATCAATGGCAAGGCTGCCGCCGGTCAGCCTTGCCTTTGATTCCTCACGGGCGGCGCGTCACGGGACGACGCGCCGACGCCTCCCCTCCCTCGCACGCGTACACACGGGTGCGGCGCAGCTATATAGCCGGTGGCCTGCACTTGCCTGTGCCCACACCAGCCCTGCCCCTCGCCGCCGCCTAGCTCCTCCCTCTTCCTACCTCTCCCGAGCGTCGCCGCCCAGCCCCTCCCTCTATCTCTCTACCTCTCCCGAGCCCGTCGCCATGGCGAAAGCTACCCCGGAGACGAGGCGGCGGCCAACGGCTTCGGCCGCCGTTCGCTCCGCGAACAGGAGTCCTGACTCCTGTTCCAGGCGAACATCCCGGCGCCGCCGGACATGCGCGCCGGGCCGACGGGGTGGAGGCTCAGCGCCGGGGGAGTGCCCATTCCTCCGTTGCCCGACGCCGTGGCGAAGCCGAAGTACTTCGCCGAGGAAGTCGAGGTCGTGCGCGCCTCCCTTACCGACGCCCAACTCTCCCTTCCCCGATACGCCGCCGACAACCACGCGGCTTGGGCGGCGTATTTCGAGCGCCGCCAGCAGCAGCGCTTAGCGTCCACCAACGGCGCGCCGGTGGCTGGTGGCCGGCAGAACAGCGAGGGCGCCACCTGTGGTGGGGCGTCCCCGGCCGCACACTCGAGGGCGTGCTGACGTACCTCGAGGGCGGCAACGACCCGCCGTTGGCGTACCCGGCGAGAGCTGCCGCCCCGGCGCAGCACCGATGCGCCGGGCCATGGGCGCCAAGGAGGTTCGGGTCCTCCTCCTCTTCTTCCTCCTCCCGATCTTCATCCCACTCCTCCCACTCCGGCCCTGCTCGGCGTCAAGGCCGAGCCCGCGGCGGAGACGCCGCTCGGCCGGCGCACTCGCAGCGCCGGCATCGTCATCAACGAGGGCGGCCGGCGCGCCAACTCGTCGGCTCCTCCTCCGCGCTTCGTCAAGCCAAAGACGGAGCCGGGGCTCGCGGAGGTTAAGACGAAGCCGGGGCTCACGCCGGTGAAGAAGGAGCCGGCCGCGCCGGTGACGACGGAGCTCGACGACGACGACGACGCGGCCCTGGAAATGGGCGCGCAGGGACTCCATAGCGATGGAGAAGGAGCGCCTGGAGAAGGCGAAGGAGCGCCAGCTCGCTGCCCTGCTTCGCTTCGCGGAGCGTCGACGCGACCGCGACGAAGGCGGAGTCGTCGTCATCTGCGACAGCGACGATGACGACGACGATGCGCCGCCACCAGTCCGGCATGGCGACGCCGGGCAGGGGTCCAGCAGGGGCGCCCGCGTTAAGGAGGAGAAGGCCGACGACGACGATGGCGGCGACGGCGGCGACTTCAGTCACTTTTTCCTTTAGATTAGTTTATGTATATGTGCTATGTAATGAAAATCTGCGAACTTCGCCGAAATGTGCCGAAATTTATCGTGTTTGGCCGAATTTTATCGTGTTTAAGCCGAACTTCTTTTATTTTAAAACGTGCCTGGGGCGGTCCTGGGGCCAGCGGCTGGGGACCAACTCGCCCCCAGACCCAATTTTTGTGCCGGCTCACCCCTAGCCGACGATTTTAGGCGCCCCCTGGGGGCCAACGGCTAGAGATGCCCTAACTGAGCAAGTGAATAAAGTGTGACGCTTTGGGAATTTGAAGAGGTGATTAATTGTTGTCGCCGCCGAATCCGATGAGTCCAAGCTTAAAACCGCGAGCAAATTGTCCATTGTAATTGCCTAACTTCTTCGCTCTTTTTTTGTTTTTCACCTCACTTCTTCGCTCAAGCGTGCCAACCATGTCTGCTCGCCGCAAATGCTTATTTTAGTGGGCCCTGTAGATTTGGCCCATTGAGTTCCGTCGCAACAGTGGGCCTGTTTTGGACCGCCACTGAATAATTAGAGAGCCCAGCCTTTCCCAGCCTTTTCAGTTCGCCTCCGGCTGCCATGTTGGTGCTGAGAGGTGGGGGACCTCGGCCTCGGATCTTTAAGACCTCTATGTTCTTCATCATCATCTAGTGTGAAGGAAATATGCCCTAGAGGCAATAATAAAGTTATTATTTATTTCCTTATATCATGATAAATGTTTATTATTCATGTTAGAATTGTATTAACCGAAAACATAATACATGTGTGAATACATAGACAAACAGAGTGTCACTAGTATGCCTCTACTTGACTAGCTCGTTAATCGAAGATGGTTATATTTCCTAATCATAGACATGAGTTGTCATTTGATTAACGGGATCACATCATTAGGAGAATGATGTGATTGAGTTGACCCAATCCATTAGCTTAGCACTTATCGTTTAGTTTGTTGCTATTACTTTCTTCATAACTTATACATGTTCCTATGACTATGAGATTATGCAACTTCCGTTTACCGGAGGAACACTTTGTGTGCTACCAAACGTCACAACGTAACTGGGTGATTATAAAGGTGCTCTACAGGTGTCTCCGAAGGTACTTGTTGGGTTGGTGTATTTCGAGATTAGGATTTGTCACTCCGATTGTCAAAGAGGTATCTCTGGGCCCTCTCGATAATGCACATCACTTAAGCCTTGCAAGCATTGCAACTAATAAGTTAGTTGCGGGATGATGTATTACGGAACGAGTAAAGAGACTTGCCGGTAACGAGATTGAACTACGTATTGAGATACCGACGATCGAATCTCGGGCAAGTAACATACCGATGACAAAGGGAACAACGTATGTTGTTATGCGGTCTGACCGATAAGGATCTTCGTAGAATATGTGGGAGCCAATATGAGCATCCAGGTTCCGCTATTGGTTATTGACCGGAGACATGTCTCGGTCATGTCTACATAGTGCTCGAACCCATAGGGTCTGCACGCTTAAAGTTTTGGTGACGATTGTATTATGAGTTTATGTGATTTGATGTACCGAAGGTAGTTCGGAGTCCCGGATGAGATCGGGGACATGACGAGGAGTCTCGCAATGGTTGATACGTAAAGACCGATATATTGGACGACTCTATTCGGACATCGGAAAGGTTCCGAGTGATTCAGGTATTTTAGGGGGTACCGGGGAATTACGGGAATACGAGGAAGAAGTAATGGGCCTCATGGGCCAAGTGGTGGAAGAGAGGAGGCAGGGCGCGCGGCCCCCCTAGCCCAAACTGAATTGGACTAGGGGGGCGGCCCCCCTTTCCTCCTTTTCCTCCTTCTCCTTCCGTCTCCTTCTCCTCCTTCCTTTCCTCCTCCTAGTAGGAGTAGGAAAGGGGAGTCCTACTCCTACTAGGAGGAGGACTCCTCCTGGCGCGCCCATAGAGGGCCGGCCGGCCTCCCCCCTTGCTCCTTTATATACAGGGGCAGGGGGGCACCTCGAGACACACAAGTTGATCAGTTGATCTCTCCCAGCCGTGTGCGGTGCCCCCCTCCACCATATTCCACCTCAGTCATATCGTAGCGGTGCTTAGGCGAAGCCCTGCGTCGGTAGCAACATCATCACCGTCACCACGCCGTCGTGCTGACGGAACTCTCCCGTGAAGCTCTGCTGGATCGGAGTTCGTGGGACGTCATCGAGCTGAACGTGTGCTGAACTCGGAGGTGCCGTGCGTTCGGTACTTGGATCGGTCGGATCGTGAAGACGTACGACTATATCAACCGCGTTGTGCTAATGCTTCCGCTTTCGGTCTACGAGTGTACGTGGACAACACTCTTCCCTCTCGTTGCTATGCATCACCATGATCTTGCGTGTGCGTAGGAATTTTTTTGAAATTACTACGTTCCCCAAAAGTGGTATCCGAGCCTAGGTTTTATGCGTTGATGTTGTGCATGAGTAGAACACAAGTGAGTTGTGGGCGATATAAGTCATACTGCTTACCAGCATGTCATACTTTGGTTCGGCGGTATTGTTGGATGAAGCAGCCCGGACCGACATTACGCGTACGCTTACGCGAGACTGGTTCTACCGACGTGCTTTGCACACAGGTGGCTGGCGGGTGTCAGTTTCTCCAACTTTAGTTGAACCAAGTGTGGCTACGCCCGGTCCTTGCAAAGGTCAAAACAACACCAACTTGACAAACTATCGTTGTGGTTTTGATGCGTAGGTAAGAATGGTTCTTGCTAAACCCGTAGCAGCCACGTAAAACTTGCAACAACAAAGTAGAGGACGTTGTCGGTGTCAAAACCGGCGGATCTCGGGTAGGGGGTCCCGAACTGTGCGTCTAGGCCGGATGGTAACAGGAGGCAAGGAACACGATGTTTTACCCAGGTTCGGGCCCTCTTGATGGAGGTAAAACCCTACGTCCTGCTTGATTAATATTGATGATATGGGTATTACAAGAGTAGATCTACCACGAGATCGAGGAGGCTAATCCCTAGAAGCTAGCCTATGGTATGATTGTTGTATCATGAAGTTGTCCTACGGACTAAAACCCTCCGGTTTATATAGACACCGGAGAGGGTTAGGGTTACACAAAGTCAGTTACAATGGTAGGAGATCTTGAATATCTGCATCGCCAAACTTGCCTTCCACGCCAAGGAAAGTCCCATCCGAACACGGGACGAAGTCTTCAATCTTGTATCTTCATAGTCCTGGAGTCCGGCTGAAGGTATAGTCCGGCTACCCGAACACCCCCTAATCCAGGACTCCCTCAGTAGCCCCTGAACCAGGCTTCAATGACGACGAGTCCGGCGTGTAGATTGTCTTCGGCATTGCAAGGCGGGTTCCTCCTCCAAATTCTTCATAAAAGTTTGTAAACACCAAGAGTAGTGTCCGGCTCTGCAAAATAAGTTTCCACGTATTGCCACAGAGAAAATAATATTAACACAAATCTAATCTGCTGACGTATTCCGCAGCGTGACATCACATTACGGCCAAGCCTTTATTCGAATCTTTTTCACTTTTCCACCTCAGCGTGTTTTGCGAGGCGGTTTCCTTGGCACGTCTTGTCAAAGCAGAGATCGTGTCCCCCATTTACGGGATTCTCATCAATACGGACGTGGGTAACCCAACCGCGCCATTTATCACGGCGCTTGGGAGGCAAGCGAGTTTTACTAGGCTGGTGGGGACGCATAGTCGCATCCGCCCATATAAGGGGATAAGGATCCACCTTTTTACCTACGCCTTCTTCCTCCTTTGCCTATCCATCTTCTGCGCACCCGAGCTCCAGCGCCCAAGCCCGCACTTCCTACCTCAACCTTCTCCAACAATGTCCAGAGCGGGAGGCAAGTGGATGGTCTCCTTCGTCATGGAGGGCCATGTCAAAAGGCTAAGGAAGGCCGGATACCCGTCCAAAGACATCGCGCACCGGCTTCCTGAGGAGGGGCAGCTTCTCCCCACCCCAAGGCCCCATGAGAGGGTAGTATTTCTTCCCCACTTCCTCCGCGGACTGGGTTTTCCTCTCCACCCATTTGTCCGCGGGCTCATGTTCTACTACGGCCTAGATTTCCACGATTTGGCCCCGAACGTCATCCTCAATATCTCGGTGTTTATCGTCGTGTGCGAGGCTTTCCTCTGCATCTGCCCCCATTTTGGCCTCTGGCTCAAGACCTTCAACGTCAAGCCAAAGGTGGTGCGTGGCAACCAGGCGGAGTGCGGAGGTGCCATGGCGGGCAAAATAGCCAACGTCCTATGGCTCGAGGGCTCCTTTGTGGAGACCTTGAAGGGGTGGCAGTCAGGGTGGTTTTACATCACCGAGCCACGCGATCCGAAGTGGATCGCAGCCCCTGAATTCTGATCCGGACCCCCTACGCGGCTCACGTCCTGGAAGGAGACGGGCTTGTCGTGGGGCGACGAAGAAGAGGTGACCGGACTGCAAAAATGCATCCAGTCCCTAGTGAACAAGCATCTCAAGCTTGTCAACGTAGTCCAGGTCATGCTCGTCCACCGGATCCTTCCATGTCAAGAACGGGACTTCAATTTGTGGGAGTTCAACCCGGCGCAGCACCGAACTCTGAGCAGGCTCTTTGATACGACATACGAAGATGTCTGGAGGGGGCTAACCAAAGGCCCCGAGGCTCCCACATCCGCCTCCGAAGACCGCGGATTCAGCTCGCAGCGTCCTGTTGGCGAGGTAAAATATTTTCATCTTTTACAGGATGTTAAGTTTTCTTCATAGTTTGACTCTATGCGAGATCTAAACCCCCTAACCTTTGACAGGATTGGCAGGCGAAGTCCGGGCTGATTAACTGTCCGGCTCCCTTGCCCGAAGACCCAGCCCCTGCTCTCCTAGTGAAGCTGCTGGTTCCGGCACCTTATGTGGTGCCGGAGAAGAAGGCCAAGAAGAAGAAGGCCACGGGGACTCGAAAGAGTTCCCGACATATGGTGGTGTCAGACTCGTCGTCCGATGAGTCCGAGACGCACTCCTCCCGTGAAGATGAGGAGGAGGAAGAAAAGACCTCTCCCCCTCTAGCGGGAGGAGGAAAGAAGAGGAAGGCCGAAGGGTCCAAGAAGAGGAAAACCCCTCCGCCGGACTATGCCCCCGACGCCGACGAGGACGAAGAGGAGTGGCCGGACAGGGCCAAGCGTCCGGCGAAATCGTAAGTGTTCGGATACCAGAGTAAATCATGATATTCCTTTTGTTGCACATCTTTCCCTAATGTCGAATCTAATCATGCAGCCCACCCAGGGACGGGCTCGACGAGTCGTCGAGCGGCTCCCTGGATTCATCGGACGTGAATTCAGTTCCACCCGCTGCCTCCCCCTATGCTGCGGATGACGCTGAAGTGGCGTCACGACAAGCTCCGGGGCAAGAGGAGGTGGTCCAGGGGGAGCCGCGAGGCAACCTCCCGGACTCCAGGAGTAAAGGGGACAAGACCCCCCAGGGCTCCGAGTCCGGCTTTAAGCCGGACACCACGCCGGAATCATCGATGGTTCCAGACCGCGGCAGGCGAACTCCTGCCAAGAGGAGCAAGCCTATTGAGCCCGCGTCCTCCGTCCAACCGGAGGCGCCGGACAATCTGCTGGAGGTGCTTAAGGGCGCCTCCATCGACGAGGAGCACCGTGCCATCATGAGTACGGTGGTCCAGAAGGTTCGGTCCGCCAAAAGCGGACTGACTGAAGCTTGTGCTAGCCTTCTAACAGGCTTCGAGGTAAGTAAAAAATATGTAAAAATATTGCCGCATAGACAGTAGCCCCTGATGCGCTGTTTGGCGTTCGGAAAGAAAAGCCGAATAGAGGATCTATTAAATATCGCAGGAGTCTAACTAAAAAAGGAGTCAATATACGTATGCAGGCTTCGCTGCTGGCCACCGCCGCACTGACTGCGGAGGTGGGTGCCCTGAAGCAGGGCCTCGAGCGGACCGAGCAAGAGCTCGGCTTGCCAAACGGCAGCTCGAGGAGAAAGAAGGTAAGAGATACCTTATAGAAAAAATGCCTATAAGAAGACGCAATTGCAAAAACTGACAGGAGTACACTGCTTATTGTAGGGGCCACAACTGAGGTGGCGACCCTCAAGCAGGCGCTGTCCGAGGCCGAGAAGAAAACGGCCACGGAGTGCACCGAGCGGGAGAAATTGGAGGCGCAGGTCGGCGAGGTGCAGCAAGAGCTTCAGGCTCTCATGAAAAAACATGAGAGTTTGGAGCTCGACTCGCAGACGCGAGCGTCCGAGCTTGCTGCGGCCCTTAAAACTGCCAAATCTGCCAAGGCCGAAGCCCAGAAGGCCCTCCAGGAATTGGATGCGGTGAAAAAGATAGCGGCGGGTAAGGCATTCTCTATGCAAAGCGGACATATAAAAGTAAACTACTTGTTACTTACCCGAATCCAGAGCTCTCCAGGGGCATTCGCAGATCTTCCCCGCAGCGTATCCGATGCCGCCGCATTCTACCGAGCCGAGGAAGGCAGCTCGACGGAGAAGGTGTTCTGGTCTCAGTACGCTGAGGCCGGACACCCTGTGCTCTTGAGCGACCAGCTGAAGCAGCTGGTCGAGCTCCACAAGGTGGCCGAACAAGCCCTGAAGGGCTTCATAGTTCGGCTGTGGCCTGGAGAGGCCCTGCCTAGGAGCTACTTCGGACTGGTGCAGCGACTGGTGGACGCTTGTCCAAGGCTCGAGGTCATCAAGCATTCCGTCTGCATCGAAGGTGCCCGTAGGGCCCTTGCCCGTGCAAAGGTGCATTGGGGTAAGCTGGACGGTGAGAAGCTTGTGAGGGACGGGCCGCCACCGGGGAAGGACCATCACAAGCCCGAGAACTATTACAAGGATGTTCTGGCTGGTGCCCACCTTATGGCGGATGAATGTACCAAGGATGTAATTTTTGAATGAACTCGCTCGTGTTATCCTGTGCGCTGAAAACTTGTTCATATGCGCTAAGCAATGCTTGTTGAATTTAAAATATTACTTTCTGTGTGGCCGTTTATCAAAAAATTGAGAGATGGCCAGTCATCGGCTTCTGCCCCATGCTACTAGTGCTGGGGTGTTCGGGATAAACCTGAGCGCTCTTTTTCCCATGATTGGGTCCGTCGAGGGAGGCGCTCAGCACAACGAACAAGGCAATCGAACTATAATGCTTGAACACTCTCACTTAGCCATAGAACTCTATAATTTTAAATTTCGGCAAAGCCCCTAGTATTCGGAAGACCAAGTTCGGGGCGCTATCCATGCCATGGCCAGAGAAAGCCGGTTCCTCGCTCGAAGCAGCATAAGTCTTTAATGACTCGAAAAACCTCTCGAACAGCGACCGGTCTCTCGCCACATCATGACAGTCAGTTTTAGCTTTCTCCACTGAGGTGCTCGGCCCATCTCAACTGGGGCACAATCGCAGTGGTTCTCCTAGTGCTACCTTAGCCGATATAGCGGAACGTAAGGCACCAAAACATAGGAGCCGGGCAAACCCAACTATTGACCCAAATCATGATTCGGAGCCGATGCATATAGTGCTATAAGTTCGGGGTGCCGCACTTATGAAAGTGTACGGACTTCTCACGCCATATTGATGGGTACTGAAGCCCCTGGCGTATTTTTGCCGTACCACAGTGTACGGATGCAACATGTTATTAATAAACATATATATAAAAAAGGATAATGCAAAAAATAGACAAAAAGCTATGCATTGTTTATAGAAAGGCTGCTATGAAAGCGGAACGATACAAATAGTGCGATAAGCAAAAGAAATTGGACTATTTAACATGTCCTGGCCAGGGGCAGGCTGCGGAATTGTATTAAAAAACAGGTATACTGCTCGCAATAGAGACCACCTGGGAGTTCCATAATGCGGCGTGGCTTCTCTGCTTTCCTGGATCTTGCATCGTTTGTGCGGCAGTTGAATTGCCGAACGGGTCATCCGAAGTATGGAGTCCTGGGAGTATGAGAAAAAGAAAAAAAGGAATCCGGTAGCCCCTGGTGTGGTTTAAGCCGTATTTCGGGCATGCCGTGATAGTGCCCCTTCCCCTGTGCCCATGGTATTTCAAGAGCGCGAAGCACTGGTTTCGCTACATCGCGAGGGCTAGGGTTGGGGCCGCATTGCTACGCTAGCTCAAAACGTGCCACGCGTCTTGTTGTAGGGTACTCCGGGCGCGCTTGACAGTGTCCGGCTTTTTGAAGGCCGAACTGGAGAACTGCCTAGAGAGGCTGCTTTGTACTTCTGTTGCGAGCGCTGCCGTGTGCTCCTCCGTTCGGAGGGAGCGTTCGGTGTTCCCATTGACCATGATTACTCCTCTAGGGCCTGGCATCTTGAGCTTGAGGTATGCATAGTGTGGTACCGCGTTGAATTTTGCGAATGCGTTTCGCGCGAGCAGTGCGTGATAGCCACTATGGAATGGGACTATGTAGAAGATTAACTCCTCGCTTCGGAAGTTATCCAGAGATCCGAAGACCACTTCTAGTGTGACTGAGCCTGTACAGTTGGCTTCTACACTAGGTATGACGCCTTTAAAGGTCATTTTGGTGGGCTTGATCCTCGAGGGATCTATGCCCATTTTTCGCATTGTATCCTGGTAAAGCAGGTTCAGGCTGCTGCCGCCGTCCATGAGGACTCCTGTGAGGTGAAATCCATCAATGATTGGGTCTAGAACCAATGCGGCGAAGCCGCCGTGACGGATGCTAGTGGGGTGGTCCCTTCGATCAAAGGTGATCGGGCAGGAGGACCATGGGTTGAACTTTGGGGCGACTGGCTCCATCGCATATACGTCCCGTAACGCACGCTTCCGCTCCCTCTTGGGGATGTGGGTTGCGTATATCATGTTCACCATCCGCACTTGCCGGGGAAATCCCTTCTGTCTACTGTTGTTCGGAGGCCTGGGCTCCTCCTCGTTGTCGCTATGCAGCCCCTTGTCTTTGTTTTCGGCTCTTAACTTACCTGCCTGCTTCAACACCCAACAATCCCTGTTGGTGTGATTGGCTGGCTTTTCGGGGGTGCCATGTATCTGGCACAAGCGGTCGAGTATTCGGTCCAAACTGGACGGGCCCTGAGTATTTCTTTTGAATGGCTTTTTCCGTTGACCGGATTTGTAGCCTCGGAATCCGGCATTAACTGTCGTATCCTCGTTGCTGTCGCTGTTAACGCGACACTTTTGTTTGTTCCGACGCGACCTGTCACTTTTGTCCTTGGTATTCGGATTACCAGGGTTCTTGGTTAAGTTGTTGCTGCGAGCTAGCCAGCTGTCTTCTCCCGCGCAAAAGCGGGTCATGAGTGTCATGAGGGCTGCCATAGATTTCAGCTTTTCCTATCCCAGGTGCCGCGCAAGCCACTCGTAACGGATATTATGCTTGAAGGCCACTAAGGCCTCTGCGTTCGGACAGTCGACTATCTGGTTTTTCTTTGTTAGGAACCGTGTCTAGAATTGCCTGGCCGATTCCTTTGGCTGCTGAATTATGTGGCTTAGGTCATCGGCGTCTGGTGGTCGCACATAAGTGCCCTGGAAGTTGTCAAGGAATGCGGCTTCCAGGTCCTCCCAAGAACCGATTGAGTCTGCTGGCAAGCTGTTAAGCCAATGCCGGGCCGGTCCCTTAAGTTTGAGTGGGAGGTATTTGATGGCGTGTAGATCATCACCGCGGGCCATGTGGATATGAAGGAGATAATCCTCGATCCACACCGCAGGATCTGTTGTGCCATCGTACGATTCAATGTTTACGGGTTTGAAGCCCTCAGGGATTTTATGATCCATTACTTCATCTGTGAAGCATAGGAGGTGTGCGGCGCCTCTGTATTGGGCTATATCACGATGCAGCTCGAAGGAGCTTTGTCTGTTGAGTTCGGCCCGGCCGGATTTATTGCATCCGGAGTGACGATCATCATCACGTGCCGTGGGGCGCCTGCGTGATCCATAGATCGATCTTGTTTGCCTTGCCTTCTCCTCCAGTATGTCGCGCAGGTCGGGCGCATTTTCCCGTGCCTTAGTATGCTTGACGCGGCGTCGGGGCATGTCTTGAGTGGATGGCCAAGAGGCCTCTCTGTCGCGGCCACGACGTGGCCGGTCGGCCATGTCATGCGCTGGTGATGTAGGTGCTTCCTCCTCTAGTCGGGGTAGCAGTCTGCGCTTTGGGTAACTCTTGGAGGGGCGTTCGGGTTCATACTCTTCGGCCGCAAAGACTTCAGTCCATCTGTCAGCTAGCAAATCCTGATCAGCTCTAAGCTGTTGCTACTTTTTCTTGAGGCTGCTTGTCGTGGCCATAAGCCTACGTTTAAAATGCTCTTGTTCGGCGAGATCCTCTGGCACGACGAACTCGTCATCGTAGAGGCTTGCCTCGTCTTCGGAGGGAGGTGTATAATTATCGTCCTCAACCTCTTGGTCCGCCGCCCTCTCGTGAGGGCTGGCTTCTCTGTCCTCCTGTGCTGAATCTTGCTGGAGGGGGTGTTCTTCGGCGCTGTCCGGAGTAGTATTATCTCCCGTGCCGGAATCACCATTTTTGCTTTGGCGGGATTTAGAGCGGCGCCGCTGACGCCGGCGCTTGGGCTGTTTCTTAGAGTTATCGTCCCCCGCTGTTCCATCGCCATCTCCATCCTTTGGAGTGTCCGCCATATATATGTCATATGACGAGGTGGCCTTCCAGCGCCCTACAGGTGCTGGTTCTTGTTCGTCTCCTGCATCGTCGTCCATGCCGTCGATGTCTTCGGAGTCGAAGTCAAGCATGTCGGTGAAGTCGTCGACAGTGGCTACGAAGTGGGTGGTGGGTGGGTTTTGAATTTCTTCATCGTCCGTATCCCAACCTTGCTGACCGTAGTCCGGCCAGGGCTCTCCTGATAAAGAGAGAGACTTTAGAGAATTCAGGATGTCGCCGAAGGGAGAGTGCTGAAAGATGTCCGCGGCGATGAACTCCATTATCGGCGCCCAATCGGATTCGACCGGCAGGGGCGCGGGGGGCTCGGAGTTGGGAGAGGAATCCGGCTCCTCGGAGTCATGGGCCATGCGGAGTGCAGGGCTGGAGTTCGGCTCGATCGCCTCTGAGATCGCAGCCCCTGAGGCATCGTCCAACCACTGATCCTCGATCGACGCAGTAGGCTCCGAATCAATGGTCAGAACCGATGCGCGTGCGGCCTCCAAGGCGCTGTTCGGCGGCAGAGATATATCCTGCCAATCAAGACAGTGCGGCGCGCTTGGTTGTGGCTCGAATCCGTCGAAGATCAAGTCCCCGCGGATGTCAGCCGTGTAGTTTGGGCTTCCAAACCTGACCTGATGGCCAGGGGCGTAGCTTTCGATCTGCTCAAGGTGGCCAAGTGAATTGGCCCACAGTGCGAAGCCGCCGAAGACGAAGATTTGTCCGGGGAGAAAAGTCTCACCTTGGACTGCATCGTTGTTGATGATCGAAGGAGCCATCGGGCCTAAAAGCGACGACACAGAGGGACTCTCAATGAAAGCACCAATGTCGGTGTCAAAACCGGCGGATCTCGGGTAGGGGGTCCCGAACTGTGCGTCTAGGCCGGATGGTAACAGGAGGCAAGGAACACGATGTTTTACCCAGGTTCGGGCCCTCTTGATGGAGGTAAAACCCTACGTCCTGCTTAATTAATATTGATGATATGGGTATTACAAGAGTAGATCTACCACGAGATCGAGGAGGCTAAACCCTAGAAGCTAGCTTATGGTATGATTGTTGTATCATGAAGTTGTCCTACGGAGTAAAACCCTCCGGTTTATATAGACACCGGAGAGGGTTAGGGTTACACAAAGTCGGTTACAATGGTAGGAGATCTTGAATATCCGCATCGCCAAGCTTGCCTTCCACGCCAAGGAAAGTCCCATCCGAACACGGGACGAAGTCTTCAATCTTGTATCTTCATAGTCCCGGAGTCCGGCTGAAGGTATAGTCCGGCTACCCGAACACCCCCTAATCCAGGACTCCCTCAGACGTCTAACTTGTTTTTGCAGGGCATGTTGTGATGTGATATGGTCAAGACATGATGCTAAATTTTATTGTATGAGATGATCATGTTTTGTAACCGAGTTATCGGCAACTGGCAGGAGCCATATGGTTGTCGCTTTATTGTATGCAATGCAATTGCGTTGTAATGCTTTACTTTATCACTAAGAGGTAGCGATAGTCGTGGAAGCATAAGATTGGCGAGACGACAACGATGCTACGATGGTGATCAAGGTGTCGCGCCGGTGACGATGGTGATCATGACGGTGCTTCGGAGATGGAGATCACAAGCACAAGATGATGATGGCCATATCATATCACTTATATTGATTGCATGTGATGTTTATCTTTTATGCATCTTATCTTGCTTTGATTGACGGTAGCATTATAAGAAGATCTCTCACTAAATTTCAAGATAAAAGTGTTCTCCCTGAGTATGCACCGTTGCCAAAGTTCGTCGTGCCCAGACACCACGTGATGATCGGGTGTGATAAGCTCTACGTCCATCTACAACGGGTGCAAGCCAGTTTTGCACACGCAGAATACTCAGGTTAAACTTGACGAGCCTAGCATATGCAGATATGGCCTCGGAACACTGAGACCGAAAGGTCGAGCGTGAATCATATAGTAGATATGATCAACATATTGATGTTCACCATTGAAAAGCTACTCCATTTCACGTGATGATCGGTTATGGTTTAGTCGATTTGGATCACGTGATCACTTAGAAGATTAGAGGGATGTCTTTCTAAGTGGGAGTTCTTAAGTAATATGATTAATTGAACTTAAATTTATCATGAACTTAGTACCTGAAAGTATCTTGCTTGTCTATGTTTGATTGTAGATAGATGGCCCGTGCTGTTGTTCCGTTGAATTTTAATGCGTTCCTTAAGAAAGCAAAGTTGAAAGATGATGGTAGCAATTACACGGACTGGGTCCGTAACTTGAGGATTATCCTCATTGCTGCACAGAAGAATTACGTCCTAGAAGCACCGCTAGGTGCCAGGCCTTCTGCTGGAGCAACACCAGATGTTATGAACGTCTGGCAGAGCAAAGCGGATGACTACTCGATAGTTCAGTGTGCCATGCTTTACGGCTTAGAATCGGGACTTCAACGACATTTTGAACGTCATGGAGCATATGAGATGTTCCAGGAGTTGAAGTTAATATTTCAAGCAAATGCCCGGATTGAGAGATACGAAGTCTCCAATAAATTCTATAGCTGCAAGATGGAGGAGAATAGTTCTGTCAGTGAACATATACTCAAAATGTCCGGGTATCATAATCACTTGACTCAACTGGGAGTTAATCTTCCTGTTGATAGTGTCATTGACAGAGTTCTTCAATCACTGCCACCAAGCTACAAGAGCTTCGTGATGAACTATAACATGCAAGGGATGGATAAGACAATTCCCGAGCTCTTCGCAATGCTAAAGGCTGCGGAGGTAGAAATCAAGAACGAGCATCAAGTGTTGATGGTCAACAAGACCGTCAGTTTCAAGAAAAAGGGCAAAGGGAAGAAGAAGGGGAACTTCAAGAAGAACAGTAAGCAAGTTACTGAGTGCTTCTACTGCAAGCAGACTAGACACTGGAAGCGGAACTGCCCCAAGTATTTGGCGGATAAGAAGGCTGGCAAGGTGAACAAAAGTATATGTGATATACATCTTATTGATGTGTACCTTACTAGAGCTCGCAGTAGCACCTGGGTATTTGATACTGGTTCTGTTGCTAACATTTGCAACTCGAAACATGGACTACGGATTAAGCGAACACTGGCAAAGGACGAGGTGACGATGCGTGTGGGAAATGGTTCCAAAGTCGATGTGATCGCGGTCGGCACGCTACCTCTACATCTACCTTCGGGGTTAGTTTTAGACCTAAATAATTGTTATTTGGTGCCAGCGTTGAGCATGAACATTGTATCTGGATCTTGTTTGATGCGAGACGGTTATTCATTTAAATCAGAGAATAATGGTTGTTCTATTTATATGAGTAATATCTTTTATGGTCATGCACCCTTGAAGAGTGCTCTATTTTTGATGAATCTCGATAGTAGTGATACACATATTCATAATGTTGAAACCAAAAGATGCAGAGTTGATAATGATAGTGCGACTTATTTGTGGCACTACCGTTTAGGTCATATCGGTGTAAAGCGCATGAAGAAACTCCATACTGATGGACTTTTGGAATCACTTGATACTTGCGAACCGTGCCTCATGGGCAAGATGACCAAAACGCCTTTCTCCGGTACTATGGAGAGAGCAACGGATTTGTTGGAAATCATACATACAGATGTATGTGGTCCGATGAATATTGAGGCTTGTGGCGGATATCGTTATTTTCTCACCTTCACAGATGATTTAAGCATATATAGGTATATCTACTTGATGAAACATAACTCTGAAACATTTGAAAAGTTCAAATAATTTTAGATGAAGTTGAAAATGATCGTAACAAGAAAATAAAGTTTCTACGATCTGATCGTGGAGGAGAATATTTGAGTTACGAGTTTGGTCTACATTTGAAACAATGCGGAATAGTTTCGCAACTCACGCCACCCGGAACACCACATCGTAATGGTGTGTCCGAATGTCGTAATCGTACTTTACTAGATATGGTGCGATCTATGATGTCTCTTACAGATTTACCGCTATCGTTTTGGGGTTATGCTTTAGAGATGGCTGCATTCACGTTAAATAGGGCACCATCAAAATCCGTTGAGACGACGCCTTATGAACTATGGTTTGGCAAGAAACCAAAGTTGTCGTTTCTGAAAGTTTGGGGCTGCGACGCTTATGTGAAAAAGCTTCAACCTGATAAGCTCGAACCCAAATCGGAGAAATGTGTCTTCATAGGATACCCAAAGGAAACTGTTGGGTACACCTTCTATCACAGATCCGAAGGCAAGACTTTCGTTGCTAAGAATGGATCCTTTCTAGAGAAGGAGTTTCTCTTGAAAGAAGTGAGTGGGAGGAAAGTAGAACTCGATGAGGTAACTGTACCTGCTCCCTTATTGGAAAGTAGTACATCACAGAAACCGGTTTCTGTGACACCTACACCAATTAGTGAGGAAGCTAATGATAATGATCATGAAACTTCAGATCTAGTTACTACCGAACCTCTTAGATCAACCAGAATAAGATCCGCACCAGAGTGGTATGGTAATCCTGTTCTGGAAGTCATGCTACTAGATCATGATGAACCTACGAACTATGAAGAAGCGATGGTGAGCCCAGATTCCGCAAAATGGCTAGAAGCCATGAAATCTGAGATGGGATCCATGTATGAGAACAAAGTGTGGACTTTGGTTGACTTGCCTGTTGATCGGCAAGCAATTGAGAATAAATGGATCTTCAAGAAGAAGACTGACGCTCACGGTAATGTTACTGTCTACAAAGCTCGATTTGTTGCAAAAGGTTTTCGACAAGTTCAAGGGATTGACTACGATGAGACCTTCTCATCCCGTAGCGATGCTTAAGTCTGTCCGAATCATGTTAGCAATTGCCGCATTTTATGATTATGAAATTTGGCAAATGGATGTTAAAACTGCATTCCTGAATGGATTTCTGGAAGAAGAGTTGTATATGATGTAGCCAGAAGGTTTTGTCGATCCAAAGGGAGCTAACAAAGTGTGCAAGCTCCAGCGATCCATTTATGGACTGGTGCAAGCCTCTCGGAGTTGGAATAAACACTTTGATAGTGTGATCAAAGGATTTGGTTTTGTACAGACTTTTCGAGAAGCCTGTATTTACAAGAAAGTGAGTGGGAGATCTGTAGCATTTCTGATATTATATGTGGATGACATATTATTGATTGGAAATGATATAGAATTTCTGGATAGCATAAAGGATATTGGAATAAGAGTTTTTCAATGAAAGACCTCGGTGAAGCTGCTGACATATTGGGCATTAAGATCTATAGAGATAGATCAAGACGCTTGATTGGACTTTCACAAAGCACATACCTTGACAAAGTTTTGAAGAAGTTCAAAATGGATCAGGCAAAGAAAGGGTTCTTGCCTGTGTTACAAGGTGTGAAGTTGAGTAAGACTCAATGTCCGACCACCGCAGAAGATAGAAAGAAAATGAAAGATGTTCCCTATGCTTCAGCCATAGGCTCTATCATGTATGCAATGCTGTGTACCAGACCTGATGTGTGCCTTGCTATAAGTCTACAAGGGAGGTACCAAAGTAATCCTGGAGTGGATCACTGGACAGCGGTCAAGAACATCCCGAAGTACCTGAAAAGGACTAAGGATATGTTCCTCATATATGGAGGTGACAAAGAGCTCATCGTAAATGGTTACGTTGATGCAAGCTTTGACACTGATCCGGACGATTCTAAATCGCAAACCGGATACATGTTTATATTGAACGGTGGAGTTGTCAGTTCGTGCAGTTCTAAACAAAGCGTCGTGGCGGGATCTACATGTGAAGCGGAGTACATAGCTGCTTCGGAAGCAGCAAAAGAAGGAGTCTGGATGAAGGAGTTCATATCCGATCTAGGTGTCATACCTAGTGCATCGGGTCCAATGAAAATCTTTTGTGACAATACTGGTGCAATTGCCTTGGCGAAGGAATCCAGATTTCACAAGAGAACCAAGCACATCAAGAGACGCTTCAATTCCATTCGGGATTTAGTCCAAGTGGGAGACATAGAAATTTGCAAGATACATACGGATCTGAATGTTGCAGACCTGTTGACTAAGCCTCTTCCACGAGCAAAACATGATCAGCACCAAGGCTCCATGGGTGTTAGAATCATTACTGTGTAATCTAGATTATTGACTCTAGTGCAAGTGAGAGACTGAAGGAAATATGCCCTAGAGGCAATAATAAAGTTATTATTTATTTCCTTATATCATGATAAATGTTTATTATTCATGCTAGAATTGTATTAACCGGAAACATAATACATGTGTGAATACATATACAAACAGAGTGTCACTAGTATGCCTCTACTTGACTAGCTCGTTAATCGAAGATGGTTATGTTTCCTAGCCATAGACATGAGTTGTTATTTGATTAACGGGATCACATCATTAGGAGAATGATGTGATTGACTTGACCCATTCCATTAGCTTAGCACTTGATTGTTTAGTTTGTTGCTATTACTTTCTTCAGAACTTATACATGTTCCTATGACTATGAGATTATGCAACTCCCGTTTACCGGAGGAATACTTTGTGTGCTACCAAACGTCACAACGTAACTGGGTGATTATAAAGGTGCTCTACATGTGTCTCCGAAGGTACTTGTTGGGTTGGTGTATTTCGAGATTAGGATTTGTCACTCCGATTGTCGGAGAGGTATCTCTGGGCCCTCTCGGTAATGCACATCACTTAAGCCTTGCAAGCATTGCAACTAATAAGTTAGTTGTGGGATGATGTATTACGGAACGAGTAAAGAGACTTGCCGGTAACGAGATTGAACTACGTATTGAGATACCGACGATCGAATCTCGGGCAAGTAACATACCGATGACAAAGGGAACAACGTATGTTGTTATGCGGTCTGACCGATAAAGATCTTCGTAGAATATGTGGGAGCCAATATGAGCATCCAGGTTACGCTATTGGTTATTGACCGAAGACATGTCTCGGTCATGTCTACATAGTTCTCGAACCCGTAGGGTCCGCACGCTTAAAGTTTCAGTGACGATTGTATTGTGAGTTTATGTGATTTGATGTAGCGAAGGTAGTTCAAAGTCCTGGATGAGATCGGGGACATGACGAGGAGTCTCGAAATGGTTGAGACGTAAAGATCGATATATTGGACGACTATATTCGAACATCGGAAAGGTTCCGAGTGATTCGGGTATTTTCGGGGGTACCGGGGAATTACGGGAATACGAGGAAGAATTAATGGGCCTCATGGGCCAAGTGGTGGAAGAGAGGAGGCAGGGCGCGCGGCCCCCCTAGCCCAAACCGAATTGGACTAGGGGGTCGGCCCCCCTTTCCTCCTTTTCCTCCTCCTTCCTTCTCCTTCTCCTCCTTCCTTTCCTCCTCCTAGTAGGAGTAGGAAAGGGGAGTCCTACTCCTACTAGGAGGAGGACTCCTCCTCCTGGCGCGCCCATAGAGGGCCGGCCAGCCTCCCCCCTTGCTCCTTTATATACAGGGGCAGGGGGCACCTCGAGACACACAAGTTGATCAGTTGATCTCTCCCAGCCGTGTGCGGTGCCCCCTCCATCATATTCCACCTCAGTCATATCGTAGCGGTGCTTAGGCGAAGCCCTGCGTCGGTAGCAACATCATCACCGTCACCACGCCGTCGTGCTGATGGAACTCTCCCGTGAAGCTCTGCTGGATCGGAGTTCGTGGGACGTCATCGAGCTGAACGTGTGCTGAACTCGGAGGTGCCGTGCGTTCGGTACTTGGATCGGTCGGATCGTGAAGACGTACGACTACATCAACCGCGTTGTGCTAATGCTTCCACTTTCGGTCTACGAGGGTACGTGGACAACACTCTCCTCTCTTGTTGCTTTGCATCACCATGATCTTGCGTGTGTGTAGGAATTTTTTTGAAATTACTACGTTCCCCAACATAGTGATCATCATAGTTTTGTGATAATAAATTTCTTCTCATTCTGATTATTCAAATTCGATGAGTTTATGTTGCTGTGTGAAGTTTTTTTTGTTGGTATGATTTTTTGTGGAGGTGAAATCTTTCATTGACACCATGGTGAAGATATAGTGATTCGACGACCTGCACTTCTAGGAATCATCCCGACCCAAGTACGTTCATCGACCAAGGCTTCCCATCTCTTTGGATGGGCTACTCAAGGTGCTTTTAAAACCCATTATTGATAATGTTTGTGCGGGTGAAAGAGTGACAACATCGTTGCTCCAGTTCAATTGCAGCATCTTTACCGAAGTCTTTGGAGTATTTCTTCGAGCAGAGATTGACGTTGTGAAGAAGGTGTTTTCAAAAGATTTCATAGTCATATGAGTTACTTTGTGTTTTCTAGAATCTTAGGTCCAAATCAGTGTACCTGTAATTGTTATGAGTATGAATAAAGTTATAGGTGTTTCTAAAAAAAGGTTTGTTCCATCTCAATTCTTTAGCGAAACACGGCAATGAAAATGGCCACCGTATTGGTAGCTCTTATATGCCATGGGAAAGCTACAATTTTGAAGATGCAGTATTAATTAGAAAATGTTTGGCATATGAGGATATTTATACCTTTTTTTCAAATCTGGAAATATAAAATTCAAATGATACAACAACTCAAGTCTTGGCTGAAAAAATCACTAAATAAATAGCACATCTAGAAGAACATTTACTCCACAATTTGGACAAAAGTGAAGCTCTTACCCTGGGTAAAAACTAATGGTATTTTAGTAGGTAAATTAACGCCGCCAATTAATTTGGCACGCCCATGGTTGGCAGGGGCAACACTAACGTAATCTAGAAAAGCCCTATAGTCTTTGATACAAAAGAAGTTAAATGTTTTTAAAGGCACTCTCAAGGATGCGGATTTGGTGAACGCGGTTCAATGTGCATCCCTTATGAATAAAAAAATCTGTTTTTTGTTAACATATATAGTCAACCGGTATACTCTCGCATGAAGTTTCATGAACAAATAACATCCATGATATTCTAGACAAGAATAAAAAATGACAAAAATCAAACAATATTAAAACAATATTGTTTGATAAATAGAAGGTCACAGTTAAGTGCAGTGTTTCGTTGCCCAGGCTTATCTGTACCCGGTCAGAAAAAAATCACAAATAATTCAAGAAAATTCAAACAATTCCAAAAAATGCATGGTAGAAAGTTTATTGACTGAGGTCCGCTCCAATTTTCAAATCTTTTGGACATCTGAGTACCTCTCAGCAAAAAAGATAAAACATGTCAGAATAATGCATGAACAGTTAACTTTTTTATAGACCCCGAATTTGTCTTTTTTGCCGAGAGCTGCTCAGATATGCAAATGGTTTGAAAATTGGGGCGGACCTCACGCACCAAATTATCTATGGTGGAATTGTTTTAATTTTTCTAGTCTTTTTTTCTTCAACGTGGGTGCAGATAAGTCTGGGCTCAGAAGTGGATTATTGGTCACAATTATATTTTCTTCACTAAAAATACAACAGGTATCAGTACGTCACAAAACTTCACATATAGGCCCTGTTTGGTTCAGCTTCTCTCGACGGATTCCGCTGCCGCGCAGCAGAATCTGAACCAAAGAGCGAACCCAGCAGAATCCGATTCCAGAAATCCACTCCCAAAATCTGAACCAAAAGTGAAAGCAGCCCAGGACGTGCTTTCCAAAAGCTGATTCCGCTGCGGGCCAAAATCTGAAAAAACTGTATCAGCTGGTTTGCCAAATGACCTACATCTTTTTCACAACAGATTTTTCATGGCTGCTTTTAGAAATCCATAGCCGAACCAAACAGGGCCATAAGTAGATGGTCGACCAAGTTTGATACCCAAAATTTTAGTTTTTAAATTAATTTTCGTAGTTTTTAAAATTTACTATTCATGTGGGTGCACATGAAATCATGTTCACCTTTGTATTTTCGCACTCTCAATGCTTAATCTTAGCATAGTTTCACGAGTAAAAAAATCTGATGTGGCACCCTATTTAATGAGATAAAAGAGCAGCCATATTTTAATTTAGATCTAGATCTTACCATCAAATCCAAGACATCTCACAAAAGACATTAAATAAGGCCCTTCCAAGTGCTCCACCTTGTATAGGTGCTAAGCCTGACAACTAGATAAAAAATCTTAAGAACCCCTAAAAAGATAAAAAAAATCTTAAGAGGAGAGAGAGGAGTTTGATGACCCCAGAAAGATAAGATGCTAGACATATGTACTTAGACGAAAGCAGACTTTTTAGTCTACAACTCATTAAATGAAGGGAGCTTAGGCTCCTCCCAATGCTCCACCTTGTACAAGTGCTAAGGTTCCACGTAGGCAAATAATCTGATGTGGCAAGTTATTTAAGAGAAGAGAGATGAGTGTAGTGACCCCAGGAAGAAACAATGCTAAGCGTGTGAACCTAGGCAAAACATTTAAAGGAAGGAAGCCCACCAATATATGAAGAGCTTTAGTTGCTAAATCATTAAATGAATCAAGCTTAGCAACCATAAGCTATACACCTATGCATTCGGGAGTATCACTAGTAGAAAAAGGGCCTATTGGGCCGGTTTTCGTAAGGGCCTTTTGTCCCGGTTCCAGAACCGGGACTAAAGGGTCGGTACTAATGTCCTGTCCCTTTAGTCCCGTTTCAATCCAGAACCGGGACAGATGGGCCTCCACGTGGCCTGTGCGCGGAGCCCAGGCAGGAGGGCCTTTGGTCCCGGTTGGTGGCATCAAGCGGGACCAATAGGCATCCACGCGTCAGCATTTCTGTGACTGGGTTTTTTTTGAAGGGGGGGGGTTGGGGGTTTTCGGGGGTTAATTTAGGTGTTTCATATATTGTGTTAGCTAGCTATAATTAATAGAGAGAAGTGTCCTCTCTTATGTCCGTGCTTGGTCGACGCTACGTACTATACATATGTATAGAGAGGACTAGACACGCTAGCTAGCTAGTAAGCAAACGAAGGAAACAGAAGATCGTCTTGAACATATATGCATACAGAGAGAAGTGATATCGACCACCTCTCCTTCTCCGAGAGATTGGTCGAACAACAAGTTCTCGTATATCTATCCGACACTACCGGCTACATATATACAATAATTATCTCTTACAAATATAATCTCCTAACATACGGACTCATGGTCCACATAGTATTCTCCGTCTTCAGCAATCACGTGGTCAAGAAAGAATGCCGCCAATTCCTCTTGAATTGCTCGCATGCGAGCTGGTGCTAGGAGTTCATCCCGCTTCCGAAACATCTAATTTGAAGAAGGGGGTCAATACATATATATATATATATATATATATATATATATATATATATATATATATATATATATATATATATGAATGAATGAAACTCAACACAAATGATGGTAATAAAATAAAATTGTGAATGTTGTTATTTACGCACTTCATATTGTTCGTCAGAGTAGCCCCGCTCATAGGTCGTGTGGTGGATGGACTCGCAAAGGTAGTATCCACAGAAATCATCCCCTTGTTCCTGCCACAACCACTTTACAAGAAATAGAGGTCAATCAAACTGATAAGCAAGAATGCCAAATGGTATTAATGAAACTAGCGCTTGAATCAATAGGAGATGTGCGGAACATGCTACTATAGTACTTACTTTCGGGTGTCTAAATTGCAGCTTCTTCGGGATTCCTGGAGCTTTTTTGGTGATTTTTTTCCAAACCCTGCTAGACAAAGAAAACAATCACTTGATATATCAGGAAATGAACAAAGTTGCTGATATGGTGGATAATGATCGATTTAACTTACTTCTCGAGCATTTGAGTCATGTCCGCATAGTCCTGGGGATCTTTTCGGCTTGAGTCTAAGACGGTTACTAGTCCCTGCTCAAGCTTAATCTCTAGGAGAATATAGTGGAAACTGCACACGCATGCATAACTCATCAATTACATTACTATAACCTTGACTAATATATAAGGGAAACCGAATATGCACAAGACAGTAATACTCACTTGAAGTTGTAAGGAAAGAGTATTATATCTTTGTTTTCATTTATTACCAACGATCGTAGCAAGTTGGCCTCGGTATCTGCGGCATGAAATTTAACCTGAGTTGCATCTATGATATTTGTGTTAATGAACCCAATATCACCGATTTGTCTTTTCTTCAATTCGATGATCTTCAATCTGCATAATATAGTGAGGATAATTATAAATACATGCAATGAAAGAGCTGAGCTATATAGAGAGACTTAATGACAGAAGTAGTACTACTTACAGACAGTAGCAGGTGTCCGTTGCTTTATCGAGGGCCAATTGATTGAAAAACTGAAAGAACTCCTCAAATGGAACAGGCAACAGATCAATTCCAACGAGGTCATGCTCCTTTTTAACTCTCACATACAAAGTACTCCTCCCCCCAGACTCTCTGCAGATTTTCAAGTACCAATCATGCAATCTTCGCATCATCGTTGATAGAGATCTTTCATCTTTGACGAGAGGCTTCCCGTACTCGTATCTCTGTATCTCCACCTCCATGAAATCATAATGTACATCGTCGGGCAGGTAATCTCCAAGATTGCTATAACCGGGCACCATCCTCGGATCATTAGCGACGATGTCGCTAGGCACCTTGAGCGGGGGGCACGATTGCTTCGCTTGTTCGCCGAGCTGGGCAATTTTTTTCCCAGCTCATCGTTCTTTCAGCCTTTGATCACTGACAGTACTTCCCAACCGCTCTGCTTCGGCAAATTCCTTTCCAATAATGCGCTCATAGTTTCCTTTCGGCAGAGACTTGGGTGGTTTTGTCAGGGCAGCCAGAGTGCGCTTCACTTTCACCGGATCTACCTTCTCCTCCGGAGGTGGATGTTTCTTTGCTTTCACCCCTTCAAAGAAGTTCCTCACTTCTTCTCGTGCGATCTCGGTGTTCTCCTCCGGGGTCCTCTCGTATGGTAACTTCTCTTGAGTCTTCAGAGAAGGATCAAATCTGTATGTGCTCCCGCCTCTGGCTGTACTGCTAGACGCCGGCAGAGCAGACGGAGCGGTTATCTTCTTTACTTGCTTACGAGGCGGAGGAGAAGGACTACGATGCGCCGGAGCAACCGGAGCGGCGGCAGGTCTCTTTCGCCCTTGCTGACGAGGCGGAGAAGGAGGAGGCTAGCTGCTCGGGCGCGCCGGCGCAGGCGGAGAAGGAGGCGGAGTGCCGCCACGCGCCGGAGAAGGAGCCGGCCGAGTGCCCTGATTGTCACTCGCCGGAGGAGGAGGCGGTGGAGGAGGCGGAGTGCCCTGACTCGCCGGAGGAGGAGGAGGAGGCGGAGGCGTCCAGTTCGGAAGGTTGATGAGCTCCTTCCGCCATAGGCATGGGGTCTTCAGAGCAGAACCCAGCCGAGTCTCCCCTTCACCGGTAGGGCGGTCAAGCTGGAGGTCCTCAAATCCCTTCGTTATTTCATCCACCATCACCCTAGTATATCCTTCTGGAATCGGCCGATAGTGAAAAGTTGTGCCGGGTTCAGTAGGAAAAACAGAGCCAACAGCCGCCTTGACCTTCATATTAATCCATTGCGTCATAAGGTGGCAATTTTGAGACTCCGTGATATCATCCACGGGATAGCTGGCAGGAGCCGTCAAGACATGCTCCGGCTGAAGCAGCTCGATGGAAGCCACGCTGCTTCTCCGCTGAGATGGCGGGGTAGCTTCGGGGGAAGCTTCGGCAGTTCGTTTGCTACGATTTGCTTCTCGTTCCTCTATTGCTTGTACCCTAGCGTGCAGCGCCTGCAGTTGGGTCTGCTCCACTTTCTTCCTCCTCTCGTGGCATTTGTAACCGCCTGCGTCCGGAAACCCAGCCTTCCACGGAATGGAGCCTGGCGAGCCTCGTGTCCGTCCAGGGTGCTCAGGATTCCCGAGGGCCATTGTGAGCTCGTGGTTCTCTCTGTCTGGAACGAACGTCCCTTGCTGCGCTGCTTTGATATACTACTGAAGCTTCTTGACTGGTATGTCCATTTGATCGTTCGTCCAAATGCACTTCCCTGATACAGGGTCCAAGGTTCCGCCAGCCCCGAAGAACCAAGTCCGGCAACGGTCTGGCCAGTTAATTGTCTCTGGTTCAATCCCTTTATCAACCAGATCATTCTCAGTCTTGGCCCACTTAGGCCGGGCTACGAGGTAGCCACCTGACCCCGTGCGATGGTGATGCTTCTTCTTCGCAACATTTTGCTTGTTTGTCGCCGACATCTTCGTACTCTTTTCTGATGTCTTGTGGGCCACAAATGCGGGCCAGTGATCTCTGATCTTCTCATATCTGTCCTTGAATTCTGGTGTCTCTTTATTTTCGACAAACTTATTCAGCTCTTTCTTCCACCTCCTGAATAGTTCTGCCATCCTCTTAAGAGCAAAAGACTTGATTAATTGCTCTTTAACTGGCTTCTCCGGATCATCCTCTGGCGGTAGGGTGAAATTTGACTTCAGCTCAGTCCAAAGATCATTTTTCTGCATATCATTGACATAAGACACCTCAGGGTCTTCTGTAGCCGGCTTTAACCATTGCTGGATGCTGATCGGGATCTTGTCCCTAACCAAAACCCCACACCGAGCAACAAATGCGCTCTTTGTCTGGAGGGGTTCAATCGGTTGGCCGTCGGGCGCGATTTCTATGATCTCAAACTTTTCATCCGAGCTCAACTTTTTCTTTGGGCCTCGTCTCTTTACCGAAGTTGTGCTTGATCCGGAGGGCTAGAAAAAAGAACAAAGACTTAATTAATATGTGTACATACCAAAACAATGAATGCATCAATTAGCTAGTCAGCAGAAGCTTAACTAATATATATACCTGGCCGGACTCGGTTCGGTCACCGGAGACGTCATCACGGTCTCCTTCTTGCACCGGCATTGTGTCACCGGAGCCGTCCTCACAGTCTCCTTCTTGCACCGGCATTAGGTCACCGGAGCCATCATAATCATAGCCAGCTACTTCCAGACCATCGGTGTCATTGAGAAACAATGAGCAGACGGCAGCACTTCCTCGTGCGATTATGTCCTCCAACAACTCTTCTTGTACTTCATCTCGGGCGGTGTCCATAGTTTCTACAAATATTTACAACATGGCAATTCTTATTCAAACATGACAGATGGATATATTAGTGGCAAACGTAGAACTAATATTAATTAGTGGCCTCGACGCTGCTTCTCTAGGGTTTGGGGTGGCCTCGACGCTGCTTCTCTAGGGTTTGGGGTGGCCTCGACAACGCTTCAAGAATAAAAAAAGAAGAGAAAGAAAAAAAAAAGAGGAGACTCCTCTATTCTTTCTTCTCCTCTTTTTTTCTTCTTCTTCCTCTTTTTTTTATCGGGAACGAGGGTCGTCGAGGGTCGCCGAGCGGTAGAGGAAACCCTAAATAGCAAGTATCGTGGGTGTGAGATACATGTGGCCGTCGGTGTCGGACACTACATCCACGTCCCACAAGTGATGCGGGTCGACACCCGCGTCACTTGTGGGACGTGGATGTAGTGTCCGACACCGACGGC
>NC_041388.1:686103202-686112562 GCF_002162155.2 Triticum dicoccoides
GCCACAGAAATGCTGACGCGTGGATGCCTATTGGTCCCGGTTGGTGCCACCAACCGGGACCAAAGGGTCTCCTGCCTGGGCTCCGTGCACAGGCCACGTGGAGGCCCATCTGTCCCGGTTCTGGATTGAACCGGGACTAAAGGGACAGGGCATTAGTACCGACCCTTCAGTCCCGGTTCAGGAACTGGGACAAAAGGCCCATACGAACCGGGACAACAGACCCTTTTTCTACCAGTGGGCCTCCTCGTCATGGAAAGCACCGGGATGATGAAGATGGCCACCGGAGAGGGATTGCCCGCTCTGGCAGGGTGCCGGAATGGGTCTAGATTGGCTTTCGGTGGCTACGGAGACTTCTAGCGGCGGAACTCCCGATCTTATGTGCGTTCTGGAAGTTTTAGGTCACGTAGGTATATATGGGTGCAGGAGGTACGTCAGGGGAGCCACGGGGGCCCCACGAGGCAGGGGGCGCACCCTAGGGGGTGCCCCCCACCCTCGTGGGAAGATGCTATATCTTCTGACGTGGGGTCCAAGTCCATCAGGTGTGTTTCCTTCCAAAAATAACTTCTCCAGTTGATTTCGTTCCGTTTTGACTCCGTCTGATATTCCTTTTCTTCAAAACACTGAAATAGGCATAAAATAGCAAATCTGAGCTGGGCCTCTGGTTATTAGGTTAGTCCCAAAAATAATATAAAAGTATATATTAAAGCCCAATATTGCCCAAAACAGTAGATAATATAGCATGGAGCAATCAAAAATTATAGATACGTTGGAGACGTATCAACGGGGCTCGAATCCGTCGAAGATCAAGTCTCCACGGATATCGAAGATCAAGTCTCCACGGATATCGGCCGTGTAATTTAAGCTTCCAAACCTGACCCGATGGCCAGGGGCGTAGCTTTCGATCTACTCCAGATGGCCAAGCGAATTGGCCCGCAGTGCAAAGCCACCAAACACAAAGATCTGTCCGGGGAGAAAAGTCTCACCCTGGACTGCATCGCTACCGATGATCATAGGAGCCATCAAGCCTATCGGCGACGACACAGAGGAACTCTCAATGAAAGCACCAATGTAGGTGTCAAAACCGGCGGATCTCGGGTAGGGGGTCCCGAACTATGCGTCTAAGGCAGATGGTAACAGGAGGCAGGGGACACGATGCTTTACCCAGGTTCGGGCCCTCTTGATGGAGGTAAAACCCTACGTCCTGCTTGATTTATTCTTGATGTTATGAGTATTACAAGAGTTGATCTACCATGAGATCGGAGAGGCTAAACCCTAAAAGCTAGCCTATGGTATGGTTGTATGTTGTCCTACGGACTAAAAATCCTCCGGCTTATATAGACACTGGAGAGGGTTAGGGTTACACAAGGTCGGTTACAAAGGAGGAGATATCCATATCTGTACTACCTAGCTTGCCTTCCGCGCCAAGCAGAGTCCCATCCGGACACGGGACGAAGTCTTCAATCTTGTATCTTCATAGTCCAATAGTCCGGCCAAAGGATATAGTCCGGCTGTCCGGAGACCCCCTAACCCAGGACTCCCTCAGGTGGAATACCTACCAACTATACCATGCTCCATTAAAAGAAACTATGTTAAAACTGCTTCATGTGATCTTGGAGCCGGTGTTAGTGTTATGCCTCTCTCTTTATATCGTAAACTTGATTTGAATAAGTTGACACCTACTGAAATATCTTTGCAAATGGCCGATAAATCAACTGCTATACATGTCGGTATTTGTGAGGATGTGCCTGTTGTGGTTGCAAACGTTACTATTTTAACGGACTTTGTTATTCTTGATATTCCCGAGGACGATAGTATGTCGATTATCCTTGGTAGACCCTTTTTGAATACTGCAGGGGCTGTTATTGATTGGAACAAAGGTAATGTCACTTTTCATGTTAATGGTAATGAGCATACGGTACACTTTCCGAGGAAGCAACCTCAAGTGCATAGTATAAATTCTATTGGAAAAATTCCAACGATTATTATTGGAGGTTTTGAATTTCCTCTTCCTACTGTCAAGAAGAAATATGATATTCTTATTATTGGGGACGTGCATATCCCCGTTGAGGTAACCTAGTGCTATTCGAAAATTCTCCGGTTTCATGCGATTCGGAATGAGTTTGTTAACAAGACTTGATCAACCTTGTTAGTGGATTCCTTTTGATGAGCATGAGATGGATGAAGTTAGAAAGCACAACTATCTGTACCCTCCCTTTACTTTCTGTTATTTAGATTAAATAAAGCAAAAATAGTTTTCTTAATTATCCTTGCAGTAAAAAAATACCCCAAAAATAGAAGTTCTCCAAACGTCCTAAAAATTTTATATGATGTTTTCTAGAATATTTAAGAATTATTGGCACTGAGAGCATGTAAGGGGGACCCACCACGTGCCCACAAGGGTGGAGGGCGCGCCCACCCCCTGGGAGAGCCCCCTGCCTCATGGACCCCACGTGGGTCCCCTCAACTTATTCCTGCACCCACACACTTCTTCTTCCTCTAGAAAAAATCCCCACCTAGTTCAAACCCGTGTTCTAGCTCATTTTGCTGCGATTTTCGATCTCCTTGCTCAAAGCTCCACTCACAAAACTGCTTTGGGGATTGTTCTTCGGTATGTGACTCCTCCTATAGTCCAATTAGTTTTTGTTCTAGTGCTTTATTTGTTGCAAATTTTTGTTGCTTAGGTGACCCTGTTCTTGAGCTTGCATGTCAAATTTATTTGGTCAAAAGTAGTTTTGATGCATGATGTAGCCTCTAGGCACATGTGGGGGTAGTTGCTAGCAATCTTGTTGAGTTTGGTTCACTTTTATTTTGAGTTACTAAAAATTTTAGAAATTTTTCAGAGGAAGAAATATGTTTAGGAAAATGTACCAATGTGGTTCCTTGAGGAAGCAAGCACCTAGGCTCGCGATACGTGAGTCGGACTATGAACTACCGAGGGAAGCTCAAGTGCGGCCTTGTGAATGGCCGTCAGAGGAGTTTATGGTCGGAGCAGGTATCAAGGATGAATTTGACGCGTATGTCAGTAATGCTGACCTTGAGGGCTTCGTATTAGATAAGTGCCCACAATACCGCTACCTTACTGATTCCGTGGTTAGAAGTTTTAAATTTACATCCTTGCGCAACTCTCACACTATTCTATTAGATCTTTATGATAAATCATATACCATGGACCTAGAAGATTTTAATGCTGCTTGTAAACTCCCGCGGTGGGGCAATGTTAGTGAACTGCATAAATCTGAATATAAAGATTTTCTTACTAGTATCACCGCTGGGGAATCTAGAGAAATCACACAAGCTACCATAGGGAGCATTCATTTTCCTTCCATACATTATTTTTCTCTCTTCATTGGTAGATGCATTAATGGTAAACATGAGGGTTGTCACATGTGCATTCCAGATCTTTGTGTCCTCAAGAGTGCGGTATTAGGTGATAAACAATATAACTTGAGGGCCATCGTTGCACGAAGGTTGCATCTTAATAGTTTAAGTGGAGACTTGTTTGATGGAATTTATGCAACTCTTGTAGCTATTATCTTGAGATACCCACACATGAAAATGATATGGAATTGCCCCTTGCTTATCTATATTATAATGCTATGGTTTGTCATCTATTTGTTGAGAGGAATGAACAGTTCCTCCAATACCGACTAATCTTTGACAGGCGTCGCACTATCCATGTTGCTCTCCCTGCTCCTACTTTGTTTGAATTTTAGGCAAAAGGGAGATATGTTATGACCAGGGAGGAGGCGAATGAGTATGAGAGGAGGACGGAGGTAGCTCGACTCCAAGTTGCAGCTTGTCAGGCAATAGCCGCTGCATCTCAGTATGACCCCAGTTACAACTTCGGATATCCTCCAGGCCATCCGTGGCCATAGACCAACTTAGGCCAAAAGCCTAAGCTTGGGGGAGTACGCATTTCTCACCGACATTACATTTATATTCACACACTCATACCAGTTGTCGGTGCTCATACTTTTTCATTGTACTAACAATGCTAGTTTATTTTCTTTTCTAAGCCTTCTTCTTGTGTGTTTGAAAAACCTTAAGAAAAACCAAAAAAATTAGTTGTAGCTTTTAGCTAGTTTACTTTCCATGCCTGTAGTAGTAGTAGTAGTTAAAAGAAAACCCAAAAAGATTTCTCGTTCTTCTTTTTGCTTGTTGGGAGCTTTCTCGTGTAAATAGTTTTATTTCCTTCCTTTTCTTTGGGGGTCGAGAGGAGAAGACCATGATGAAAATGTTGAGTGGATCTTATATGCATTATTGTTGATTTAACCAAGAGCCCATATTACCTTGTCTCCTCCTTTGTATTAAATGATTGCAGATTCTAGCTTAGTCCAATGCACGTGTACTATTATTATTATCCACACCGTTCGGTCGTGCAAGTGAAATGCAACAATGACGATATATGATGAACTGATTGAGATGAGAGAAGCTGGTATGAACTCGACCTATCTTGTTTTTGTAAATATGATTAGTTCATCGTTCCTTATTCAGCCTATTATGAATGAAACATATTTGCAATGACAATTAGAGATTATAGTTGCTCATGCCATGCTTAATTTGCTAGGAGTATATAATGGTTTACCTTGCGTGCCAACATGCTATTAAAATGGTTGTGACGTGGTATGATGGGGTGGTATCCTCCTTTGAATGATTCGAGTGGCTTGACTTGGCACATATTCATTCATGTAGTTCGAACAAAATCAACATAGCCTCCATGATATTTATGGTCATGGTGAACTATATCCTACTCATGCTTGCATTCAATGTTGGTTAATTTTAATGCATGTTCATGACTGTTCTCGCTCTCTAGTTGGTCTATTCCCAGTCTTTTTCTAGCCTTCACTTGTACTAAGTGGGAATACTTCTTGCGCATCCAATCTCGTAAACCCCAAAGTTATTCCATATGAGTCCACCATACCTTCCTATATGCGGTATCTACATGTTGTTCCAAGTAAATTTGTATGTGCCAAAATCTAAACCTTCAAATGAAATTTTGCTTTGTATGCTCGAATAGGTCATGTATCAACTATGGTTGTCTGTATGTTCCATGCTAGTCTGGTTATTCTCAAGGGGAGTGGACTCCTCTCCTCACTCACGAGAAAATGGCTGGTCACTGGGATGCCCAGTCCCATGCTTAAATCAAATCAAAATAATTGCCAACAAAACTCCCCCAGGACTGTTGTTAGTTGGAGGCACCTGTTTTTCGGGCAAGCCATGGATTGATGCTTGTTAGTGGAGGGGGGTATAAACTTTACCATTCAGCTTGGGAACCGCCTATAATGTGTGTAGCATGGAAGATATCGAGATCTCTCAGTTGTTATGTTGATAATGAAAGTATGCCGCTCAAAATATTATCTATCTCTATTTGAAAAATCAAGCTCTGGCACCTCTACAAATCCCTGCTTCCCTCTACGAAGGGCCTATCTATTTACTTTTATGTTGAGTCATCATCCTCTTATTAAAAACACCAGTTGGAGAGCACCGCTGTCATTTGCATGCATTACTATTAGTTTACATTGAATATGACTATGACTGGATCTGTTTTACCATGAATTACAATGTTTAGTCAGTCCTTGATCTTCAGACGTGCTCTGCATTTATGTTTTGCGGTCTCTAAAAGTGCTAGCGAGATACCATCTTGTTATATGATATCATGATTGTTTTGAGAAAGTGTTGTCATCCGAGATTTATTATTATTGCTCGCTAGTGGATTATGCCATTGATATGAGTAAACATGAGACCAAATTGTTATTGTGAGTATGGTTAGTTTATAATCTTTGCTGAAAACTTGAATGCTTGCTTTACATATTTACAACAACAAGAGCAAACAGAGTTTGTAAAAGTTTTTCTTTATCACTTTCAGTTTGTCAAGTGAATTGCTTGAGGACAAGCAAAGGTTTAAGCTTGGGTAGTGCTACCTCTTGAGCATGCGTTGGTTTTTCCCTTGAAGAGGAAAGTGTGATGCAACAAAGTAGCGTAAGTATTTCCCTCAGTTTTTGAGAACCAAGGTATTAATCCAGTAGGATGCCACATGCAAGTCCCTCGTACCTACACAAACAAATAAGAACCTTGCAACCAACGTGATAAATCGGTTGTCAATCCCTTCACGGCCACTTGCAAAAGTGAGATCTGATAGAGAGGATAAGATAATATTTTTGGTATTTTTATGATAGTAAAGATTGCAAAATAAATGGTGCCAGAAATAACTTGTTGACGGGACATTAATATAATGGAGAATAGACCCGGGGGCCATAGGTTTCACTAGTGGCTTCTCTCAAGATAGCATAAGTATTACGGTGGGTGAACAAATTACTGTTGAGCAATTGATAGAAAAGCGAATAATTATGAGAATATCTAGGCATGATCATGTATATAGGCATTACGTCCGTGACAAGTAGACCGACTCCTGCCTGCCTCTACTACTATTACTCCACATATCGACCGCTATCCAGCATGCATCTAGAGTATTAAGTTCATAAGAACAGAGTAACGCATTAGGTAAGATGACATGATGTAGAGGGATAAACTCAAGCAATATGATATAAACCCCATCTTTTTATCCTCGATGGCAACAATACAATACGTGTCGTTTCCCTTTCTGTCACTAGCACTACTAGGAAAAGGCTTATACATAGAAGTTTACCAGTAGCGTGTGTTTCGGAGCCCACGCTACTGATAATTAGCAGTAGCGTGTGTTACAAACCGCGCTACTGGTACAACTTAGCAGCAGCGTTGGTTTCTAGAGGGCACGCTACTGGTAAGTTAGCCACACCACACCCCCGGCCAAAAAATAGTAGCAGTGTTGGTACCCTAACAAGCGCTACTGTTAAGAAAATAGCAGTAGCACGGGGCCACTAAGAAGCACTACTCAGGCGGAGAAGGAGGAGGCTGGCTGCTCAGGCGCGCCGGCGCAGGCGGAGAAGGAGGCGGAGTGCCGCCACGCGCCGGAGAAGGAGCCGGCCGAGTGCCCTGATCGTCACTCGCCGGAGGAGGAGGCGGAGTGGCCTGACTCACCGGAGGAGGAGGAGGAGGAGGAGGCATCCATTTCAGAAGGTTGATGAGCTCCTTCCGCCATAGGCATGGAGTCTTCAGAGCAGAACCCAGCCGAGTCTCCCCTTCACCGGTAGGGTGGTCAAGCTGGAGGTCCTCAAATCCCTCCATTATTTCATCGACCATCACCCTAGCATATCCTTCTGGAATCGGCCGGCAGTGAAAAGTTGCGCCGGGTTCAGTAGGAAAAGCAGAGCCAACAGCCGCCTTGACCTTCATATTAATCCATTGCGTCATAAGGTGGCAATTTTGAGACTCCGTGATAGCATCCACGGGATAGCTGACAGGAGCCGTCAAGACATGCTCCGGCTGAAGCAGCTCAGTGGAAGCCACGCTGCTTCTCCACTGAGACGGCGGGGTAGCTTCGGGGGAAGCTTCGGCAGTTTGTTTGCAGCGATTTGCTTCTCGTTCCTCTATCGCTTGTACCCTAGCGTGCAGCGCCTGCAGTTGGGTCTGCTCCACTTTCTTCCTCCTCTCATGGCATTTGTAACCGCCTGTGTCCGGAAACCCAGCCTTCCACGGGATCGAGCCTGGCGTGCCTCGTGTCCGTCCAGGGTGCTCAGGATTCCCGAGGGCCATAGTGAGCTCGTCGTTCTCTCTGTCTGGAACAAACGTCCCTTGCTGCGCTACTTCGATATAGTGCTTAAGCCTCTTGACTTGTATTTCCATTTGATCGTCCATCCAAATGCACTTCCCTGGTACAGGGTCCAAGGTTCTGCCAGCCCCGAAGAACCAAGTCCGGCAACGGTCGGGCCAGTTAATTGTCTCTGGTTCGGTCCCTTTATCAACCAGATCATTCTCAGTCTTGGCCCACATGGGTCGGGCTGCGAGGTAGCCACCTGACCCCGTGCGATGGAGATGCTTCTTCTTCGCAGCATTTTGCTTATTTTTCACTGACATCTTCTTACTCTTTTCCGATGTCTTGTGGGCCACAAATGTGGGCCAATGATCTCTGATCTTCTCATATCTGCCCTTGAATTCTAGTATCTCTTTATTTTCGACAAACTTATTCAGCTCTTTCTTCCACCTCCTGAATAGTTCTGCCATCCTCTTAAGAGCAGAAGACTTGATTAATTGCTCTTTAACTGGCTTCTCCGAATCATCCTTTGGCGGTAGGGTGAAATTTGACTTCAGCTCAGTCCAAAGATCATTTTCCTGCATATCATTGACATAAGACACCTCAGGGTCTTCTGTAGCTGGCTTTAACCATTGCTGGATGCTGATAGGGATCTTGTCCCTAACCAGAACCCCGCACTGAGCAACAAATGCGTTCTTTGTTCGAATGGGTTCAATGGGTTGGCCGTCGGGCGCGATTGCTATGATCTCAAACCATTCATCTGAGCTCAACTTTCTCTTTGGGCCTCGTCACTTTACCGAAGTTGTGCTCGATCCAGAGGGCTAGAAAAAAGAACAAAGACTTAATTAATATGTGTACATACCAAAACAATGAATGCATCAATTAGCTAGTCAGCACAAGCTTAACTAATATATCTACCTGGTCGGACTCAGTTCGGTCACCGGAGACGTCATCACGGTCTCCTTCTTGCATCCGCATTGGGTCATCGGAGCCGTCCTCACGGTCTCCTTCTTGCACCGGCATTAGGTCACCGGAGCCATCATAATCATAGTCAGCTGCTTCTAGATCACCGGTGTCGTTGAGAAACAACGAGCAGACGACATCACTTCCTCGTGCGATTATGTCCCCCAAAAACTCTTCTTGTACTTCGTCTCAGGCAGTGTCCATAGTTTCTACAAATATTTACAACATGGCAATTATTATTCAAACATGACAGATGGATATATTAGTGGAAAACGTAGAACTAATATTAATTAGTGGCCTCGACGCTGCTTCTCTAGGGTTTGGGGTGGCCGGCGCTGCTTCTCTAGGGTTTGGGGTGGCCTCGACAATGCTTCAAGGATCAAAAAAGAAGAGGAAGAAGAAAAAAGAGGAGAAGAAAGAATAGAGGAGTAAGAACTCCTCTATTCTTTCTTCTCCTATTTTTTTTCTTCTTCTTCCTCTTTTTTTATCGGGAACGAGGGTCGCCGAGCGGTAGAGGAAACCCTAAATAGCAAGTATCGTGGGTGTGAGATACATGTGGCCGTCGGTGTCGGACACTACATCCACGTCCCACAAGTGACGCGGGCTTCGCGTGTCCGACACCGACGGCCACATGTATCTCACACCAATGATGCTTGCTATTTAGGGTATATCGACCCCCCCCTCGTGTTGAAGTTATCGGGAGGTGGTATATATATCGACCCCCCCCCTCGTGTTGAAGTTATCGGGAGGGGGTATATCGACCCCCC
>NC_041388.1:686112572-686136434 GCF_002162155.2 Triticum dicoccoides
GGGAGGGGGTATATTGACCCCCCCCCCTCGTGTTGAAGTTATCGGGAGGGGGTATATCGACCCCCCCTCGTGTTGAAGTTATCGGGAGGGGTATATCAACGACGACATACCCGATAAAACATAAGAATACGAAGAAGAAATAAAAAGAGGAGAAGAAGAAAGGATTAGAGGAGAAGATCGAAGAAAAAAAAGAGGAGAAGAAAAAAGGAATAGAGGAGAAGAAGAAAAAATAGAAAAAATTTCTATTTTTTCTTCTTCTCCTCTATTCCTTTCTTCTTCTCCTCTTCCTTTTCTTCCTCTCCTCTTCTTCTCCTCTTCCTTTTCTTCCTCTCCTCTTCTTCTCCTTTTTCCTCTCCTTATTTTCATTTTTCCTCTCCTAAATATATAAAACTTTTCTAGAAATGAAACTAACCTAAAATGTACTAAATCAGAGAACATATATAGATAATCCTTTTCTAAATATTTTGCATATATGAACATATATACACAGAGAACATACAAACATATATACATTTTTATAAAAAAGCAAAATACAAAATACAAACATATATATGAAAAAAAATCTGAAAAGAAGCAATATACACAATATATATACTGACATGTATACATAATATACACAAAGAAGCAATATACACAATATACACAAGCATATAATATATGAAAAAATAGGGGAGGGGCGCCGGCCGGACCAATGAAGGGGCAGGGCGACGGCGACGGGCGGGGCAGGGCGACGATGACGGACGGGCCGGGGCGCGCGACGCGCATCGGTGCAGGGCGGCGAGCGGTGTCAGGCGAGGGCACGGCCGACGGCGAGCGGGCGGCGACGGCGACCTCGGGTGTCTAGGGGAGGCGCGGCGACGATGGGCGGGGGCGACGACAACGGCGTCGACGGGGAAGAGGGCGGCGGGGCAGCGAGGAGAATGAGGAACTGAATGAAAATTTCACAAGTGTTTTCTTATATACTGAGAGCATTGGTCCCGGTTCGTGACACAAACCGGGACCAATGCCCCCTTTAGTCCCGGTTGGTGCCACCAACCGGGACCAAAGGCCTCTTTTTAGCAGCCCAAAGGGCGAGAAGCGGCGGCCTTTGGTCCCGGTTGGTGGCACCAACAGGGACTAAAGGGGGGCATTAGTCACGGTTTGTGCCACGAACCGTGACCAATGCCCCTCTTTAGTCCCGATTGGTGCCACCAACCGGGACCAAAGGCATGCGCCTACCAAAGCCGTGGTGTGGTGGGATGTTTAGTCCCACATCACTAGCTGAGGAGCGGCCGCACCTGTTTATAAGCGCTGCCCCGCCATCTCAATCGAACTCCTCAGAACTGCAGGCCTCTGGGCCTAATCTCACACCGCTATGCCTGTGGGCCTGCTGGGCCTTCTGCGGGCCTGAATCCTGGCCCATGGATGGGCTTCTAGTCGTATTCAGGCCGTGGTGGCCCAGTAGGTGGCATTTTTTTACTATTTATTTTTTTCATTTCTACTTAGAACTAAATACTTATAGTTTTTTAGTGATTTTTTTTCTTTTAGGTCACAAAAATTATAAACTTTCTGTTAGTGCCATTAGTTTTAAAATTTGAATAGTTTAAATTTGAATTTTTTAAAATTTGTGTGAATCACTAGTTTATGAATAACTTTACTATAAAAATTGATTTTTGAGTCATTTTTTTCCTGCTATTTAATATTACTGTGTTTTATCATTACTATTTATTTTCTTTTGTTTTTTGCTTTATTTTTTAATTCTTTTTGCTTTTAGTTTTAGAAAAATTATAAACTTTCTGTTAGTGCCATTAGTTTTCAAATTTGAAAACAGTTTTTTAGTTTTTTAGTTTTCTTTGTTGCTTTATTTATTTTATTTTGTTTCTACTTACAACAAAATACTTATTGTTGCTATTTTTATTTTTATTTTCATTTTCATTTTTTTGTTTTGTTTTCTATATTATTTATTTTCTTTTGTTTTTTGTTTTATTTTTTAATTCTTTTTGCTTTTAGGTCAGCAAAATTATAAACTTTCTGTTTGTGCCATTAGTTTTAGAAAATTATAAACTTTCTGTTAGTGCCATTAGTTTTCAAATTTGAATAGTTAAAATTTGAATTCTTTGAAATTTGTGTGAATCACAAGTCTGTGATTAACTTTATTAAAAAATGAACATAGATGCACCTATAGAGAAAATTCGACCTAAATTCATAGTTTTCAAATGAACTCTGAAAAAGTTGGCATAGCATACTCGTGTGTTACAAAGTTGGCATGGTATCATCATAATAGTTGCGGAAGAAAGTCTTCACTTTTTCTTCGCTTGTGTCATTTGCTTATTGCGCCGTAACCATGGATAATCTTCATCGTTTATCAGGATGCTTGGGTCAGCCTTGACATTGAAGGGAGGAATTTCATGAAACTTTTCATAATCTTCAGACATGTCTGTCTTGCCCTCCACTCCTAGGATATCCCTTTTTCCTGAAAGAACTATGTGACGCTTTGGCTCATCGTATGATGTATTCGCTTCCTTATGTTTTCTTTTTCTCGGTTTGGTAGACATGTCCTTCACATAGATAACCTGTGCCACATCATTGGCTAGGACGAACGGTTCATCAGTGTACCCAAGATTTTTCAGATCCACTGTTGTCATTCCGTACTGTGGGTCTACTTGTACCCCGCCGCCTGACAGATTGACCCATTTGCACTTAAACAAAGGGACCTTAAAATCACGTTCGTAGTCAAGTTCCCATATGTACATTATGTAACCATAATATGTGTACTTTCCGCTCTCGGTTGCTGCATCAAAGCGGACACCGCTGTTTTGATTGGTGCTCTTTTGATCTTGGGCGATCGTGTAAAATGTATTCCCATTTATCTCGTATCCTTTGTAAGTCAATACAGTCAAAGATGGTCCCCTGGACAACAAGTACAGCTCATCACAAACAGTGTTGTCACCTCCGAGACGTGTTTCCAACCAACTGCTGAAAGTCCTGATGTGTTCACATGTAATCCAGTCGTCGCACTGCTTCGGGTGTTTGGAGCGCAGACTGTTCTTGTGTTCATCGACATACGGGGTCACCAAGGTAGAGTTCTGTAGAACTGTGTAGTGTGCTTGAGACCAAGAATATCCGTCCCTGCATATTATTGAGTCACTTCCAAGAGTGCCTTTTCCAGTCAGTCTCGCCTCATACCGTGATTTAGGGAGACCTATCTTCTTAAGGCCAGGAATGAAGTCAACACAAAACCCGATAACATCCTTTGTTTGATGGCCCATGGAGATGCTTCCTTATGGCCTAGCGCGGTTACGGACATATTTCTTTAGGACTCCCATGAACCTCTCAAAGGGGAACATATTGTGTAGAAATACGGGTCCCAGGATGACAATCTTGTCGACTAGATGAACTAGGACGTGCGTCATGATATTGAAGAAGGATTGTGGGAACACCAGCTCGAAACTGACAAGACATTGCGCCACATCACTCCTTAGCCTTGGTACGATTTCTGGATCGATCACCTTCTGAGAGATTGCATTGAGGAATGCACATAGCTTCACAATGGCTAATCAGACGTTTTCCGGTAGAAGCCCCCTCAATGCAACCGGAAGCAGTTGCGTCATAATCACGTGGCAGTCATGAGACTTTAGATTCTGGAATTTTTTCTCTGGCATATTTAGTATTCCCTTTATATTCGACGAGAAGCCAGTCGTGACCTTCATACTAAGCAGGCGTTCAAAGAAGATTTCTTTCTCTTCTTTCGTAAGAGCGTACCTGGCAGGACCTTTATACTGCTTCAGAGGCATGCCGTCTTTTTCGTGCAAACGTTGCAGGTCCTCCTGTGCCTTAGGTGTATCTTTTGTCTTCCCATACACACCCAAGAAGCCTAGCAGGTTCACGCAAAGGTTCTTCATCACGTGCATCACGTCGATTGAAGAGCGGACCTCTAGGTCTTTCTAGTAGGGTAGGTCCCAAAATATAGATTTCTTCTTCCACATGGGTGCGTGTCCCTCAGCTTCATTCGGAACAGCTAGTCCGCCGGGACCCTTTCCAAAGATTACATGTAAATCATTGACCATAGCAAGTACGTGATCACCGGTACGCATGGCGGGCTTCTTACGGTGATCTGCCTCGCCTTTGAAATGCTTGCCTTTCTTTCGACATTGATGGTTGGTCGGAAGAAATCGACAATGGCCCAGGTACACATTCTTCCTGCATTTGTCCAGGTATATACTTTCAGTGTCATCTAAACAGTGCGTGCATGCGTGGTATCCTTTGTTTGTCTGTCCTGAAAGGTTACTGAGAGCGGGCCAATTGTTGATGGTCACGAACAGCAACGCCTTTAGGTTAAATTCCTCCTGTCGGTGCTCATCCCACGTACGTACACTGTTTCCATTCCACAGCTGTAGAAGTTCTTCAACTAATGGCCTTAGGTACAGATCAATGTCGTTGCCGGGTTTCTTAGGGCCTTGGATGAGAACTGGCATCATAATGAACTGCCGCTTCATGCACATCCAAGGAGGAAGGTTATACATACATAGAGTCACGGGCCAGGTGCTGTGATTGCTGCTCTGCTCCCCGAAAGGATTAATGCCATCTGCGCTTAAAGCAAACCATACATTCCTTGGGTCCTTTGCAAACTCATCCCAGTACTTTCTCTCGATTTTTCTCCACTGCGACCCGTCAGCGGGTGCTCTCAACTTCCCGCCTATCTTCCGGTCCTCACTGTGCCATCGCATCAACTTGGCATGCTCTTCGTTTCTGAACAGACGTTTCAACCGTGGTATTATAGGAGCATACCACATCACCTTCGCAGGAACCCTCTTCCTGGGGGGCTCGCCGTCAACATCACCAGGGTCATCTCGTCTGATCTTATACGCAATGCACCACATACCGGGCATGCGTTCAGATCCTTGTATGCACTGCGATAGAGGATGCAGTCATTAGGGAATGCATGTATCTTCTCCACCTCCAATCCTAGAGGGCATACAACCTTCTTTGCTGCGTATGTACAGTCGGGCAATTCGTTATCCTTTGGAAGCTTCTTCTTCAATATTTTCAGTAGCTTCTCAAATCCTTTGTCAGCCACAACATTCTCTACCTTCCACTGCAGCAATTCCAGTACGGTACCGAGCTTTGTGTTTCCATCTTTGCAATTGGGGTACAACCCTTTTTTGTGATCCTCTAACATGCGATCGAACTTTAGCTTCTCCTTTTGACTTTCGCATTGCGTCCTTGCATCGACAATGACCCGGCGGAGATCATCATCATCGGGCACATCGTCTGGTTCCTCTTGATCTTCAGCAGCTTCACCCGTTGCAGCATCATTGGGCACATCGTATGGTTCCTCTTGATCTTCACCAGCTCCCCCCGTGGCAGCATCACCGTATTCAGGGGGCACATATTTGTCATCGTACTCTTCTTCTTCTCCGTCTTCCATCATAACCCCTATTTCTCCGTGCCTCGTCCAAACATTATAGTGTGGCATGAAACCCTTGTAAAGCAGGTGGGAGTGAAGGATTTTCCGGTTAGAGTAAGACCTCATATTCCCACATTCAGTGCATGGACAACACATAAAACCATTCTGCTTGTTTGCCTCAGCCGCATCGAGAAACTCATGCACGCCCTTAATGTACTCGGAGGTGTGTCTGTCACCGTACATCCATTGCCGGTTCATCTGCGTGCATTATATATAATTAAGTGTCCAAATCAATAGAAGTTCATCATCATATTAAAACCAAAGTACATACATAGTTCTCATCTAACAACATATAGCTCTCCAGAGCATCTAATTAATTAAACCATACATTGAAACTATGTAAAACATTTCAATGCGAAAACAAATGCGATCATAATCGCAACCAAGGTAACAATTGATCCAACGACATAATGATACCAAGCCTCGGTATGAATGGCATATTTTCTAATCTTTCTAATCTTCAAGCGCATTGCATCCATTTTGATCTTGTGATCATCGACGACATCCGCAACATGCAACTCCAATATCATCTTCTCCTCCTCAATTTTTTTTATTTTTTCCTTCAACAAATTGTTTTCTTCTTCAACTAAATATAACCTCTCGACAATAGGGTCGGTTGGAATTTCTGATTCACACACATCCTACATAAATAAAATCTATGTCACGTTGGTCGCATAATTTTCATAAACAATAAATGAGCCAATAGTTATAAAGATAATATATATACCACATCCGAATCATAGACAGGACGAGGGCCGATGGGGGCGGATACCAAAACCATCCCACTATATAAGATGCAGTAATAAAAGTAAGAAAATAATACAAGTATCTATGTAAGCATACAAGTAAGAATATTTTTCCTTTCGGAAAGAAGATAAGAACAAGAGGCTCACCACGGTGGTGCCGGCGATGAGCTCGGCGCGGGTGATTGACGGCGGTGAAGACGGGGACGGGGCATGACGGACCGCTAAACCTAGACAAATATTGAGGAAAATGGAGCTTGGAGGTCGAACTTGGAGAGGAGAAGCTTAAGTAGTGTGGCTCGGGCATTCCATCGAACACCTTGTGTGCATAGGAGGTGAGTTAGAGCACCACCAAGCCCTCTCCCCCTCGGCCAGAAAAAACAGAGCAGTGTGCTATGCTCTTACACGAGGGGGTATATATATGTTGGGGAACGTAGTAATTTCAAAAAATTTCCTATGCACACGCAAGATCATGGTGATGCATAGCAACGAGAGGGGAGAGTGTTGTCTACGTACCCTCGTAGACCGATAGCGGAAGCGTTATGACAACGCGGTTGATGTAGTCGTACGTCTTCACATCCCGACCGATCAAGCACCGAAACTACGGCACCTCCGAGTTTTAGCACACGTTTAGCTCGATGACGATCCCCGGACTCCGATCCAGCAAAGTGTCGGGGAAGAGTTCCATCAGCACGACGGCGTGGTGACGATCTTGATGTTCTACCGTCGTAGGGCTTCGCCTAAGCACCGCTACAATATTATCAAGGAGTATGGTGGAAAGGGGCACCGCACACGGCTAAGAAAACGATCACGAGGATCAACTTGTGTGTCTAGAGGTGCCCCCTGCCCCCGTATATAAAGGAGCAAAGGGGGGGTGCGGCCGGCCCTAGGAGGAGGCGCGCCGGAGGAGTCCTACTCCTACTGGGAGTAGGACTCCCCACCTTTCCCTAGTTGTATTAGGACTTTGGGGGGAAGGAGGAGAGGGAAGAAAGGAAAGGGGGGGGGGGCGCCGCCCCCCCTTCCTTGTCCAATTCGGACTTGGGGGGGAGGGGCGCGCGCCAGCCCCTAGGCCTCCTCTCCTCTTACTCCACTAGGCCCATTAAGGCCCATTAGGTTACCGGGGGGGTTCCAGTAACCTCCCGGTACTCCGGTAAAATGCCGATTTCACCCGGAACACTTCCGATGTCCAAACATAGGCTTCCAATATATCAATCTTTATGTCTCGACCATTTTGAGACTCCTCATCATGTCCGTGATCACATCCGGGACTCCGAACAAACTTCCGTACATCAAAATATATAAACTCATAATGAAACTGTCATCGTAACGTTAAGCGTGCGGACCCTACGGGTTCGAGAACAATGTAGACATAACCGAGACATGTCTCTGGTCAATAACCAATAGAGGAACCTGGATGCTCATATTGGCTCCCACATATTCTATGAAGATCTTTTATCGGTCAGACCGCATAACAACATACTTTGTTCCCTTTGTCATCGGTATGTTACTTGCCCGAGATTCCATCGTCGGTATCTCAATACCTAGTTCAATCTCGTTACCGGCAAGTCTCTTTACTCGTTTCGTAATACATCATCTCGCAACTAACTCATTAGTTGCAATGCTTGCAAGGCTTATGTGATGTGCATTACCGAGAGGGCCCAGAGATACCTCTCCGACAATCGGAGTGACAAATCCTAATCTCGAAATACGCCAACCCAACATGTTCCTTTGGAGACACCTCTAGAGCTCCTTTATAATCACCCAGTTACGTTGTGACGTTTGGTAGCACACAAAGTGTTCCTCCGGTAAACGGGAGTTGCATAATCTCATAGTCATAGGAACATGTATAAGTCATGAAGAAAGCAATAGCAACATACTAAACGATCGGGTGCTAAGCTAATGGAATGGGTCATGTCAATCACATCATTCTCCTAATGATGTGATCTCGTTAATCAAATGACAACACATGTCTACGGTTAGGAAACATAACCATCTTTGACTAACGAGCTAGTCAAGTAGAGGCACACTAGTGACGTTTAGTTTGTCTATGTATTCACACAAGTATTATGTTTCCGGATAATACAATTCTAGCATGAATAATAAACATTTATCATGATATAAGGAAATAAAATAATAACTTTATTATTGCCTCTAGGGCATATTTCCTTCAGTCTCCCACTTGCACTAGAGTCAATAATCTAGATTACACAGTAATGATTCTAACACCCATGGAGCTTTGGTGCTGATCATGTTTTGCTTGTGGAAGAGGCTTAGTCAACGGGTCTGCTACATTCAGATCCGTATGTATCTTGCAAATCTCTATGTCTCCCACCTGGACTAGATCCCATATGGAATTGAAGCGTCTCTTGATGTGCTTGGTTCTCTTGTGAAATCTGGATTCCTTTGCCAAGGCAATTGCACCAGTATTGTCACAAAAGATTTTCACTGGACCCGATGCACTAGGTATGGCACCTAGATCGGATATGAACTCCTTCATCCAAACTCCTTCATTTGCTGCTTCCGAAACAGCTATGTACTCCGCTTCACATGTAGATCCTGCCACAACGCTTTGTTTAGAACTGCACCAACTGACAGCTCCACCATTTAATGGAAACACTTATCCGGTTTGCGATTTAGAATCATCCAGATCAGTGTCAAAGCTTGCATCAACATAACCATTTACGATGAGCTCTTTGTCACCTCCATATACGAGAAACATATCCTTAGTCCTTTTCAGGTATTTCAGGATGTTTTTGACCGCTGTCCAGTGATCCACTCCTGGATTACTTTGGTACCTCCCTGCTAGACTTATAGCAAGACACACATCAGGTCTGGTACACAGCATTGCATACATGATAGAGCCTATGGTTGAAGCATAGGGAACATATTTTATTTTCTCTCTATCTTCTGCATTGGTCGGGCATTGACTCTTACTCAATTTCACACCTTGTAACACAGGCAAGAATCCTTTCTTTGCTTGATCCATTTTGAACTTCTTCAAAACTTTGTCAAGGTATGTGCTTTGTGAAAGTCCAATTAAGCGTCTTGATCTATCTCTATAGATCTTAATGCCCAATATGTAAGCAGCTTCTCCTAGGTCTTTCATTGAAAAACTCTTATTCAAGTATCCCTTTATGCTATCCAGAAATTCTATATCATTTCCGATTAGTAATATGTCATCTACATATAATATTAGAAATGCTACAGAGCTCCCACTCACTTTCTTGTAAATACAGGCTTCTCCGAAAGTCTGTACCAAACCAAATGCTTTGATCACACTATCAAAGCGTTTATTCCAACTCCGAGAGGCTTGCACCAGTCCATAAATGGATCGCTGGAGCTTGCACACTTTGTTAGCTCCCTTTGGGTCGACAAAACCTTCCGGCTGCATCATATACAACTCTTCTTCCAGAAATCCATTAAGGAATGCAGTTTTTACATCCATCTGCCAAATTTCATAATTATAAAATGCGGCAATTGCTAACATGATTCGGACAGACTTAAGCATCGCTACGGGTGAGAAGGTCTCATCGTAGTCAATCCCTTGAACTTGTCGAAAACCTTTTGTGACAAGTCGAGCTTTGTAGACAGTAACATTACCGTCAGCGTCAGTCTTCTTCTTGAAGATCCATTTATTCTCAATTGCTTGCCGATCTTTGGGCAAGTCAACCAAAGTCCACACTTTGTTCTCATACATGGATCCCATCTCAGATTTCATGGCTTCAAGCCATTTTGCGGAATCTGGGCTCACCATCGCTTCTCCATAGTTCGTAGGTTCATCATGATGTAGCAGCATGACTTCCAGAACATGATTACCGTACCACTCTGGTGCGGATCTTACTCTGGTTGATCTACGAGGTTTAGTAGTATCTTGTTCTGAAGTTTCATGATCATCATCACTAGCTTCCTCACTAATTGGTATAGGTGTCATGGAAACCGGTTTTTGTGATGTACTACTTTCAAATAAGGGAGCAGGTACAGTTACCTTATCAAGTTCTACTTTCCTCCTACTCACTTCTTTCGAGAGAAACTCCTTCTCTAGAAAGTTTCCGAATTTATCAACAAAAGTCTTGCCTTCGGATCTGTGATAGAAGGTGTATCCAATAGTTTCCTTTGGATATCCTATGAAGACACATTTCTCCGATTTGGGTTCGAGCTTATCAGGTTGAAGCTTTTTTACATAAGCATCGTAGCCCCAAACTTTCAGAAACGACAACTTTGGTTTCTTGCCAAACCACAGTTCATAAGGCGTCGTCTCAACGGATTTTGATGGTGCCCTATTTAACGTGAATGCGGATGTCTCTAAAGCATAACCCCAAAACGATAGCGGTAAATCAGTAAGAGACATCATAGATCGCACCATATCTAGTAAAGTACGATTACGACGTTCAGACACACCATTACGTTGTGGTGTTCCGAGTGGCGTGAGTTGCGAAACTATTCCGCATTGTTTCAAATGTACACCAAACTCGTAACTCGAATATTCTCCTCCACGATCAGATCGTAGGAATTTTATTTTCTTGTTACGATGATTTTCAACTTCACTCTGAAATTCTTTGAACTTTTCAAATGTTTCAGACATATGTTTCATTAAGTAGATATACCCATATCTGCTTAAGTCATCTGTGAAGGTGAGAAAATAACGATATTCGCCACGAGCCTCAACATTCATCGGACCACATACATCTGTATGTATGATTTCCAACAAATCTGTTGCTCTCTCCATAGTACCGGAGAACGGTGTTTTGGTCATCTTGCCCATAAGGCACGGTTCGCAAGTACCAAGTGATTCATAATCAAGTGGTTCCAGAAGTCCATCAGTATGGAGTTTCTTCATACGCTTTACACCGATATGACCTAAACGACAGTGCCACAAATAAGTTGCACTATCATTATCAACTCTGCATCTTTTGGCTTCAACATTATGAATATGTGTGTCGCTACTATCGAGATTTAATAAGAATAGACCACTCTTCAAGGGTGCATGACCATAAAAGATATTACTCATATAAATAGAACAACCATTATTCTCTGATTTAAATGAATAACCGTCTCGCATCAAACAAGATCCAGATATAATGTTCATGCTCAACGCTGGCACCAAATAACAATTATTTAGGTCTAATACTAATCCCGAAGGTAGATGTAGAGGTAGCGTGCCGACCGCGATCACATCGACTTTGGAACCATTTCCCACGCGCATCGTCACCTCATCCTTAGCCAATCTTCGCTTAATCCGTAGTCCCTGTTTCGAGTTGCAAATATTAGCAACAGAACCAGTATCAAATACCCAGGTGCTACTGCGAGCATTAGTAAGGTACACATCAATAACATGTATATCGTATATACCTTTGTTCACCTTGCCATCCTTCTTATCCGCCAAATACTTGGGGCAGTTCCGCTTCTAGTGACCAGTCTGCTTGCAGTAGAAGCACTCAGTTTCAGGCTTAGATCCAGATTTGGGTTTCTTCTCCTGAGCAGCAACTTGCTTGCTGTTCTTTTTGAAGTTCCCCTTCTTCTTCCCTTTGCCCTTTTTCTTGAAACTAGTGGTCTTGTTGACCATCAACACATGATGCTCCTTCTTGATTTCTACCTCCGCAGCTTTCAGCATTGCGAAGAGCTGGGAATTGTCTTAACCATCCCTTGCATATTATAGTTCATCACGAAGCTCTTGTAGCTAGGTGGAAGTGATTGGAGAATTCTGTCAATGACGCAATCATCTGGAAGATTAACTCCCAATTGAATCAAGTGATTATTATACCCAGACATTTTGAGTATATGCTCACTGACAGAACTGTTCTCCTCCATCTTGCAGCTATAGAACTTATTGGAGACTTCATATCTCTCAATCCGGGCATTTGCTTGAAATATTAACTTCAACTCCTGGAACATCTCATATGCTCCATGACGTTCAAAACGTCGTTGAAGTCCCGATTCTAAGCCGTAAAGCATGGCACACTGAACTATCGAGTAGTCATCAGCTTTGCTTTGCCAGACATTCATAACATCTGGTGTTGCTCTAGCAGCAGGCCTGGCACCCAGCGGTGCTTCCAGGACGTAATTCTTCTGTGCAGCAATGAGGATAATACTCAAGTTACGGACCCAGTTCGTGTAATTGCTACCATCATCTTTCAACTTTGCTTTCTCAAGGAACGCATTAAAATTCAATGGAATAACAGCACGGGCCATCTATCTACAATCAAACATAAACAAGCAAGATACTATCAGTTACTAAGTTTATGATAAATTTAAGTTCAATTAATCATATTAACTAAAGAACTCCCACTTAGATAGACATCCCTCTAATCCTCTAAGTGATCACGTGATCCAAATCAACTAAACCATGTCCGATCATCACGTGAGATGGAGTAGTTTCATTGGTGAACATCACTATGTTGATCATATCTACTATATGATTCACGCTCGACCTTTCGGTCTCCGTGTTCCGAGGCCATATCTGTATATGCTTGGCTCGTCAAGTATAACCTGAGTATTCCGCGTGTGCAACTGTTTTGCACCTGTTGTATTTGAACGTAGAGCCTATCACACCCGATCATCACGTGGTGTCTCAGCACGAAGAACTTTCGCAACGGTGCATACCCAGGGAGAACACTTCTTGATAATTAGTGAGAGATCATCTTAAAATGCTACCGTCAATCAAAGCAAGATAAGATTCATAAAAGATAAACATCACATGCAATCAATATAAGTGATATGATATGGCCATCATCATCTTGTGCTTGTGATCTCCATCTTCGAAGCACCGTCATGATTACCATCATCACCGGCGCGACACCTTGATCACCATCGTAGCATCGTTGTCGTCTCGCCGATCTTATGCTTCCACGACTATCGCTACCGCTTAGTGATAAAGTAAAGCATAACAGCGCAATTGCATTGCATACAATAAAGCGACAACCATATGGCTCCTGCCAGTTGCCGATAACTTGGTTACAAAACATGATCATCTCATACAATAATTTAGCATCATGTCTTGACCATATCACATCACAACATGCCTTGCAAAAACAAGTTAGACGTCCTCTACTTTGTTGTTGCAAGTTTTACGTGGCTGCTACGGGCTTAAGCAAGAACTAATCTTACCTACGCATCAAAACCACAACGATAGTTTGTCAAGTTGGTGCTGTTTTAACCTTCGCAAGGACCGGGCGTAGCCACACTTGGTTCAACTAAAGTTGGAGAAACTGACACCCGCCAGCCACCTGTGTGCAAAGCACATCGGTAGAACCAGTCTCGTGTAAGCGTACGCGTAATGTCGGTCCGGGCTGCTTCATCCAACAATACCGCCGAACCAAAGTATGACATGCTGGTAAGCAGTATGACTTATATCGCCCACAACTCACTTGTGTTCTACTCGTGCATATAACATCAACACATAAAACCTAGGCTCGGATGCCACTGTTGGGGAACATAGTAATTTCAAAAAATTTCCTACGCACACGCAAGATCATGGTGATGCATAGCAACGAGAGGGGAGAGTGTTGTCTACGTACCCTCGTAGACCGATAGCGGAAGCATTATGACAATGCGGTTGATGTAGTCGTACGTCTTCACGGCCCGACCGATCAAGCACCGAAACTACGGCACCTTCGAGTTTTAGCACACGTTCAGCTCGATGACGATCCCCGGACTCCGATCCAGCAAAGTGTCGGGGAAGAGTTCCGTCAGCACGACAGCGTGGTGACGATCTTGATGTTCTACCGTCGCAGGGCTTCGCCTAAGCACCACTACAATATTATCGAGGAGTATGGTGGAAAGGGGCACCGCACACGGCTAAGAAAACGATCACGAGGATCAACATGTGTGTCTAGAGGTGCCCCCTGCCCCCGTATATAAAGGAGCAAAGGGGGGTGCGGCCGGCCCTAGGAGGAGGCGCGCCGGAGGAGTCCTACTCCTACTGGGAGTAGGACTCCCCACCTTTCCCTAGTTGGATTAGGACTTGGGGGGAAGGAGGAGAGGGAAGAAAGGAAAGGGGGGGCGCCACCCCCCTTCCTTGTCCAATTCGGACATGGGGGGGAGGGGCGCGCGGCAGCCCCTAGGCCTCCTCTCCTCTTCCTCCACTAGGCCCATTAAGGCCCATTAGGTTACCGGGGGGGGGGGTCCGGTAACCTCCCGGTACTCCGGTAAAATGCCGATTTCACCCGGAACACTTCCGATGTCCAAACATAGGCTTCCAATATATCAATCTTTATGTCTCGACCATTTCGAGACTCCTCGTCATGTCCGTGATCACATCCGGGACTTCAAACAAACTTCGGTACATCAAAATATATAAACTCATAATGAAACTGTCATCGTAACGTTAAGTGTGCGGACCCTACGGGTTCGAGAACAATGTAGACATGACCGAGACATGTCTCTGGTCAATAACCAATAGCGGAACCTGGATGCTCATATTGACTCCCACATATTCTACGAAGATCTTTTATCGGTCAGACCGCATAACAACATACTTTGTTCCCCTTGTCATCGGTATGTTACTTGCCCGAGATTCGATCGTCGGTATCTCAATACCTAGTTCAATCTTGTTACCGGCAAGTCTCTTTACTCGTTTCGTAATACATCATCTCGCAACTAACTCATTAGTTGCAATGCTTGCAAGCCTTATGTGATGTGCATTACCGAGAGGGCCCAGAGATACCTCTCCGACAATCGGAGTGACAAATCCTAATCTCGAAATACGCCAACCCAACATGTACCTTTGGAGACACCTGTAGAGCTCCTTTATAATTACCCAGTTATGTTGTGATGTTTGGTAGCACATAAAGTGTTCCTCCGGTAAACGGGAGTTGCATAGTCTCATAGTCATAGGAACATGTATAAGTCATGAAGAAAGCAATAGCAACATACTAAACGATCAGGTGCTAAGCTAATGGAATGGGTCATGTCAATCACATCATTCTCCTAATGATGTGATCTCGTTAATCAAATGACAACACATGTCTATGGTTAGGAAACATAACCATCTTTGATTAACGAGCTAGTCAAGTAGAGGCACACTAGTGACGTTTAGTTTGTCTATGTATTCACACAAGTATTATGTTTCCAGATAATACAATTCTAGCATGAATAATAAACATTTATCATGATATAAGGAAATAAAATAATAACTTTATTATTGCCTCTAGGGCATATTTCCTTCAATATAGTCACCTCATTGGTCCCGGTTGATGGCTTGAACCGGGACCAAAGGGGAGCCTTTGGTCCCGGTTCAAGCCACCAACCGGGACCAATGGTGGTGGGCCAGGAGCGAGGCCCATTGGTCCCGGTTCGTCCCACCAATCGGGACCAAAAGGTCCAGACGAACCGGGACCAATGGCCCACGTGGCCCGGCCGGCCCCCTGGGCTCACGAACCGGGTCCAATGCCCCCATTGGCCCCGGTTCTGGACTGAACCGGGACTAATGGGCTGACCCGGCCTGGACCGTTGCCCCCTTTTCTACTAGTGTATAGTTTCTAAGCTATTTAATGTGCACATACATTGGCAGCAGTCTTAGCACCAAGAAGCTAAGCGCCTATGCATTGGATAGTTTTGGTTCTAGGCTTTTTCATGCATTTAACACCTCATCCAAACACCAATGCAATGAGAGAGACCTAAGGTTGTTTAAGACGCAACCTAAGATATATTGTGCAACTGGGACTACTATATCTATACATCTTTTTAATGTCACTAGATATAGAGTAAGATATACTGCACTGGAACTGTCCTAACATTTGTAGTACAAGGACCCAATGGAGGGGAAAGTATCATGTGCTCTCAAGCTTGGTGTACTCCCGGTGCTCCAAATTCAAAAAAATGTTTCTTAAATGTTTCAAAAAAAATCTGGAAAACTGTGAACATCAACAAGGAATGTGACTACAACCCCTCAAAATTTCAGATCCAACTCAAAATGCACATTGAGAAACAAAAAAGTGAAATCCAGATGTGAATAGTGTCAATGTTGCTTTTGTATTTTTCTTTATACTATTCATGCTGGATTTCACATTTTTGTTTGTCAATGTGCGTTCCGAGTTTGGACCCGAAGTTTTTGGGGGTTGTAGTCACAAACCTTGTGAACATTCACATTTTTTGTCAGATTTTTTTGAAACATTTAAGAATGTTTTCTTGAATTTGGAGCACCGGGAGTACCCCTAGCTTGGGAGCACCTGGGGAGAATATCTAGTACTCCCACCCCTAGGGTGCTCCAAACTTGATAGCACATTTTTAAATGTTTGAAAAATCTAAAAAAATCAGCGCATAGACACAACATCAATGTATGTTGTCACAAAAATTGAAATCAAAATTCGAAACATAGCTAGAGAAACATAGATGACAAATTCGACAGTAGATAGTACACAACATAAGTTGGGCTTTAGATTTGCCCCATTATCACATCAATGTTGATTTTGTCATTTTTGTATCTCGAGCAATGTTATGAATTTCGATTTGAATTTTTTTTGACAACATACATTGATGTTGTGTCAATGTGCTACATTTTTTTCAGAATTTTTTGAACATTTAAAAATGTGCTATCGAGTTTGGAGCACCGGAAACACCCTAGAGGTGGGAGTACCAGATATTCTCTCGGAGCACCTGATGGCCTACTAGGAAACTCGGTTATGTTCTAATTTTGGTTCACGCATATTTTAGTTATGGTTGGGTGACTAGTATGTACTCCTCCGTAAAGAAATATAAAAGCGTTTAGATTACTAAAATAGTGATCTAAACACTCTTATATTTGTATGCAGAGGGAGTATTTAGTAGTGTCGTCGGGTTGGCGTAGATGTGCTCGCGGAACTGGTGAGATGACAATGTTTGTGCCTCTAGGAATTGTCATCTTGGCAGAGGCATTGGCTTACCGTGCTTTCCCGGGATGTAGCAAGGTTTGTGTCTTTGGCATCCTGGACACAACGGGGACGGACACTGCTTTGTGGAGGTTTTGTCCCCGAGCTCTATCTTCATGACGATCATGTGTGCCCCAGCCTCACCCATGGATTCAGTGAGGTGTGTAAAGGATTGGCCTGATCAGGTGTACACTATCAGCCTGGACAACCCTTTTCTTTGTGGTGTTGGTTCATCCAGAGCGTAGCTTTAATGACTTCCCACCAACTAGAAGCAAGGATCCAGTGTGCTGTCATCTCATTCTAGAGGTAGAAGACGTGGGGCTCCCCAAGTACTTCAATGTTTTTCCCTTTTTCTTTTGGATGTGTATTGTTGAAGTGGTCACGTTCTAATTTAGAGCTTCGTATTTTTCCAACAACAAAAAATCTGTCATGAACAACGTTTCTAGCATAAACGGTTTTGTAAAAGGTAATTTACATGTTTTCTGACACATGTGCTCTTAGTTGACGCCAATCCATGTTGTGCCTTTAGCTTTGTTTAGCTCCTAACCATTAGGGATTCTTATGATTTTGCCCGTTCATCCCTTTCTATCCATCCAATGTTGTTTGACCATGAATGTATGAAGGGCGTCAACATCATAAATTCCATTCCACCCCTTCATGCACAGTCATTGACTCATCGGACCCCCTCGCCCTCCTCTTCTCTCTCTCCCTCACTCCCTCAAACTACAATAAGGCTCGTTTGTTTAACATGAATTTCAAATCAAATAATAGTAGGAAAGAGTAAAGGATTAAGGTGGCTTGTCCACTTTGATCCTTAAAAAATTCCTTTTTTCCTTTCTTTAACATCAGTACAGACATAAGCGCTCATATACACGCGCATACACTCACTTCTATGAACGCACACACACACACCCTATCTCTATGAGCACCTCCGAAAGACTGAGACGGCATATCATCTTTAAATTTACAAAATCACCGTAGGCGCCTAGTCGTAAAATCATTGGAAATAAAACCAATATATACATGATTCTAGAAAATATAGTACCTCCATTCCTATGAAACAAATCACGTTGTAAGAAAATATAAGCGTCAACATCATATGAGCCCTAGCCAACAGAGCTTCGGCCGATGTGTGGCTTTGTCAGAATCGTCCATCCGCCGGCCAGACCGTCCCCACGCCATCACGGTCACAAAAGATGGTCCCGTTGCACCTAATCCACCACCGACCCTCTCCCTTGCGCATAAGGCCGGTTGTAATGGGAAGTATCATATACTAGTATCATACATATGATACTAGTCTATGATACTACTCCCTCCGTTCTTAAATATTTGTTTTTCTAGAGGTTTCAAATGATGACTACATATGAAACAAAATGAGTGAATCTACAGTCTAAAATATGTCTATATATATCCATATGTGGTGACCATTTGAAATCTCTAGAAAGACAACTATTTAGGAACAGAGGAGTACATTCCTAAAGCATAGTATCATAAGTTGGTATCATAGAAGACTATATTTATTGTCATGAATGATACAAAATAGCATATCATTTAATATGATACGGTATCATGATATGATACTCAAGCCTCTTTTTTTTCATTTAATTCTATGCCACCTCACTAAACTTACTTAATTGGCATGCATGATACTTACGGGCAGCCTAATAAAACTAGTCGACCCCACCTGAACCCAAAAGTCGCTTAACATCGAAGCAATCTCAGAAAGGAAAAAAAAAACATCGAGAGGCTTTCGGGAGACAATCTCCAAGAAATGGGCAAGGGCAAGGTCCACCCGTCGCCGTCGCCGTCGGCGGCCGGCGGCGAGACGGCGGAGGGGGTGCTCCTCCGGCTGCTCCCCGCGGTCGTGCTCGCCATGGCGGCGCCGCTGGGGCCCGAGGGGAAGGAGGTGCTCGCTGCGCTCCTCGGCGCCGCCCACGCCGGCGAGGGAGGAGCCCTCCGCGGCCGGGGAGGGGTGCGGGCGGAAGCCCCACCGCCCGGAGCTCGGGTGCGGGTGCTTCGGGTGCTACACGGCCTACTGGTCGCGCTGGGACGGGTCCCCGGAGCGCGACCGCGAGGCGATTCACCGGGCCATCGAGGCCTTCGACGAGCACCTGGCCCGGAAGGAGGAGGGCAAGGGTGGCCGCCGCCGCAAGAAGCGAGCAGCCTCCTCCAAGGGCAAGGCCAAGGCGTCGGCCGCCGTTGACCCTCAGCTGCCGGAGCAGGGGGAGACCTCGGCCGCCGCGGCTCCTGTGCTGGCGGAGGTGGTTGAAGGCGGGGAGGAGGTAGTGAAGAAGACGGTGGAGGAGGAGGAAGAAACCACCGCGGCCTGCGCCCGCGACGACGTTCCGGAGGAGCGCAGGCGGCGGGTGTGGGGCGCGGTCGCCGGCGTGTTCAACTGGAGGGGATGGGGCCTGTGGGGGTCCCACTAGTCGGTGACGCGAGCCGATATTCCTCGTCAGTGAGATCTTTAGTTCGTTTAGCCGGTTGGTGGGCTTGATGTTTCTGTTGGGGTTTTAGGTTTGAAATAGTCAGTCAAATCGGTATTGGATTTTTTTTCATGTACACTACTACTTGTATGTTACACTAGCACAATGATGATAATAATGGTGGTGTGGTGGTCATGTATTTGCCTCCTTGGTGTAAATATTTGGATTTGGATGGATTCTCCACATGGTTGGTGTCATGAGTGTGTGTACATATTATGCAAATGGTGTGAATGCCCATTTAATGGTAAGTGGTGTCATGGTTGGTTCAAGAATTTCACAGTATTTTTGTATGATTTTTTTTCTATGTAGAATGTTCGATTTACATGACTAGAAGCCGTATGGTTTTTGTCTAGGTCCTACGTTGTGTGCAAATTCCGTAGGAAGATTTTATTGAGTTCAACTTTATGAAAACTTTACTTTCTTTAAGTGATCTACATGATGTACACAATAGTTGTGCCATGGGGAAAATGCAGGATAATTTTTAGGGGAATAGGTGTATGCCATAACTTTTATTATAAGAAAGGTTTTTTTTCATGAGGTTGAACTCCAGTTAATTTTTTCTATAGGATTGCATGCAAAATAGGCCAGCGGAAAAATTCCTATGATCTATATTCATAGAAACCAAACATGCCAAGACAAACCAAATGAGCCTTGTATACCCAGACAGAAGGTATACATATGTAAAATTCCAAAGGAATAGAATCCTACAAAATTCCTTTGAACCAAAGAAGCGCTATGTAATTTATGATTTATCTCTAACTATAATTACATAGGGTATTGCGCTTATAAAAGTAACTTGGTGGTAGCGAGTCCAAGCATAGTTGTATGCTAATATATGCATAAGACTTGGGCCCTCTAGGTTGACGGCTGACCATGACATGTCAACGAATGGTCAAGCAAGGATTACACATAAGCAGGATCTAAGCAAATGTATTTAGAATCACGAGGCCTTGCAGATTCATATAACCAACAGATATATGTTCTACCACAATAAGGAATCAGATTTTTTTTTATACCCCAAAAGTGAGTTTCGGTTTCAAAATGTGATGTGTACATGAAATTACATGTATGATGATAAACAGAAAATATAGGTGCAGAAATGAGCATGCCACTGAACTAGCTACATGTTATCACCATTATTAGGATATGTAGGAAGCTTATTTGTAGTACTACGATTCTTTGTTATGTGGTCATTGTGAGGACTCACCCCGGGACTATATTTACCGAAGGGAAACCAAATTGCAATGGAAAAACGCGTGTTTGCATTTCAATTTGAGGTTGAATATTTCATAGTTGTATATAACACACTATTGATTTTCTTTGAAATTAAATCCAACTTTCAGCCATTTATGGAAATTGGGTCATATTAATTATCCAGATGATATATAAATCTAACATTTGTTTTCATTTAAACTAATCCCAAATTTAAATTGGAGAAATCGATAGATTTTTTGTTCTTTGTACACTCCAATTAAATATAAATTTCTGTAAAACGGTTTAGACTTCTATAGACAACAAAATATATGTATGTTAGTATAACTAGTAAACATGCCCGTGCGTTGTAACAGGAGAGAAAAAAACTACCTCATGGTGTTTAAAAGGACAAAACTTCCATTGGCTTTGAATTCAAGGCAGAGCTTTCTATAGGATGTTATTCAAAAGTAGCACCCAAATTGAAAGACTATGCATTGATAGAAGTACACTTAAAACTACAAATCCGTAGGGGAAAGCAACATGAAGATAGCAAAGAAGACACGTCTTTGTCAGCTCAACATTTCTTCCCTCTGCTTCAGTTATCTCTTCTTTAAGATGTATTGTTTGTTGTCCTCCCTATCAAGTGGTTCCTCTAGTTCTTCTTTCCCAGCCTTAAGAGTTGCCAGAAGTTGTCCATTTACTTCATTATCTAAGTTTTTTCTGAAACACATAAGATGATATATAGTCAGTTTTGAGTATTGTCTTCCAAATTACTAAAAGCATCATTATCAGTAAGTCACCATCATCAAGATCCTTGTACGAAATAATGTTGTATGAAAAAGGAAAAAAATGGAAGACAAGCAGAATGCAATCTTCTAACTATAATAACTACTCCCTCTGTTCCATAATGTAGCGCATATAGATTTTTTTGAAAAGGCAAACCTCACAAACTTTGACCAAATTTATGGAGAAAAATATTTACATCTAGAATGCAAAACATATATTATCAGATTCATGGTAGGATGTAGTTTCATATTTTATATATTTGGTATTGTAGATATAAATAGTTTTCTCGATAAACTTGGTCAAAGTTTGTAAAGTTTGACTTTTCAAGAAATCTATATGCACTACATTATGGAATGGAGGGGGAGTATATAATTTAGCTAAATATGACCTGTACTGGAAAGTTGTAGCAAGTTGAAAGGAAGACACGAAATTTGTGAACAACATTATTAGTGTGAGATGTTGAATCTGACTGAAATCAAAATAATGGCATCCATGTATGAACAAAACCTAAATTTGCATATCGATACTGAACTCAAAGACAAAAAAAACTGTATGGATACATGAGTAAGACCAACACATAAAGCTTACCAAAACATGTATTTATCCATGCAAATAAGATAATGACAACCTGAGAGGAAGGAACAAGCAGTCGCCCGACCCTCGCGTCGCCCACGCCGGGCGACTCGAGGGGAACCCCAGCCGCCACCGACCGCCGCCCCTCCTCCCGGCCACCCCCGCGTCGCCGCCGCCGGAGGGCCGGAAAGCGAAGCCGCGCCGGATCCAGGGATGGCGGCGGCGAGGCCGTTCTCCCCCCATCCCGCTTCACCCCACGCCCTTTCCCTCCACAGCTCCTCCAGATCTGTCCCCTGGCGGCTCCAGCGGCTTCGACCGGCGCCGGGAGCGGCCTCCCCTGGCGGTGTCTTCCCCGCCCGCTGCTGGTGTGGTGGGTCTCCCTCCGGATGCGGCTCCTCCTGCTGCACTGGTCCCGTCTGCCCCATTTGGATCTGGGCCCCAGCCGGTTGTGGTGCTCCCCGGCCCGCTTGCCATGGCGGCAGGGCGCGCCCTCCTTGCTGCGTCCACCCCCTCCCCCGACCCCCACCACTCGTCCCTCTGCCGTCGCGGGTTTTCTGGTGGTCGTGCTTCAGCACCAGATCTGCGGGTTCAGGTGGCCTTGTCGGCCGGCTCCCCGTGCTCTCTCGTTGCGGCCTCGCGCTGGCCGCGGTGCACCTCAGCCTCTCCTTGTTGGGTGCGGCGCCCCGGCGTGTTGCTGCTTCTTTGGCCCTTCGTAGCTCGCTTCACAGCTCATGGCTGCCTAGACTGTTGGGCTACGGCGGTGGTTGGCCGACTTGCTCCGGTTGCGAGGTGGAGGAGGCACTGCCGGGTGAAAACTTCATCGACGATGATGGCTGTAGCCGCCATTTTTCCTTCTTGAAGGCGTCGAGTTCGGCATGGTTTCCCTCCCCCCCAAGCTCTCAGATCCCGAGAGAAATCTCGGACCCGGGGTTCCCCGTGTCGGATGGTGTCGACGTCTCTACGCCGTTTCCTCCTTGGGGGCATCTTCTTGGATTTCTTCTGCTTCGGGTGGACTCGCCTCTTGCTACTTCCTCTCCACCTCGGCTTCGATCCTGGCTGGCCATTGTCCTTGGCGACTCGAGTGGAGCTTGCTTGGACATCCTGGGGTGGCCTCGACGACGCGCTGCCCTTCGACCTCGGCGGCAGTACACCGGTACTGCGCCCCTCGGTCTCGGTGGCGTGTTGCCTTCTCGGCTTCGCTGGCGGCACACCGGTGCCGCCACTCGAACTCGGCTATTCGACGCTCTTCGTTCGCGCCAGTGATGCTTCTCGATATGCTTCTACTTCGGTGTCTCCTTTCTATCAGGGTTCTGCTTCATGGTGGCCCGGATGACGTTTGCGTGGACATCGTGGGGTGGCCTCGGCAGCACGCTGCCCTTCGACCTCGGCGGCGGTACACCGGTGCCGTGCCCTTCGGTCTTGGTGGTTTGTTGTCTCTTGGCTTCGCCGGCGCACACCGGTGTCGCCACACAAACTCGGCTATCCGACGCCCTTCGTTTGTGCCAGTGATGTTCCATTGCGAGCTGCTGTTATGGTGCCCGTCTTTTTCTCCCTATGCCTTGTTGTGGTTCATTGTCAGTGGTGGAACAAGCTGCTCAGCGGAGCTTGCTACCTGAGATGTCGGCCTCCAGGGGTTTCGGTTTGGTTCTGTTGCCAGCCTTCCCCTCCTTTTTGTTTTCTTTCTTCTAGTTTTGGGCTTCCTCTTGAAGCCCTCCCCTGTTATTTTCTTTTGTGCCTTTGTGCACTTACTTGTATCTGTACTGACTGCCAAGTCACTTTCGAGTGGGAAT
>NC_041388.1:686136686-686150284 GCF_002162155.2 Triticum dicoccoides
GAAAAAAAAAGATAATGACAACCTATTCATGTACAACACGATCGTTAAAGATCCATAATAAAGGTCAATCCCTTCCAAAGAAAAGAAGCATCACACCAATAGACATAATCCCTGAGGAGCCTTTCCCCTCAAACACGTACACAATATTTATTTGGTTCTCAAAAATGTACAATAGAAGCAATGAAGGTTGATCCTCGCTGCAAACAGGGTAAACTAAAAAAGTGCACAGTGATTTATAATAGCAATATAGGGTCATATAGGGAATGTCTTTTGCATATGCATCATGTGTGGTTTCATCACTCTTTTCTCCTCCAAACGGTAATTTTCTCCTTGCCAAGAGACATAATAATGCAAGCAACAAGGTTAAGTGTGGCCATGTGATATTACCTTATTTATTCATTTTGTATAATCAAGTAGGGACCATATTGTTCCTTAAAGGAAGAAACATAACACTAAAAATGATAACATTTAAAGTCCAAAGTTTTAAATAATGAGGTGTTGCAAATAAAAAAAATACTTAGGTACACGTACATGCCAACAAAATTGTTAATTATTTTCCTAAAATAACATAAATATGCCTCAAGTGAATAATAGAACATCCCATTGTCACCACTTATATCCCACAGCAAGACATACGTCAAGTGTTCTCAAATCTAATACTCAATCCAACATAATGAAACCTCAAAGAGCAAGACTCAATTCATCACAAGAAGGTAGACGGGGAAGAACACCAGAAGATCAAACTATAGTAACAAAGCTCACGGTCCATCAAGATCGTGCCAAATCAAGAAGAAGAGAGAGATATCAGACACATAGCTACTAGTACATACCCTCAGCCCCGAGGGTGAACTACTCCCTCCTCGTCATGGAGACCGTCGGGATGATGGAGATGGCCTCCGGTGATGGTTTCCCCCTCTGACAGGGTGCTGGAACGGGCACCCAATTGTTTTTTCGTGGCTATAGAGGCTTGTGGCGGCTGAACTTCCGATCTAGGGTTCTTTTCGGAGGTTTTGGTATTTATAAGAATTTTTGGCGTCGGTCTCACGTCAAGTGGGTGCCCAATGGGGCCCACAAGCTAGGAGTGCGAGCCCTGGGGGGTGGGCCCTCCCCCCAGGCGTGTGGCCTCCTCGGTCACCTCATGGTCCAACTCTGGTGCTTTGGGGGTCTCTTTTTGTCCATAAAATCACCGTAATTTTTTAGCCCATTTCGAGGAATTTTATTTTCTGCACAAAAAACGAAACCACGGTAGTTCTGCCGAAAACAGTGTCAGTCCGGGTTAGTTCTAATAAAATCATACCAAAACCATATAAAATTGTTGCAAACATGGCATGAATAGTTCATAAATTATAGATACGTTGGAGACGTATCACACCCCTTCCCCTCCGATTTCCTCCCTGAGCCAACCACCTCGTATAGTAAATACAATCTGCAAAAAACTTCTTGTAAGTGTAGCATACTCAGGGAAGCGACTATGATGATCCGTGAAAGGTGGGTTGCATAGTGAACTATGTTGATCTTGTAATGGAAAGTTGATGTGCAAACCTTCTAACTTGGTGTGATGATGTAATCTTTACCTGATGAACTTATGGAGTGAGGAAAGAAAGATTTGGGATGCATATTTCAAGAAGACCTTTTCTAAGGCTGCATACTTATGCCCATTCCATGATTTCACTGCTCTTGGAATGCTCGCTTCGAGCACATATGGTAAGATGGCATGCAACATATGCTTGATTGATTCCAATGCATCTCAACTCCATCATGGACATAAGTCTTGATGGTTTGATTGCCATAGATTGGGAACCCAAGCCAATTTGTTTAAAAAGAATACATGTATTGCTTGAGAGGCTACCAAACATCTAGAGAGAGAGGAGTTGTGCGCTTAGATGTACAACAATATGGCTAATAGCAATAACAATGGTACCTTTCATAGTTGAACTTCACAAATGGCTCTTCAAGCTTGATTATTGCAATAAACAAAATCCCCTATAGAACGATGATGTTATGTACAATGGAGAAATGTTGCTGAACCTATATGTAACATGCTTTGATATAACCGAGAAAACCCAGGACAATGCGAAGGCAAGCCAATGTTTGGTTGATTTGTCCTTCACTCCATTTGGGGCTTAAGGATAACAGAAAGTGGCATAAGCCAAGGGCACCATTTTGCATTGACATGAGCATCAAGATAACAATTCTTAGCTGGTTCCAGGAACATATCTTCGAGACATAACATGTGGAGTTAACTTGTTGAAGATAAAAGTTTTTTTGCCTCAAAAGTCATGACTAACTTAGTCGAGTGTTTGCTCTATGCTACCTTATGTACTTTCCTTCATGAAAAATATATGGATGTGCTGGCTCGAGCTAAGTTTCACTAATATAGAACATTGGATTACCGATGGGTCTTTAACCACCTACACTGAAGTGTGGCTGACTAGTCAGTAGTTTTCCATGAGTAGTGACTCGTACACCAATAGCGGGCACTGGCCCTTCAACCAAGATACCATAGCACTAACAAGCCGGCCGACCAGGACAACTCTTATAGAGCTGGCTAGGAAGTCACCTAGATAAGTTACCCCTCATGGGACTCTTGGAAAGATCCAACCGCTTCCACTAACACGCTTAGGGCTCTCACATACTGGTATATTTCACATGGGACATGAATGATCACCACTAATGGCTTCCTCTATGCGACCTATCACTCGTGGTATGTGCATTTGCATCATGAATGAGGATAAATTGCGTAATTACATCTGTAATTAACCACATTTTTTATCGGCATTTCACGTCTTAATATAGAAATGCACTGAAGGTACCAGAAATCTTCAGGAAACTAGACATTGACGAATTTACGAAGGAAATCATATTTTCAATAAAATGATAATATTGATGCATCATTTTGAGGCCCTCAAGGGTATTCACACATGACTTACCCAGCATTGAATGCACAGTAATATCTCTACTCATGCCTTGACATGATTTACTCAGGTTTGGCCCGAACAAGAAAAGGCATCACTGTTTAGGTAGGAGGATGGATGGATTGGTCTAATGGCTAAAGCTCTGTCGACTTCTTGTGGACTGGCAGTTTCTGAAGAAACCACCCCTCTTGTTTTGTCTTACATGTTTGTTAAAGAGCCAAAAACCATTCAAATAGGAGTTACAGTACAACCATATATCATGTTTAACAATTATGGAACTATAGTTATTGAATACGTATATAGAAAATATTTGTTCCCTGCTTAGGTAGGCCTCAAGCGGTGGATATATCTCCATTCCTGACTTGATTGATTTACCCATGGACCACTATGGGATTTTACCGGTCTAGTGCGACCGCTTGATTGCATCGTTCTCGCGCCGCTCACTTGCTGGGCAGGCCCACTTGGAGCTTGGTCGCTTTGCATTGGCCAGCGCCTAGCACACCTATCAACGCATATGCCCGGTGCCTCGATTGGATTCTCGGCTTGAACTTCCCAGCACCTACACTGCTAGCTCGTCACGTTTTTGTTTCTTCATTAACATGCAAAAAGGCACATCAAACATGTGTGCATGAGTTAGTTCATGTAATATTAATGTAAAATTCATGTTGTTTAAAGAAATTGTTTGCTCCATTTTTAGAAAATCATGTGATTTAAATAAAATGATCATGCTACTAAGGAAATTATTAATGTACTTCCGCAAATGTTCACCCTTTCCAACAAATGTCCTTGTACTTCAAGTCAAGCACTTTCAAAAAATGGTCATGTTGTTAAAAAATCACCTTGTATTAAAAATGTGCATGCATTTTATAAAATCATATATTTTGAAATGCACAATTAACATTCTAAAAGAAATGTAGAACACTTTTTAAATACTCGATGAACAGTTTACAAATACATGATGGATGATTTTTAATACATGATGAAAAATCTCACAGTAAACATGAATAATTTTGTTACATGATGAACAATATGCGTCAACGTTTTAAAAGTACACGACAAACATTTTTAAATACATGTTGAATATTTGTTTAATACACACCGAACGGTTTTAGAAACACAATCTGAACCTTTTCAAATACACAAGGAATACTTAGAAAACATTATGAACTTTTTATTTACGTGATGGACAAGAAAGAATGGAAGGAAATAGAAATAAAACAAATAGAAAGGGAAAATACACAAAAAATCACAAATAAATTAAAAGGAAAACAGAAAAATAAAATATCAGAAAAGAAAACATGTAAAGGAAGAAAAAAATACAAAAAAAAGAAAACAAAGAGACACACATAATATAGATTTTTTTGAGGAGTACACACGTAATATAGATGAATAAGTGCGGGGACAAACCTATGTTGGTACCAATACAAGAGAATCGGCTATCTTGCAAAAACCAAAGAATTCTTTTTATCGGGTCGCAGCCCGGATCAGTTGTTGTTGGCGAGCTATATCCGCTTCAAATTATGCGATGTCATTTCCTATTCAACGCACATTGCATCAAATGTCGGGGTGTGGAGTTTCTGAGCCCAAACTCAAATGAGCTTAGGTGAACAGTAAAATCCAAAAAATCCAAAAGAATTTGAATTTATATTGGTACCAACAATGATAAAAAAATTGACGTGCTCACAATATATCATCTTGATATCACATTTTTGAAAGTCGTCACAAAAGAAACAAAATTAGCGCTCCAAAAATGTAATTTTAGAAAGCATTTTTGCCATGACTTTCAAAAATTTATATTCAACATGAACTTTTGCGAGCACATAAAACTTTTGTTAATGTTTTCACCAAAAAAAATTCAGATTATTGTTCATCCGCTCAAATGACCTCGGGAGCAGAAGATGACTATTGCAAATGTCGATTCTTTGTGTAGGGAGCGAGCGAGAAAGATGAGATGGGTTCCCTGTCTGGCTTTACCGGTTTTGGTAGATATATCTAGTCCGGTTTTTTCATGTTTGTTTTTCTTTTCCTTTTTTAAAAAAATGATTGAAAATTTTATAAATTGTTTGCTATTACTCAGAATTTAAAATGTTTCTGCATATTAAAAAATTGTTCTCATTTTAAATAGTTGAAAATTTTCAAAACAATTTCACATTAAAAACTTGTTCATAAAAAATTCATAATTTAAAAAATGTTAACTTTGTCCATAAAAAATGTTCACGCATATAAGAAAATGTTTAAAATTTTAAAAATGTTCAGGTTTTCAACAAATGTCCATGTTTTAATATATATTCGTTTAAATAAGAATTTCAAAAATTTAGAAAAACAAAAAGGACCCCAAAAGCAAAACAACTAGAAAAGGTCGCTACAATTCCTCTCTACCGAGCCGACCCAGATAGGAGCTTCGTAAGCTCTCACGAATTTTGCTAGCCTTCGCCTGTAAAACAAATAAAATCCACACTGCATCCTTGCCGGTGCACAAGGCCCAAAGCGGCAAGCCCATATGACTCCAGCTACATGGTTGTTTCCTCCTACAGTGTAGGTACAACGTCTTAGATTTAGGAATGATGGTAGTACAATGGTACGATTCTGCTGATTGGTCATTTCGAAACACGAACAGAAGTTACAGACAAGAGGCGACGCTCGTCGTTGCTCCACGGCTGAACCAGTGACATGGGTTGCCGCCTCCCGCGTGAAAGGTGGCAGCGAAAACGTCAAGACGGCATGCGCCGGCACACCATGCCCCGACATGTGCACATCAGTTCTCTCCGACATGCCAGATAGCAAAGGCGCCGACGCGCGCGGGCTAGATGGAATGGCGGTCCTCATAGCTATCCGCATCAGCACAGGTGAGTCCTTGGTCGTGAGCAAAGTGGTATTATTCAGCGACTTGACGGATGCCGAGGAGTGTGCACCCGCAAAGAGAAGTTGGATAGCACGCTATTACCCAGACTATATCGCCATGCTCGCCGATGTGCACGCGGATTCCTCGTAGGGTGCCGCGGCCACGAACAAGTACGTGCCATGGCGACATAGAGCGGCCTGATTACTGAACTCCTCTTTGCGGTGTGGATGCAAGCCTCCTCAACCTTAGGACAAGTCATGGAATAATACCTCTTTGCTGACGACTAATGACGCCTCGGTGGCGATGAGGATGTGTGGGAGGACCCCTAGCCCATTCAGCTCGCGTCGCTTAGGCGCCTTTGCTCGCGGAGTCTGCGGAGAGGGCTGATGTGCAGTAGTCAGGGTACGGGGTGTCGATGCACGCCTTCTTGATGCTCTTGCTGCCACCGGCTATGAGGGAGACGCCACTAATAATTAGCAAGACGCCGAGGAAGTAGATGCGTTGCCATCCCATGGTCGAATGATCGATCGTGGAGCTGGCTGAATGTAAGATTAGATTCTCTTCTTGGAGCTAACTAGCTTAGCTATCCGGTTGATATATAACTATGGGAAAGTGAGTAGGCATGCGCCGGTGACGGATGCTAAACCGCGATGTGCATGACACAGGAACCGGCCAGTCGCACATAGTAGGCACTAGGGAGTGGTCGAAAGCCTAGGCAGCTAGTTAGGTTGTTTAAACTTAGTTAATGAACGTCGTCCACCGATTCTAATTTTAGAAATGTTTCTTGACCGATTAAACTTAGTTAATGGACCTCCATTACATGGAACACTTCCATAGTATAAATCTCTCTGACTCATGTGCACGGGACACATTTCTACAATAGTATGATGCAAAACGATTACTTGTAGATGCCACATGCGTAAAGACATTCACAATATGGATACGTAATAACAATTTTCTACTCCCCTCGTCCCAAAATAAATGTCTCAAAATTAATAAGACACTTATTTTGGGACTGAGGGAGTAATAAGCAAGATTATTTCCATATGCCATTACTCATTACTCCGTGCAGCCGTCCTCGTCCAGGAGCATCTTTCAAAGGCGAGGCAAACAGTAGATGAGAAGATGACAGATAGATGGACCACATATGAGGTGACCGATCGAGAAAATACATATACACACATGTATTTATATACCTATATGTTTAAATACATGCATAAGCACACATGATGATCCGACATACACTTTTTGATGAAATGTAACAATACTATGTTTCATTAATTACAAGGAACAAACAGAGCCAACAAATTACAAAGAATACAAGGATGATATGACTACAAAGATAGCAACAAATAAAGAAAAAGCAAAGGTCGGCAATCTAAGACTCAATGATGAAATTCCCTTGTGGGGGGCCTTCAAATCCGGCCCTCATCCAACAAACAAAAGGCACGATGCGCAAGAAGCACCACCGATGTAGACAAAAAGCTTCAATTTGACAAGACCAAACAAAGATACCTCGACGCTACTAGCACAGCCGAAGGGCGACATGTAGCCTAATCCACAACTGGACGAATGGCCACACGATGTTGAGAATACAATGCAGCAACGGTGCACTGACGAACTCAAAGGGTATCACATATCCAAGTCCACACTCGGATAGCTACACGGGCCCACAGACTCACCATTAACCAGCTTCAGAAGAGAATCTTTGTCCTTGATTGGGCGTGATCGGCCGCGACAACGAAGGGACGGGCTATAACGACATGGCCTTTGCGTGCACAAGACTTGCAAGATGAAAATCCTTGACATCCATCACTCCTTTATTGGTGGTAGGTCGACAATCCTTGACATCCACCGCACCTTTATTGGTGGTAGGTCAATCTCGGGAAACTTTATGGTTGTCCAACAATCTATCTGATTCCTACATCACGGTCGGGCCAAGGCGGTCATGCTCAAGCTTGATATGTCAAAGGCGTTCGATTCCGTTTGGGGGGCATGCCTGCTAGAAGTACTGCAGAGGCGGGGTTTTGTGCCACGTTGGATGTTGCGGCTCTCCTTGCTTCTCTCAGCGGCTAGCACACACATGTTAATCACCGGGAGTGCTGATGAGCCATTTGGCATGCTAGAGGTTTCTGGCATGGGGAGCCATCCCCGTGCTTTTCATCGTCGTCATGGATGTGACGTTGGCAATGTTTTCCATTGGGGAGTCCGTGGATTTGTTTCTTCCTCTCACACGATAGGGCATTAGGCAGAGACTATCATTGTATGCTAATGATGTGATTATTCTCATGAAGCCGCAAATTAGAGAGGCATGAGCCGTTCATGCCATGTTGGACATGTTTGGAGGGGCTTCAGCGCTGCGTTGCAACCTGATGAGCTGCTTCGCCTCGGCTATCTATTGCTCTCCGGCAGACATATAGCAGTTCACCTCAGTTATTGGTTGTCGGGTGAAAGATTACCCCGTATGTTATTTCGGGTTGCCGTTGTTCCTCACGGCTCTATCTAAGGCCAATTTGTGGCCTCTAGTGAACATGATTGCATGTTATATTCAATAGTGTAAGGCTACGTTTTGAAGCGGGAGGGTGCCTGGTGTTGATCAATTCCACCTTGATAGTCGTCATTATTTATCACATCTTGTCTTTGGACCTCTAGATGTGCTTCTTCAAGTGTATGGATATGTGAATTTGGGAATTCTTATGGTGTGGGCATGCAGATACCAAAGGAGTTAAATGCCTAATTGAGTGGAAAGTGGTGTGCACCTCAAAGAAACTCGGCGTGTTAGGTGGGCACAAGCTCAGACCCATGAGTCGGGCGCTGCCGTGTAGGTGTCAATGGCCGAAGATGGTGATGAAGTGCAAGCCTGGGGCGGATCTTCCCAGCGAGCTCCCCCATGAGGCGGAGAGCCTCTTCTTCATGGGCATGACCTACATCATGGGTTTTCGGCAACGACGGAAGTTCAGATATGATCGTTGGTTGGAGGGGATGAGCTTGGCCAAGCTAGCGCCGACTCACTTCCAATTCGTTAGGCCGGTGGCAGACTCATGGTCTATTGCGACTGAGCTCTAGAGTGAGAGTTGTGTCTGTGATGTCAGGGAACTCCTTGCATCCCCGCCATTGTAGAGTTCTTAGACCTCTAGGACCGTCTCATACTTCTCAAACGTTTTTATAATTTTTTTTGCTTGTTGCATGCTACTTTTAAATCATAATTGCATAGTCTTTGCACCATTTTTTATCCTTTTTTCTAGACTAACTATTAGTTCAGTGCGCAAAGCCAATCGTTATTTTTAGTTGTTTTTGGACTTTTCAGAAAAAACATTTTTTCGGGAGTAAACAAATCAAATTAAAATATGTCAATAACTTTCAAGCGAGGAAGACTAGAGCCATGAAAGTGGTGCCTATGGGGCCCAGGTGGCCCCAACTTGCAGCCAACATAGGGCCATGAGCTAGGGGGCTGCATGCAGCACCTCCACCGCCTCGTCGCGCCCCTACCTTTATATTTGCTTGAAATTCACCATCATATTTATTGAGGAATTTTTTCCGCTCTTGCACCTCTCTATTCCGCCGTGATCCAGTGTGGAGGCCAGTTCCGGTACTCTGCCAGAGGGGAATCCATTGTCGGAGCCATCTTCAGCAACCTTGCTACCACCACGACCATGCATGAATAATTTCCTTTGGACTACAGGTCCATAGCAGTGGCTAAATGGCATCTTATCTCCTTTTTCCCTCAATACAAAGATATCATGAGCTGCCCTACATGATTCATATCAATCTTATGCACTATCAAAAATATCGGCTGATATTTAAGGTAATCGGCCAGTTAATCCTGAATCTAGAGGTCACGGATGAGATAAGACCAATCCCTCGCATTAACTGGTCTAGCGGATTAATCGTCTGTCAGGCTAATTTATCCCACTGAGCTAATTAATTGAATAGAGGGAGTGAGAAATTTGGGCTCCAAAATGTTGGCCCATTCCCTCTTTTACCCCAAAATTGGGTGTTTTAGGTCAGCCTGTTCCCTGCCTTCTCACTTTCCCCTTCCCTCCCATAGTAATCCTCGTTGGAGGAAGCTAGGAGCAGCCACCACTGCCCCAAGCAGCAGCCGACACCATCCACAAGAGGCGCCTGCACTCCTCGAGGATCTAGGCACCAAGCCTCTTCCTCCTGCCCGAGGTCACCACCCCTCCCCCATTGCCTCTCCCCGCGACCAACACCAGCAGCATGGCAGACGAGCTCGCCTCCCCCTCCCCGAGCTCACATCCCTTCTTCTTCCTACTCCAGGTCACCGCCCCCTCCCCAGGCTGTCTGTGTTATATGTTGATTTGCTTTGTGCTATGCTATATGTTGCTCCTGCTCTTTGCTAGATGATGATGTTGTTGTTGTTGCTTATTGCCTCTCATTTATTGCTGCTACTGCTACATTATTGATATATGTAGCTAAGATATATAGATATGGCCCTAATTAACCTATCGATAAATTCAGTTAATAGGCCGGTTTGCCAATCAATCCCTACTCCTCACCCGATTGAGCACCTACAAGTTACCGATATCCTGAACATTAATCTTATGTAATTCTTGGTGTGTGTTTTGCAGTGTGATGAATTGTCACTTTATGATCAGACTAATCCTGAATTTTGGTTTGTTTGCTGCATACTTCTTATAGATAGATGTTCTCCGATCTATTAGTATTGCACTGATCATGTTTTGATGAATGGTCTCCAAGAGGGAGTTGTATACGTCAGTTGAATTAATCTTTCAAGTAATTTGCCGCGGTGACATAAAGTGAAAATGTAACTAGCAACCTGATAAGGTTTAGGTTTCCATGCTTACCATGCTAGCACCTGCATCGATCTGCCAGCATACATGGCACCGATGTAATACAAACACAAATGCATCACTCTATTACATCGAACTGATCCAGAATAACATAATTTAATACAAACTCTAGCCCAAGGCTAGTTCAAATAAGGTACAAATGCATGAAAAAACGCAAAAATAACTCGATAGACGACGTTCATCGTCCCCAATTCCTCCACAGCTGAACCGTAGCGAGCGGTCACTTGGGTTGCTGGTAGCCGACAACAGTTCATGGCTTCAATTGATCCATACTTCTAGTGTGTCTGTTAAAATTTCAATATTTACAAAGATTGACGAACTTAACATTTGTATTTGTGGCAAAATTAATTGTTATTGGACCACCATGGTCCAAATTCTTAGCTATGCCATTGCTGATCATCACATTCATGGTCCATCAGTCCGCTTGCGTCCACCATCTTCTCCCGACTTGTTCCCTCACAACCTCATCGTTGTTGAAAGCTGCTCCTTGGCAGGGACTGCGCCTCAGAGTATATTTGCTAAAAGCATATGAAAAAACTTGCATTGCTACAAAACTGTTATAAAGAATCCATAATATGCATGTTTATACCTATATGGCTTCTGCACAAGCAATTATTTATGTCATATTAGTGTAGAAATTTTTCCCATACACGAAGTTACCAAGATTTAAACCATTATAATGATCTGTGTGATGGAGGTCCATCAAGGCATTGACTAAGTTTAGACATGTTGTTTCATGTCATGTGACCATGAAACATAGTACAAAAATTAGCACCGACAGACGTGCATTCATTAACTAAGCTTAAATTAAACAAGCTATCTACCTACCTACGCCTTTGACTATTCGTCCATGAATGCCATGTAGAGAAGCATGCAGATCTTAATTGCTAATGTACATCGGCTAAATTTTGTGTTTTGATCCTTTTTTGAAACCTATTCAAGATTTGACCCTAGTTTGAAAAAAAAAATCGAGATCTGATCCTTTTGCTACCGCCAGGGGGTATAATAGCCTACCGCCAAGGTCCTTGGCGGTAGGGTTGCATGCCCTACCGCCAAAAACTGAACAGAGTGCGTGCTCGTGCCTACCGCCAAGCACCTCGGCCGTAGGGTTGTGCAGGCTACCGCCAGCCCTTTTGACGGTAGCGATGTTTCCTACCGCCAAAGTCCTTGGCGGTAGGCTGTTAGACCCTACCGCCATGGACTCTGTCGGTAGCAAAAGGATCAGATCTCGAATTTTTTTTAAACTAGGGTCAAATCTCGAATAGATTTCAGAAAAGGGTCAAAACACGAAAATTTGCCATGTACATCACCAATATGCATGCTCGCTCACCCATATACGTATACAACGATGGAACAACTAGTTAGATCCAAGAAGCAAAATGACCTTGCCGACGAGAAAATGTTACATTCATCTAGCGGCACAGTCGATTGTTTGACCTTGCCGACGTTCTCTGCCACCATATTTGTGTCCCTCGTAAAAGGTGCAGCAAAAATATCAAGCAGCGTGTCTCAACACCATACCCGGAGACGTGCACATCAGTTCTTTTTGTGGCATCAGAGGACAAAGACGCACACGCACACGCACATGCGGTCCTCACACCTATCCGCATTAGCACCGATAGGTCATTGGTCGCGAGCAAAGTGATACTCCCTCCGTAAAGAAATATAAAAGCGTTTAGACCATTAAAGTAGTATTTCAAACGTTCTTACATTTATTTACAGAGGGAGTATCATTCAGTGATTCGACCGATGCCAAAAAAAGTATGCACCCGCAAAGAGAAGTTTAAGAAGACGTTGAGCACCACAGATGCAAGTAGCCCCACTATGTCTCGGTACTTCTCATCTGCGATGCTCAAATTCTTGATGGTGTTGTACTCAACTCCTCTTTGCATGTGCTGGGGCATACCTCCTCAGCCCAGGACAAACCACGGAATAATACCTCTTTGCCCGCGCCTATGAAGCCTTGGTGCCGATGAGGATGGGTTGGAGGATGATTGGCCCATTATCCAGCTTGCATCGCATATGCGCCTTTGCTCTTGCGGTCCGCAGAGAGAACTGATGAGCAGTACTCAGGGTATGGGGTGTCGATGCACGCTTCTTGATGTTCTTGCTGGCAGCGGCGATGAGCGAGATGATACTAAGTACGTAGTAGGACGACGAGGACGTAGATGATGGTGTAGAGCGTTGCCATGGTCGAACGATTGATCGTGGAGCTAGATGAATGCAAGATTCGCTTCTCGGAGCTAACTAGCTTAGCTGCCCGGTTGACATATAAGTACAGGGAAGCGAGTGGACATGCGGCTGTGACGGATGCTAGCCACTAGATGTGCATGGCAGAGGAACCGGCCAACCACACAATGGAGTCACCAACGAGTGGCCGGATGCCTACCTAGCTTTGTCTAAACTTGGTTAATGGACATCGTCCACCGATTCTAATTTTACAGTTTTGCTAAACCTAAGGTGTTTGAAAATTTTCGAGTAAATAGCATAAAACTACTACTTTACAGGCTAGGGTTTCAAAAAACTACCGCTTTTTAATTTTTCTCAGAAAGCTACCAAACGAGCGGTCGGCTGTTTCAAAAAACCCCAAATGCCCGTTGCTTAAAAATTAAACCTGTTTATGACAGGTCGGGCCCGCCACTAAACATTTCGTATATTTGACCGTGTGTTTGACCGTTAACTGACATGTGAGGCCCACATGTCAGTGTCTGACAAAGCAATCGGGTCCCTGGAAGTTTTCTGAAAAAGCAATCGAGTTCCTGGAATTTTTCAAAAAAAGCAATCAGATCCCCAGATCCAGAGGAGGGGCACCCGCCATGGCAGGAGCTCGATCTCGAGAGCTCTGCCTGGAACCGCGATGCCACCTCCGGGCCGACGCCGTGCATCACCTGCGGCCGGCGAGCCACGCCCGCAGCGGCCGGAAACACGCCGCCCCTCGCCTGTGGCCGCCGCCACGCCACCCCTCGCTTGCATCGACCACCACGCCGCCCCGCCCCTCGCTTGTGGCCG
>NC_041388.1:686150540-686155689 GCF_002162155.2 Triticum dicoccoides
CCCTCGCCTGTGGCCGCCGCCACGCCTTTAAATTTATGTTCATGTTCATCCATCCAAAGATAAGATTATTAAGAGGTAATATCACCGGGAGTCATAAAACTTGTGTTGCATGTTCAGTTTGGTACTAAAACTTGTAAAATACGGATTTGTGATCATCTAACTTGTCGTGTGGTGCAAATACGGTGTGTTCTACCATATCCGGACGTACATGTTGCATGTGTGGCATTGGCTTGGAATAAATGTTTCTAGATAACTCCCTGAATTTTTTAATTGCGCAAAAAAGCCCAGGTGTGGCCCACCTGTCATTGAATAATGTACGAGAAAAAAAATGATAAGTCGTCATATATAGAGGGGCCGGGATTCTTACTCACGAACTTCAGAAGGTACGCACACGTGGTCAACCAGCACAGCCAATGACACATTTTTTTTTTTGACGGGTAGCCAATGACACATGATTGCATGATAAGGATAACTATCTTTTATATCCACATCTTAAAATACGTGGGCCTGTTAGCTCAAATGGCCTACGAAATAACTTACTCTCAAACTGTTCATGTATTATTTTACAAATATTATATATTAAAAATATCCACCCGTCCCATAATATAATAGCGTTTTTGACACTATACTAGTATAAAAAATGTTTTTATATTATGTGACGGAGGGAGTATTTATGAATAATGAACATGTGTGTATAATTTCAAATAATACAAATGTTTGTAAAATTTAAATTCCAAAATATTATTTTAGTTTTACAAACATTTCAATAATTATATGCGCATTTGTATAGTTGAATCTCCATGTAATAACATATCCATAATTTAACATTTAAATTGTTGATATGAATATTCAGTCGTGTTTAATATAATACATAGGTTTATATTTAAATATTTTATTTAATAATCATTTTTTGTATGTATAATGTTTTTATTACTCATGTTTTACAAAAAAATATAATACTCAAGCTTATATCAAACCTTTTGGTTTACAAATCATCTTCTGTATGTATAGACAATAGAGTGTTTTTGTCGCGGCCTCGTGTGTTTGAGACCTAGCGACTCCCTTATTTTTATGTTAAAAATCCACTCATCTATGAGCATTAAAGTTTTGCATTAATCCACTCATCCGTCCCATAATTTACATACAATTTTCTAAAGAAAAATCAAAGGTGGAAAATGGGCTCTACTGCTCATAGCCCATTTGAGCTGGCAGGCCGAGGTATGCCGGGAGTAGAGCAATTAGTTATTCTTCCGAAACAACAAACTGCGTTAGGCCTGTTGGTTTACCTGGTGTGTTTGCCTTCTAAAGATCTGTAGTTCGAATCCTGCTGCTCTAAATGATATTTATTTCCTTTCTCTTATAACACTGTTCAACTTTTTTTGCGTGACCAAAAAATATAGGGAGTTATCTGGAAAATGTTATCCCTACACACTGACATGTGGGCTGCTGGCATGCCATGTAGGCAGGATGTACACCTGGATACAGTAGAATGCACTGTATTTACATCAATCAACAAGTTAGATGACCGTAAATCCGTATTTTACAAGTTTTAGCATCCAAACTAAATATCCAGCGCAAGTTATATGACTACCAGTGATATTACCTCAATTATTAATATATCAAACTTGTACTCCATTCATCAAAATATATAGGGTCTAATACATTTTTCGAGGTTGCCTTTGACCGACGATAACATTAATAATATATGAGATTTATAATATAAAAAAACATATCATTAGAAACTGCTTTCACATACGAATTTAATGATATGCTTTGTGGAATATGCATGTCATATGTTTTTTCTCTAACCCGTGGTCCAAATGAACCTCGGAAAACCTATGAGGCCCCATATATCTGAATGAAGAGAATACAAATGTCAGCACTGCTATGCACACGATGCCATCGGACGATTCATGCACGCCATCACATATCAAATCGTTCATGCATATCATCAAGCGCATATCAACGGTTGTATGGCCCATCGTGCCGCTGTCGTGCATGCATTCGTCGTCCGCAGAGCAGTTTCGTACAAATGTTTGGCTTCACGTAATTATTCACACTTTGTAAATAGTGCTTCAACGGGCATCCTTATGACTTGAATGATTTAGTACGTCGCTGTTCCCCTTAGATCGAATCAAGATCCCATCTTGGATTTAGACTAAAGATACAAAGCATATATAGGGACCTGCTCCCAACAGGAAGATATTTGTGCCCAGATCTTTCTCGGAGGAACAATAATACAAGCGTGTCTCCCTCAGGCGGAGCCACTCATGTTAGCTCGTCGACGCCGGGTCCACCATGCATGGGTATTCTTCTCTCGTGGATCCTATTCTAAGGTTATTTCAAAGAAGTAACTCATCAAATAGTCATGCAAGATGCAACCAGAGAAAAATAACATTTGCTAGCAGGCATTTCGGCTTGGAAAAATGACATTCGCTTTACAGGCTCTAACATCTTTGGCGATTTGCGAAACATGCTAGTTCTCAGGCCATCCAGACGATAAATAGCATCACAATCAGTACGGCTGTGCACTTTTCTTCTCCTTTAGGGGGGCGGCATGTTTTCTTTTCACCTATCCACATCACAAAAATTACATCGATCTCTTTCCACGCAACAGTTGAACCAATGGACATCGATGGTATTGATGTAGTATATGGCGTGTGAATCTGTGATGATGGATGAGAATATCACTCTCATTATCTTCAATACTCCGACGCTAGTCGAGTACAAGTTCAATTGATCTGCAGAAGCAAAGAGCACTACTTCTGTCCCCAGCTGGATGAAGTGCTCGGCCGCCCTAATAGTCGCCATGCAAGAGATTCTCAGGATAATTGTGCAGATGGACCGTTGTCGTCGGTCCCGAACATGGCTTGATAACAACAAAACATGACCAGTTTCAACATCCAATGAAATGTCATCATCCAAGGAAACTCACTCGGCCAACCAAATGACACTCGACATCACGAAACGTACCTCTTGCTTCAGCAAGTGGAGGTTGATATGATTAGACCGATCCACTTGAGCACATAGATTTTTGAAATACTCAAATACTTACTCATGTTGATAGAGGAAAATCTACATGACCTGCTACCTTGGAACCTTGTGCAGAACGACAGGATTAAGGGAAGCCACTTGGAAAGGCACATCTGAAAAAGGAGCACGTAGATGGTTTTGTATGCACACATTCATTCAGGTCATACGTACATCCAACGGACGGCCAAAAGCGCAAGTTGTATAATGGAATTGCCTCTCACTCGAAAGCGACCGTAAATTAGGATTGTTTTATTTGCTTGGCGATGAAGCACCTGCTGGGATGTTCCCATTGAGGATATAGTTGTGCTCGAAAATGAAGTGCGTGGACAGTAAAATCCACCCACCCGAAATGACTTGTACCAATCGGTGCTCGGCAAGGAGGCATCCCGGAATGATGTGCAGCTGCAAGTTTTGGTTGCAGGAACAAGTCTCGGTCAGAGTCCCACTCGATAGGCGAAGAGAAATATCTTGGTGCGTTTACCTCCCTTCCACTTTTTCGGCGCACTTTTTTCCTCTGGGTTCACCGGCCCCGGCCCTCGCCGACCCGCAACCCGCCCGCCGTACATGTCATGGCTATCCGACGGTCTGTGTCGTCGCTGGCCAGGCCGGTGAAGCCCGCCCCAAACCCATTTTGCAGGCAGAGATACAGGCAGGAGCGGCACCATTTCCCGCCTCATGTTGCCCTATAAAACACCGCAGGCGCCGGCCAGCCACCAGGCAAAGCCAGGCTCATATTTTTTACTAGATGTTGAATGTCATTGTGAGATCCAGGCAACCCAAAGAAGCAATGCCAGATGCAAAATCTTTGGTGGCAACAACTTCCAAAATTATGGTTGGATGGGTGAATTGGTCGTTCCAAGATGCAAGGCAATTCTTTCACTTACAGTGCATACAATTAGCACCGCCTAGCATCCCATGCCATCTTTTTTCTTTATGCATTGCTAAAAGCTTGGTCTGTCTCCTTGGCATTGGATGCTTGAGATATTGTGGTCCATAAACACGCACCACGGTTTCATCGAAACTTTTGTGCACTTGACGATCGGATCGTTGGAGTGTCATCCATGAATCTACAGGAGAGCTATATGCAAGCATCTAAAGTGTCATGGTCACCTTTTGAAAAGGGGAAAACACAGAAGACCGACGACATTTCTCTATTGTTGGAAGGAAGAACCAAGGGCATGCATGTTGTCAACAATTCTACGGAACTATCGTTCGGTTGTGCAGAAATGTCGCCGAAACACTTATGGCAAGAAGGTGCAACCTTGCACATACTAGTGGAGGAAGAGGCGCTCTTGCCCAACGTATCTGTTCCGGCAAACTGTCGCATGACCAACCTGCGACCCGGACGCTACCTTTTCCTTTCGGTTGATGCTATCCATTGAGCAATCATCAATATTATCGCATGTTCTTCATTGTCCATCATTTCACTCCCGAAAACGGAGCTCGAATCCAACGACAAATCATGACAACACATTAACTCCACCATCGGATCCATCTACACATAATATGAATTATCTACACGAATCTATGAGCTGTGAAACTAAATCTACAAGAAAAGGTTGGCGAAATTTATCTTGAGGTCGTATGAGAGAAAACCGGACGGTAGGAAGAAGGCATGGGGTTGCGGCGAAGCATTAGAGGTCCTAGAATGGTTCAACGGAGGTGAGCGGAACCGAATAACTGTGCTCCGGGTGTCGGAGGCGGCAGTAAACGAAGGCGACGCGGGGATGTGGGTGGCGGCGGAAGGGAGTGCATTTCCTAAAATATCTGTGGCGCCAATATTTTTGGTGGACGAAAGACACACTATACCACATCGCCCAACCTCCAAATATGGAGGCTCGAGGGATCCAAAAATTATGACGACTTTAGTCGGTTGTCGCCTCTGTTAGAGTGGTCTTTTCGGCCGAAATAGCCATATCGATGGTTATTATGCCTATATATTATGCCGATCGGGCCGAAGTGGCAACTCTTTTAGAGGTTCTTTTAGGTGCTACAATCAAAAGTTTTGTCCCTTGCTTCGCAACATCTATTACACCTGGAATGGTTGAAATTTATGTCTTCCAATCAAATATACTCAAACAACTGATTAATCAAAGCTTTTAACACCCCCCCCCCC
>NC_041388.1:686156119-686165373 GCF_002162155.2 Triticum dicoccoides
CACCCCGTGTGCCAAACAGCCATCACAGTCACTCCATACAAAACCAATTTTGACAGCGTAGCTAGAAACACTCCGCCGAAAAAACCTATCGGCAACATCAATTACCTTACGCATAGGTATATATCGCAAAATGTAAATGCAAGCATATTGCAAAAGGTTTGTCCCTGATGAGCACCACCAATTACACCTCTAATAGAACTAAAAAATATCACACCTCTAATGGGTTGAAATTCACGTCCTCCAAACAAATATATTTAGACAACTGATTATTAGCCTTTTAATCAAAGCTTTTAACCACCACCACCACCAAAAAACAGCCATTGTAGTAGCTCGGTACAAACCATTTCGACACACTAGCTAGAATCACTTCGCCTGAAAAATCTACCAGTAACATCGATTGCCTTACGCATAGGTATATATCGCACAATGTAAATGCAAGCATATTGCAAAAGGATTGTCCCTGATTCGCAACACCAATTACACCTCTAATAGAACTCAAAAAAAATTTCACACCTCTAATGGGTTGAAATTCACATCTTCCAAACAAATATATTTACACAGCATTGTAGTAGCTCCGTACAAACCATTTCTGACACCCTACCTAGAATCACTTCGCCTGAAAAATCTATCAGCGACATCGATTGTCTTATACATACCATTATACATCGCAAAATGTAAATGCAAGTATGCGAGCAACCTGCTTTTCTAAAAGTCCCAACCAAGTAGAGGCTCATGCGTCTTCGTCACCATAAACACTGTCTCATAGACGAACCCGGCGAGGGGGCCACCGACCAGCGGGCCGACCCAGTAGACCCAATGGTTGGTCCACACTCCAGTGGCCAACGCGGGCCCGAAGGACCGGGCGGGGTTCATGGAAGCGCCGGAGAAATTGCCGCCGGCAATGGTGTTGGCACCGACGATGAGACCGGTGAGCATCGGTCCGTAGCCGGGCACCGTGGTCCGCGGGTCGAGGATGGTCGCGTACACCACAAAGAGGAGGGAGAAGGTGAGGATGATCTCCATGACCAGCCCTTGCATGGGGCCTATGCCTGTGCCCAGGGTGTGCACCGGAACCGGAGTGGCCTGCATCAATAATTGCAAATTTGGAGAATGTTCAGATTTAGGAACGACTCACTGTCACGGCAATCAATTGATAATTTAAAACAAATAGTACACCTGTGTACTATACGGTCCCGTTTTCTTTGCGGGTGTACTGTACGTGTCCTTGTCGTACGTGTCCAATTACCAGGGCGGGCAGAACACATGGCTATGGCTGTAAAATTGGCATGGGTGGGCTCGTACCTGGCCGCCGGAGAGGTAGCGGAGGAGGATGCAGGCGAGGGAGGAGGCCAGCAGCTGGGCCGCCACGTACAGCACCGCCCTGAACGCCGTGATGTGCCCGCGCGCCAGCAGCGCCACCGTCACCGCCGGGTTGAGGTGCCCGCCCGACACATGGAACCCCGCCGTCACCAGCACCCCCGCCGCCAGCGCCTGCGCGAGGGCAACCCCGGCCAGCGTCGCCATCGGCATAGCCGCGCCCTGCAGCTCCGGCACCCCTGCAAATTAATCGATCAATCATGAGTACGTACCACTGATCCCCAACCTCACGGCGTGTCACATGGTCGAGAAGCGAATCGAATGGAGGAGGAGAACACGTGTGGTTTGTTCGTAGGATCGCCAGCAAAGAAAATTGATAAAAAAGAAGAAGATGGGGCCAGGCCACCAGTTCATCTGCAAGAAGCTCGAGCCCCCGTGGATCCAGGCATCCAGCCGACCGTTGCCGCCGGCCCTCTGCCTCGTCCGTCTTTCCTTTCCTAGTCCCCAGACGACGGAGTCACCGGAGCAAGTTGGAGCCGCCAGAGATTCTCGGTCCGCGAACCAGGCCGACTAACAATTGGAGGATTAGGGGAGAGGTGAGCAGAGCACGGGTACGTACCGGCGGCCATGGCGGCGGCGACTCCGGTGAAGACGAAGAGGAAGGTGAGGACCAGCTCCCCCAGCACGGCGCGGACGCAGCCGGCGTCGACGACGACGACGTCACGCTCGTCGAGCGAATCCGCATGCTTGGTGTCCATGCTCGAGCTGAGCTCCACGAGGCTCGCCGCTCTGGTTCTTGGGATGTGGCGAGAGTCTGTGCGGCTCCGAGGTAAAAAGTAAGATCTTGCTTGGTGGCCGACCGGCGCGCCTCTGGTGTTTTATAGACCAACATTTCTATTTTTATTTCGAGAAGATTTTATAGAGCAAAATGTATCTCTGTCTGCGAAATGGGTTTCGAGCGGGCTTTGCCGGGCCGAGGACGGTCGGACAGCGACGTCGTGGGCGGTCGGCAAGGGCCGGGGCCCGTGAACCCTGCACGAAAACGTGCGCCGAGAAAGCGCGGGGGGAGGTGAGGATGACCTGTGAGCGCACCAAGATATTTCTCCTCGCCTATGGCCTTGGGTGGGACCCTGGTGACCTGTGACTCAGACTTCCAGCTGCACATCATTTCTGTTTCCAGATGCGTGGCCTCCCTGCCGAGCACCCATTGGTACACGTCGTTTTGGGTGGGTGGATTTTACTGCCCACGTATTTCATTTTCATTTCAATGGAAACAGGCTAGCTGATGCCACCGTGCGCTTTATCGCAGATAAATAAAACAATATTAATTTATGGTCGCTTTCGAGTGAGGGGTAAATTCCATCCTACAACTTGCGCTTTTGGCCGGCCGGGTGCACATCGTTGGATGTATGGCCTGAATGTATGCATACAAAACCTTATAAATATAGGCATGTGCTTTGCGGGAAAGAAAAGAAAAAGAGGTGTGGGAGCATCTATAACCGGATCTCTTATATTCGTCCCAAACGTCCGGGCAGGCCGCCCGGTCACTACTCGGTCATGATTTTTTGACCTAGACGGGCCTCTCAAACGTCCGGGCTGACCAGCACCCCTCATATTCAGTCCAAATATAGGGCGAATACGGGGGTGCCCGGGCCCGCCCGCCACGTTGGACTGGCGAATGGGCTCCAGCCGAAAACGCCCTCAAATCCGGTGGTCCGAAGCTCATCTCCTCCGTCGGACCGGTGGTGCCGCGTGACGCAGCTCCGGTGGGCCGCGTAGTGCATTGCCCGGTTATTTAAGTCGACCGGCGGCATCGAAACCCTACCATTCATCCACATTTTCCTCCTTCTGTCGCCGCCACTTTCCACTCCACTAGTAGCTATGCCCCCACGCCGTCGGGTGAGGAGCGAGCCCTTTCTGATGCCGGAGCGCCGGCTCGAGCTCCTTGAGCAGATCCAGGCTAGGCGCAGGGCTACCTCCGGATGAAGTTGATCCGGAGGAGGAGTTGGAGGAGGAGGAGGAGAAGGACGAGGACGAGGGCGATGAGGAGAAGGATGATCCGAAGGAGGAGGATGCAGGGGACGCTGGCGATGGGGATCTCCAGGCGGAGCAACAGGCCATCCTCGATTCCCTCTGACCGGAGTCGGCTGCGGAGGCAAGACACCGTCACCGGCAGAAGATGGAGGCGCAAGAGGCAGAGATGTTAGTCTATATGGATGAGGTCGAGCAGGAGGAGGATGAGCCGGACCCCTCCTACCCGCCCGTCCAGCCGGCGCCCGGCACCGTCGTCGTGGACATCTCTGACGACTAAGAGTAGGTAGGATAGTACGTAGATGTAGTGCGTAGGATTACTTTTGCATGTTTTATATGGATTTAGGGAATGAAATATGAGAGAGACGGATAAAAAGTGGCTAATTTGAGGTGTGCCCGGTCAGTGTCTGCGAACGTGTCCGCACGCGTCCGCGGGCGTTTGAGGGGCCGGATTTGTCATGTCCAGTTATAGATGCTCTGACTAGCTCCCATCTCACTTAAATGATAATTAGCAAATTCAAACAAAACGAGTTGTTACCGGTACTGTTTATGTAGATTTCGTCTATTAACATGAATAAGTAGTAGCCGCCTCCAAGAACCCTAGCTTTCTGCCTCCCACCTGCGCCGGCGCCGATCCATCCTGTCTTCGGTGGCCCTATGGCCATGGAGGCGGAGTGGATCTCGGTCCTTATCGGTGGGAGGGCTTTGGTTTTAGATCTTTTTTCGAGCTTTGTTAGGGTTTGTGTGTTGCTCGGGAAGGCGAGACGGTGACGGCTTCCTGAAGATGGAATAAAGGTCTCCCCGCCTAGCCCCCGTTCAGGTGATGCGTCTTGCATCGTCGGTGGGCGTGTGGAGTTGTGTCTCCGGCGGATCTGTCTTTGGTTGATTTGCTCGGATCTGTTCGTCGTTCGTCTTCGTTCGTGTGTTTTCAGGTTGGATCCTTTTGATCTACACTCTTCATCCGCAGTGGTTGTTGTTCTGGTGCGTTGGTTCTATGGGGCCTTTTCACGACGACTTCCTAACTGTTTACTACAACAAGATTTGCCCGGCTCCGGCGAGGGAGGGGCGATGACAGCGGCGCGCCTTCGGCTCGCTTCAATGCTTATAGTCGTCGCTAGATGGTCTACGAATCTGGATGTATTATTTATTATTCGAAATATGTATGTGGCACACCGAATCATTTTTGCAAAACTGCCAACCGCACTAGATGCCTTCGATTTCGCATCTAGCGGTCACTGTCTCATCGTGCGCATGCGGGCGAAGCGGAGATTGTGGGCGCATGTACTGGACGGAGAGAAGAGTTGAGAGAGATTGAGACGTGGGAGGAAGAAGCGGAGGAGAGGGAGAGGCGATCGGGCGGGGTGCTGACTTGGCGGCGGACCATCATCGGAGCCGGCAGCTCCATGGAAGCGCGCCAGAAGAGCTCCTCGGCCATCATGGAGTGGCCCTCGGGCGACCCCGGCTGCTCTAGCTCGTGGCTGATCTACTACTCCACCATGGCCAGGGTGGTGATCGTCGACGGCAGCGTGGGGCTGTTGGTTGAGATGAGCAACGGTGGCGCCGACGTAGTGTAGCAGTAGTAGTAGAGGGAGATGATGGTGCTGGCGGCGAAGCTGAGGAGGACGACTGTGAGTAAGACAAGGAGCAGGGTGAAGGCCTTGAGCAGGCACCACGACAATAAGCATCAGTCCTTGCGTGGCGTCAGGGGCACCACCACTCCTGCCGCCGCTTCCTCGTCCCGGACACTGCCTCGTCGAGACTTGAGCTACTTAATCGATTAGATTTCTGCGCCCCTTCCTGTAGTACGATCGAGCAGCGACGGCCACCACTGCCTTCAATTCAGTTCCTCCTCACTCATCCCACACGTACTACTGGTCTCCTGATCCATCAATTGACGATCAACTTGCTTAATGCGCGTATGTAACAGACAATTAATTCAGATCGACGATCGATCTCTCTCTGTAGCAAGGCAGAGGCGGGACATGTCGGCTTTCCTTCATATAAGAACATAAATTTTTTCTCTCCTTATCCGCTCTCCCCCCATTGTGATTTGTGACTGAACCTTCTTTTTTCAAAACGTTGGTGCATCTTGTGTCCTTTGGAATATCTGAATTTTACTCAATTCTTTGGTTTTCAGGGTATGTACTGTGTGAGCGTGAAAGCCATACTCGGAGTGGCACTATGGGAGGGACTCTACTGGAAAGCCAATCATTATAGTGAAAAAGTCTTGATCTTCTTGGTTTCAATGTTATCGAAGCCATGGTGTGTGCATTTTCATAACAAGAATACAGTGTTATATCCTTTTGAATTCAATTAGTCATACTGTACATTTTCAGTATAGAGTTCTTCAGAGAGTTCTTATTGAAGTTTGTGGAGCTGGTAACTGACAAACCGAGTATGATGTTATAGAAAATCATGATATATAACAGAATTTATATACTAATCAGGATAGGATAAACCTGCAGTAACGCACCATAGGACTGGGGCTTTGTTAGGATAATTTTGACGGGGTGAAAATAAGCTGTTGAAAAACACAAACCTCCGTAAACTTTTGTGAAAATAATATTGTTAATATACACATCACAAACTAGATAACTTACATACAAACACCGCGGTAGCTTTGAGTCAAAGGAAAAATGTTGGAAACACACCTCCGATGACTTCAATATAAATAACACGATAATATATGCACCACAGACCTAATAACTTAGGTGCAAACATCGTGGTATTTTTGGACCCAAGGAAAATTTTGTTAAAAATATGCCCATGGTAAATTCTTTGCAAATAGCATGGTAATATGTTCATCACAAACCAGATAATTTAGACGAAAACACCATGGTAACTTTGACCCTTGGGAAGAAAATTATTGACACGATTCCCTTGGTAATTTCTATGACCTCGTAATTTAAGTACAAATATCATGATAACTTTGACCATGTGAAAGGAAATCGTTGAAAATATATCCTTGATAATTTATGTGTAAATAGCATGGTAATACATGCACCGCATACCTGATAACGTAGATCAAAACACCATGGTAATTTTGATTCTCAATAGAATCTCTGTAAATAGCGTGATAATATATGTACCACATATTTGATAACTTGCGTCCAAATCATCACGATAACTTTTTGACCCATGGGAAATAAGTTGTTGAAACATACCCACCCCAGTAACTTTTTGACCTCGACCCGGAAAAAATTATTCAAACATCCCCTGATAATTTTTGTATAAGTAACATGGTAATATAAGCACTACCTAACCGATAACTTACATGCAAACACCATGATAACTTTTGCTCAGGGGAAAAAGTTATTGAAAACATACTCTGGCTAACTTATGTGTAAATCGTTGGTAATATACGCCCTGTAGATCTGATAACTTACATACGAACACCGCGGTAATTTGACGAAAGAGAAAAAAAGTTGTTGAAAAACATATCCCGATAACTTGTGTAAAAATAGCACGGTAATATACGAACCACATACCCGATAATTTACATACAAATACTGTGGTAACTTTTTGACCCGAAGAAAAAAGTTGTTGAAAAATATACTCAGATAACTTATGTGAATATAGGACAGTAATATATGCACCGCATACCCGATAACTTACATACAAACACTGCGGTAACTTTGACAAACTCTAATTTTTTGGGTGAAAACATACTTCTAGTAACTTATGTGAAAATTGCATAGTAATATACGAACCCCATACCCGATAACTATACATACATACACCCCTATCGGTAACTTACGTGAAAATAGCACGGCAATACACGAACCACATACCTGATAATTTACATACAAGCACCGTGGTAACTTTTACCAAGTCAAAAAATGTTGAAAAACAGACACCTTTGTTAACTTATGTGAAATAGTATGATAGTACACGAACCACATACCCAACAATATACGTACAAACACCATAGTAACATTGTTCAAGGCGCACGCGGGAGGGGGGGGTGGGATTATTGATCTTTCAGTAACTTATGTGAAAATAACACGGTTATATACAAACCGCATACCTGATAACTTAGGTGCAACCACCGTGGTATTTTTACCCAATGAAAAATGTTGTTGGAAAACATAACCTAGTCACTTACGTCAAAATAACACGGTAATATACTAAACACACCCCCATAATTCACATGCAAACACCGCGATAACTTTTGACCAAGGAGAAAAAAGTTGTTGAAAAATATAACACCAGTAATTTATGTGGAAATACCATGGTAACTTGCACACCACATGCCCAAAAAAGTCATCGGAATATACCAATATGAGATCTAGTTTTGAAGATCTCGCCACACAAATATTTATGTGAAAACTATTTTTGCATTGAACCGGCGGTTTGAGTTACAAAATATTTTGAATTTTCATAATAGGGATAATTTAGGATGACATCAACTCTTTTATCCTCTAATGCATACATGCATGTGCATGTGAAGAAGGGTGGGAGAACCGGTTTTATGCCCCGGTAACTTATATGGAAATAACACGGTAACTTTCACATCAGAGGATTGATAACTTATGTAGCCCAAGCATGATAACTTTTGGCCTAAAAAAAATGTCGACGAAACATAGCAAGATAGGATCTAGTTTCGAAGATCTCGTCATGACGAATCTTTTATATGAAAACAGTTTTTTCATCAGAATAACGGTTTAAGCTACAAAATATTTTAAAATTTTAAAATAGAGAGAATCTAGGGTAATGTCAAATTTTTCGTCCTCTAGTGCATGAATACAAGTAGAAAAAAGTATGCACGTGAAAGGAGAAAAATTCATACTAATACATGCATGTAATTAGAAGAAAAAGTGAGGTGTGTGATAGTTTTGCTTATATGGCACACGTGTGCCAAATATCGCGGTCCTTTATTATTTCTAGTGTTCGTTGTATTATCATGATTAAAGATGAATAGACTGAAAGTTTTTCCCGCAAAAAAAACATGAATAAGTAGTATTTTTTATCAACCTCCGTTTGCTCAAGCAAGAGGTATGTTTTATGATATCAAGTGTCGTTTGGTTGGCCAAGTGGTTTCCTTGGACGACGACATATGCGCAATTAGAGATCTTTTCCTCGTGGAACAAGATTTGAAACTGGTCATATTATGTTGCTATCAAGCCACGTTTGGGACCAACGACAACGGTCCCTCCGCGTAACATCCTGTGATATTTCTTGCACGGTGACTGTGTTATGGCGACCAACCATGTTGGATAGAACTAGCGCTTATTTGTTTCCGCGGGTCAATAGAACTTGTACACGGATGGCGTAAGAGTATCGGAGATAATGAAAGTGATATTTTCGTCCATTATTGAAAATTTACTTGCCATATACATCAATATTTTGCGTGCCCGTTCAACTATTAATTGCAAGGAAAGAGATGTTAGTTTTGTGATAATGATATGTGACGGAAAAAATACACAGCCTTCCTAACCTGATGCGCTACTCCAACTGTACTGGTTACGAGGCTATTCATTGTCCTGGCGACCGGAGTACTAGCCTGCTCAGGAGAACACATGAGATGTTAGAGCTCGTAAGCAAATTTCAATTTCCCGAGCGGCAATACCTGCTATCAAAGAGTATATCTAGTCATTGTCTGGCCTTTGCTTGCATCTTAACAAGCCTGCCCATTTGGATGGTCCAGACATGTTTACCATCCAACACCGCTTGCCAAATCAGGCCGGACCGGTCCAAACATTCAAAATCCCTCAGCCCGCCATAAATTGGGAGCGAGGGCCTGGGGAAGTCTGGACATTCACCACACTGGCGTTCGATAACCCGGTCCCACCCCAAAAATCTTATCCGGCTCACAAACCATCCGCATTCAAATTGCTCTCACCGGCTTGCCATCTGCTCACATTCACGACGGCGTGCTGTCCGAGAAGCCTACTATGGCTTTTAAA